>NC_064636.1:105671849-105984515 GCF_023864275.1 Schistocerca cancellata | reverse complement strand
CATGTTACAAAGTGGAAGGCATTTCTGCTTATGAATTTTCTCACCATCCACTCTTACACCTACATAATATTTTTTTCCTTGGGTGCAACCAAGAAAACTAATCCTCTTAGAAAAACCTAGTGGCTTCATGTTTGATCTTACCTGTGAGTCTTTTTCCCAGCCATCTTGCAGGCACTATCAAGATGTCAACCTCCATCTTTTGTTTCCTTGTCTGGTTCACCATTCTCAAAGAAACATAATTATTCTTTTGCTATTTGTTCTATACTCCAACAGGTCATAATTTTAACTCTGTTTCAATGACGTGAATGAAGCACTTCACTTTTAGTTCATTTAAAAAAATGCCCACATCTTTATATATCTGGCAGTGCTTCACCATTTGTGTTTCTACAACATCAATGGAAGTCATGACAGCAGTTGCTGCTACAGACTTGGTGACGGGACCTTCTGGTTTCTGAACTTTCTGTTTTATGTGACCTACATCTACATCTGTACTGTGCAAAGCACTGTGAAGTGCATGGTAAGAAGTATGTCTTTCATTTGTACCAGTTATTAGGGCATTTTCCCATTCCATTCACACATAAAGTGTGGAAAGAATGATTGTCTAAATACTTCTGTTGTTGCTGTAATTACTCAAATCTTGTTCACAAGATCGAAAACTTGCTTATTAGACTTGCTCAGGATATTTTCTGTCTATCTTCAGGAGAATGGCAGTTCAGTTCTTTCAGTGTCTCAGTGACATTTTCCCACAGGTCAAACAAACCTGTAACAATCTGTGCTGCCCATCTCTGTATACATACAGTATCCTCTGATAGTTGCATTTGATATGGGGTCCAGTTGACCATTATTTTAGAATGGGTTGCACACATGATTTGTAAGCCATCTGCTTTGTAGACTTACTGTATATCTCTAGTATTCTGTCAGTAAACTGAAGACTATTACCTGCTTTACCCACAACTGATACTGTGTGGTCATTCCATTTCATGCGCCTACTGAGTGTTACATCCAGGTATTTGTATGAGTTTACCAAATCCAGCTGTGACCCACTGATATTTTATTCATAGGATACTATTCTTTTTTTTTTCATTTTGTGAAGTGCACAGTTTTACATTTCTGAATATTTAAAGCAAGTTGCCAATTTTTGCGCCATTTTGAAATCTTATCAAGGTCTGACTGGATATTCATGCAGCTTCATTCAGAGTGTACTGGATAATCTGCAAAAAGTATGAATTAATGTTAATATTGTCTACAAGGTCATTAATACACAACATGAACACCAAGGGACCCAATACACTTCCCTGGGCCCACCTGAATTTACTTCTGCACCTGTAGATGACTCTCTGTCCAAGATAATTTGCTGCGTGACACCATTCAACAGTCACAAATTTCACATCATACACCAGACATTTGTCCTTTTGATAATAAGCATAGGTCTGGTACTGAGTAAAATGCTTTTTAGAAATTGAGAAATACCGCATGTACTTGGCTGCCTTGTTCCATAGGTGTCAGGATGTCATGTGTCAAAGGTGCGAGTTGGGTTTCTCATGATCTATGTTTTCAAAACCTATTCTAGTTGACATGGAGCACCCTCATTCTGTTTGAGATACCTCATTATGTTTAAGCTCAGACTATCTTATAAGGTTCTCAAACAAATTGATGTCAAGAGTATTGGGTGGTGGTTTTGTGGATCACTTCTGCTGCCCTTCTTGCAGACAGGTGTGACCTGCACTTTCATCCAACTACTAGGCACAGGTTTTTGCTTGACTGAACTATGATAGATATAGTTAATAGACGGGCAATTTAGACACAAATTAGGTACAGAATATAACAGGGATTTCATCAGGCTGTGGGACTGTTCAGGTTTAACAACTATAACTGTCTGTTAATCCTTTATAAGGGAACAGTCTCTCTAAGTCCATCTCTATACAGATCGTTACAAGACCTCACCTATTCAATATAAAATATTGAATCAAAACTCCTTTAGCCATCTAAAATTTCCAGCTGTTATTTCATGTATGCAACTAGTTTCAGCGCTACATTGTGCCATCTTCAGGCCCCTGAGGAACATGTAGGAAGATCCTATCACTGATCCAGGTAAAACAGGGACAAGCATTCAGTGACTGGTATCTGCAGATTTCTTCTTAACACAGTGATTCCTTTGATCATTACTTTATTTCAAAGCAGAGTTAAGAATTTATGCTTCTGCTTTGCTACACTCAGTTTGATTTCCTGTCTTGTCCTTGTGTGACTGTACACTAACTTTGGTGCCACTAACAGCTTTGATATAGAACCAGAATATTGTGAAAAGGGAAGTTGCTACTTACCATGTAGCAGATATGCTGAGTCACAGATAGGCACAATGAAAAGACTGTCACAAATACACACACATACACACTCTCACAAATGCAATTGTGTGTGTGTGTGTGTGTGTGTTTGTCATCTAATTCCAACAAAGGCATTACTGGCTGAAAGCTCTATCTGTGGCAGTCTTTTTGTTGTGCTTATCCGTGACTCAGCATCTCCACTGTATGGTGAGTAGTGACTTTCCTTTTCACAATATTGTCAGAATTTTCTTGGATTTTATAAAAGGTCTTTCAACAATATTCAGCTCTGGTAGTGACTGAACACTTTGCACATTGCTCTCTTGACTGCCAAACATGTTTAATTCAGCATCTCTCTGTCTATAGCCCTATGCTTTGCTTTATACCTATTGAATCCATTTTGCTAGTTCACTGAAACTTTAAAGGTGAATCTCAAAGAGACGCTAGTCTAGTATTCCTTTTGTAGCATACATCACCTGCATTCATATAATTGGTAGACATTGATTCTAACTCATTCTGAGGTTGTAGATGCTTATGAGCAGAATCCTAAGTTCATCTAACTCATAGCTTCTGGCAAAGCATGAAAACTTTGTTAGTTAACAGTCTCAACATTTCAACATCAGAAATGTCAGAGGGATGTAAACCATTCTTAACTTTATATTTGTTTTTCCCAAATGGATTACAGCAGGTACACTACTGGCCATTAAAATTGCTACACCACGAAGATGACATGCTACAGACACAAAATTTAACCAACAGGAAGAAGATGCTGTGATATGCAAATGATTAGCTTTTCAGAGCATTCACACAAGGTTGGTGCTGGTGGGGATACCTACAATGTGCTGACATGAGAAAAGTTTCCAACTGATTTCTCATACACAAACAGCAGTTGACCGGCGTTGCCTGGTGAAATGTTGTTGTGATGCCTCATGTAAGGAGGAGAGATGCGTACCATCACATTTCCGACTTTGACAAAGGTCAGATTGTAGCCTATTGTGATTGCAGTTTATCGTATCGCGACATCACTGCTCGCGTTGGTCGAGATCCAATGACTGTTAGCAGAATATGGAATCGGTGGATGCAGGCGGGTAATACGGAACACCATTCTCGATTCCAATGGCCTCGTATCACTATCAGTCGAGATGAGAGGCATCTTATACGCATGGGTGTAGTGGATCATGCAGCCACATCTCAATCCCTGAGTCAACAGATGGGGACGTTTGCAAAACAACAACCATCTGCATGAACAGTTCAACGAAGTTTGCAGCAGCATGGACTATCACCTCGGAGACTGTGGCTGCGGTTACCCTTGACGCTGCATCACAGACAGGAGTGCCTGCAATGGTGTACTCGACGACAAACCTGGGTGCACAAATGGCAAAACGTTATTTTTTTTTATGAATCCAGGTTCTGTTTACAGCATCATGATGGTCGCATCCGTGTTTGGCGACATCGCAGTGAACGCACTTTGGAAGCATGTATTTCTCATCGCCATACTGGCGTATCACCCGGCGGGATGGTATGTGGTGCTATTGGTTACACGTCTCGGTCACCTCTTGTTCGCATTGACGGCACTTTGAACAGTGGATGTTACATTTCAGATGTGTTACTACCCGTGGCTCTACCCTTGATTTGATCCCTGCAAAACCCTACATTTCAGCAGGATAATGCACGACCTCATGTTGCAGGTCCTGTACGGGCCTTTCTGGATACAGAAAGTGTTTGTCTGCTGCCCTGGCCAGCACATTCTCCAGATCTCTCACCAATTGAAAACGTCTGATCAATGGTGGGCGAGCAACTGGCTCATCACAATACGCCAGTCACTACTCTTGATGAACTGTGGTATCATGTTGAAGCTGCATGGGGAGCTGTACCTGTACACAACATCCAAGCTCTGTTTGACCCAATGCCCAGGCATATCTAGGCCGTTATTACGGCCAGAGGTGGTTGTTCTGGGTACTGATTTCTCAGGACCTATGCACCCAAAGTGTGTGAAAATGTAATCACATGTCAGTTCTAGAATAATATATTTGTCCATTGAATACCCGTTTAATATCTGCATTTCTTCTTGGTGTAGCAATTTTAATGGCCAGTAGTGTATTTTTCAGAAACTGAAATTCTGTCATCAGAGGTGCGTTACAGTATGAACAAATTTGGCTACCTTCTGTAAAGTCAAGCTCAAATCTAAGATTTAAAAGCACTTAAGAGCAAGCTAATAACAAGATCAACACCAGAGAGGAACTGTCAGTTCAAGGAAATATGTATAACTTTAACATATAAATAACTTGTCTAGGAAACTGCCATCTGTGTGCTATGGTCTAAGAATATTAAAGTCTACAACAACCAAAACAATAGTATTGCAGGCATATTGTGCACAGTTCCACTAACTGCTTTGATGTGGGATCATTTTCTGCAGAGACTCAGCTCACAGCATAAAGGTTTTTAGAATGCAAAAAAGAGCTCTAGGAATAATCTGTGGCCTGAAAAAGAACTACAGTATATCACAGGAGCATAATTAACATTGGAGTAATACTACACAATAAGATACCAGAGGAAATGAAAACCACTATGTATCCAAAATTTAAAAATGAACTGGAGGCATTTATAGTAAAGCACTGTTTGTATTCCATAAAAGTATTTCTGAATATATAACGTAAAACTTACTTAAAAATTAAATTGTAAGAATATGTACCTAATTTTAATTTGCTACCATGTGCTAAGATTACATATTACTTCAACTTCTCTTTGGCCTGTCCAATATCAATTGTACAATTTGTGCTGTATTATATTACTGGATCAATGAAAAAGATCAATTAATCAATCAGCAATTTTAACGCTGTTTAATGGTGTTTTCAATAACACCTTACCGAGCAATGTGGCGCTGTGTCTAGCACACTGGACTCGTATTCGGGAGGACGACGGTTCAATCCCGCGTCCGGCCATCCTGATATAGGTTTTCCATGATTTCCCTAAATCACTCCAGGCAAATGCCGGGATGGTTCTTTGAAAGGGCACGGCTGACTTCCTTCTCCGTCCTTCCCTAACCCGATGAGACCGATGACCTCGCTGTTTGGTCTCTTCCCCCAAACCAAACAACCAACCAATAACACCTTAAATAATGGTACAAAGAATTCAGTGATTAATTTACAAAACCTTCTGGGGGCCATTTGATCTACAAGTAGACATGGGTCTATAATTGAGGTATGTACCTTCTAAAGCTTTAAAAATACTCTTCCTAGGCACAGCAAGATTAAAACAATGTTCTAACACTGTATAACATTGTAACTGTATAACATTGCAACTGGTCGGCTGTTTTTAGTCTTATTACGTGGAACCGTTGCTGTTGCGCAGCTATGTTTAAAATACTTCACAAAATGTGCGACAGATGGCGCTGGACAGCAAAATGTCAGTGACTGTGCATGACAATCGTGTATAAAAGGAGCTGTAATGAGAGAGAGAATCAGATGCATCAGCAGTCACAGCATGTTGACGTTACCTGAAAAGGCACTTTTAGTGAAGCTGTATTATCAGAATGAGGAATGTGCTAGTTCAGCGTTACGATCCTGTATTTCATCATATTCAACAACGTTTTCTAGCATAATGTTATAAATAATATTGTATAAAATTTATTCAGGGATGAATCTACAAAAACTTTTGAGGTAATTTTATTTAAAGTAGGCATGGATTTCCATTTGGTTTAGTGCTGCTTATTGCTTGGAAGTTGATTTGCACATAATTACATTTGTATTTTCACTGACATAAAAGCAGTTTTCATTGATTTGACATACTGTTTACTCATTGTTACGTTTGAACATATACAGTTTGTATGAAAAGAAATAACTATGAGTGATATTTCTTGACAATAAGCAGTAATGGGTCAAAAATTAAACTGTATAGCTTCTGAAGCTTAAAAAACACTCTTTCTAGATATAACAAGGTGAAATAGATTAAAGATCATACAACTGAGATATGCTACTGCAAAATTTCCAAAATTTTGCACCCAAAATGTTTGCATCAAATTTGCAAATGCGTATACAGTATTACTCAAAAATAAGATGCCACTGCATATAAACCATGCACCTAAATTTCAAAGAATAAATGAAAAAGAAAAAATATTTTGTGGAAAAATAAGCTGCACACTGATTGCAAGGAGAAAATTACCGAAAATGCATTTGTATTTACATGTAAGGTGTAGGTATGTTCTGTAAACATTTGATACAACACATTGGCAACATACCGGGTGATCAAAAAGTCAGTATAAATTTGAAAACTTAATAAACCACAGAATAATGTAGATAGAGAGGTAAAAATTGACACACGTGCTTAGAATGACATGGGGTTTTATTAGGAAAAAAAACTAAGTTCACAAAATGTAATAAGACTAAAAACAGCCAACCAGTTGCAATGGATAAAGAAATCTTTACCTAGGTTTCAACAGATTTAAATCTGTCTTCTTCTGAAGACAGATTTAAATCTGTTGAAACCTAGGTAAAGATTTCTTTATCCATTGCAACTGGTCAGCTGTTTTTAGTCTTATTACGTGGAACCGTTGCTGTTGCGCAGCTATGTTTAAAATACTTCACAAAATGTGCGACAGATGGCGCTGGACAGCAAAATGTCAGTGACTGTGCATGACAATCGTGTATAAAAGGAGCTGTAATGAGAGAGAGAATCAGATGCATCAGCAGTCACAGCATGTTGACGTTACCTGAAAAGGCACTTTTAGTGAAGCTGTATTATCAGAATGAGGAATGTGCTAGTTCAGCGTTACGATCCTATCGCCATAGGAAGGGGATTCAAATGGGTAAAGGTCCATTGACAAATGCAGCTGTGGCGAGAATGATTTCAAAGTTCAAAGCCACAGGTTGTTTAGATGATAGACCCCGTAGTGGCCGACCAATCACAAGGCATAATGCTGCTGAGACAGTCCAGGAAGAAATGGAGACTGTATCGGGTTCGTCTATGCATGGGGAGGTCAGTGGTCGTACAGTCTCATATCGCACCAGCATTCCAGACACTACTGTTTGGTTGGCACTTAGGCGTACCCTCCAATGTTATCTGTACAAAATCCATCAGCATTATGAACTGTTACCTGGCAATTTAGTGAAGTGGAGGGCATCTGCGGTGTGGGCATTTTAAAAGATTGGTTGAGTAGCGTGTTGTGGACTGACGAAGCTTCTTTCACATTCCGACGGTCTGTCAATGCCCACAACTGCAGAATTTAAGCTACCAAAAATCCTAGAACTATTGTGGAAACTCCATTGCTCGATGAGAACATCATGGTATGGGTTGGATTTACTACATCTACCGTTATTGGGCCTTTTTTCTTCGAGGAAATGTGTGATTCCGGTTTTGTAACTGCTACCGTGACAGGTGAGAGGTACGCCGATATGTTACAGAATCGCATCATCCCCAGCCTGGCTGATAAACACCTGCTGGAATGTACGATATTTATTCAGGATGGCGATCCACCCCATACTGCTAGATGCGTGAAAGATCTCTTGTGCGTGTCGTTTGGTGATGATCGTGTGCTCAGCTGCCACTTTCATCATGCTTGGCCTCCCAGGTCCCCATACCTCAGTCTGTGCGATTATTGGCTTTGGGGTTACCTGAAGTCGCAAGTGTATCGTGATTGACCGACATCTCTAGGGATGCTGAAAGACAACATCCGACACCAATGCCTCACCATAACTCCGGACATGCTTTACAGTGCTGTTCACAACATTATTCCTTGACTACAGCTATTGTTGAGGAATAATGGTGGACATATTAAGCATTTTGTGTAAAGAACATCATCTTTGCTTTGTCTTACTTTGTTATGCTAATTATTGCTATTCTGTTCAGATGAAGTGCCATGTGTCAGACATTTTTTGAACTTTTTTTTTTTTTGTTCTAATGAAACCCTATGTCATTCCAAGCATGTGTGTCAATTTGTACCTCTCTATCTACATTATTCCGAGATTTATTCAGTTTTCAAATTTATACTGACTTTTTGATCACCCAGTATTTTGTCTTAATTATCTCTATCAGGACCGGTATTAACTTCATCACTAACACTCATATCATTTTGTTCATTCTCTTTCCACAATACATCATCCTTACTGGCATCCAGAACATTTGATATGTAGCATTTCTTCAATAATTTGATGATGGACTCTGATTATATTGAGGACTATGAAGGAAGAATCCACTTACACAAAAGGATGACTGGTGGCTTCTTAGTCCTACCAGACAGTGTAAGGACGTGGTCTTCTTCCAGGAGCCAATCTGAACACATTTTTTCAGAGGTTGTCATTGAATGGTTTGTTTATGACCACATCTAATTGTAATACCTGTAGTTTTCAATCAATTCCTCCACAACAAGATCTGTCTTTTGTGCTGCAAGTTTAACTTTCACTTCAGCAGTTAGATGTACCTTAAAAGCATCCCAAACTAGCACAGCTCTCTTATCAAGCAGTGCCACAGGTCTGCAATTACAAACAGTACACAACCAATCAAACATCAGTTGTGCTGTCATCCACCCTTTTCTTGTCAGTGAATCACTAAGCCCATAGGAAAGTTTTCTTTTGGCTTAGGTTTCCTGTTCAGAATGACATAAGGTGATAACTTTCCCCCTTCAGCTGTAATAGCTAACATCACAGTTATTCTATTTTTTTTTTTTTTTTTTCATTCTCAGTTCCTTTTAATGAGATACTTTTTGCCCCTTTCACATCTGCTGTCATAGTGCTTGGCATGTCAGAAAATACTGACATCTTTTCATTGTTTCCAGTCTGATGAAAAAGGTAGGAATGGCACTTTAGCAGCAGGATGACATAATGCTGGAAGCTGACCAGCTTTTTCTTCAAATCTGCTGGCATTCTCTATGCTAATGTAATACTTAGTTGGAGAGCAACACTATTTCTCCACATAAATCGACAACACCTAGCAATACACACACAAAATTCTAGTTGTCACATGTGTAAGACTTTTGCAATATCTGAGGCCTTTAGTTGAATAGTTTCTCATTTGATATATGTCTCATATTTTCTCTTATATTGCACATAGGAAAGAACCTTAGCTTCAAGTTCCAGATACATGGCACATTTCAGTCCCCTGAATTATTTTCTCCTTGAGACTGCCTTCTTCCATTTTTTTCTGAAGCAGCCCAATTCCTTGGCTTGATGATGCTTTTCACTCCAAATGGTCATTCATATCATCATAAACCAGGCTCCCTTACCAGTATCCATCTGAAACAGCATTATAAGCTATCAAAACAGTACTGGTAGACCTATAAAATGTTAGCATCAATATAACTCTGGTAAAAGTTTGCATTGTTGTGTAATGAAATGCCTTGTCACCAGTTTTAGCTATGGTTGCTATTTGTAGTGTTCCATGTGAGCTTAATTTTTCTACAGTAGTTGTTTGCAAAAAGACAATGTAGCAGATATAAGCTGCACTCTAACTTTTCAAGGATGTAATTTGTATAAAAAGTGTGACTTACTTTTAGCCAGTATGGTGTTTTGATAGAGGAGGACACAAGCTATCGTACAAATGCACAAGAAGTCAGCATGTCAGTGTGTTATTCACCAAGTCTCGGCGGAATCTGTCCATATAATTATGGTTTATGGTTGGTTAAAGATATGCTTTCCAAGTTTTACAATGAATTTTATGGCGTTTTTGAAAAAGTACAGCTATCACCAGGGGTACCGTACTTAAAAATTTAATCAGTAATATATTCCTGTTCATCACAAAAAGTTCTAGAATTATACAAAATCAGGGGCTTGTAAGTTAAGATTACCTCTCATAAAAAGGTATCCAAAGTTGGCACTTTGCCTTGCTTGGGAGTCCTACCTACCAAAGGCTGTCAAAGTGGAGTCAAAGGAGATATTGTGCTGAAACTTTGATTCAGAGTGTGCTGAAAAATAATGCCTACAACTTTTTATATGAAAACTTGAAAATTTTCAAATAAAACAATCTTTGTTAACATTCCACATCTTTTTTTCTCATGTCTGCATATTTATTTCTCAACATAGTCACCCTGGTGGTGAACACATTTCTCTCAAGAGGCTGGTTTGTTGATACCATCACTGTAGGATGTTTGACTTTGTTGATAGAGCCACAATCTCACCTCTGCTTGCACCACTTCATCACTATTAAAGTGAAGCCATCAAAGGTTTTCTTTAAGTTTTGTAAACAGATAAAAGTTGGATGGGACAACATCAGGATTATATGGAGGATGATTGATGACAGTGATCACAAAGTGTTTGATTGTTGCAGATGTCACAGTGCTTGTGTGTAGTCTGGCAGTATCATAATGAAGTAAAGGGTGCTTTATGTGTGGAAAAACTCTTTGAATCTCATACTCTATTACAGCACACTGTTTCTCACACTCTGACATAGTTACGTTACACAGCATCAGGTTACACGGTGCAACTCGGAGGCCTGTAGCGACAGACAGCTGCAAATAGTAGACATAAAGAATAAAGATTTAGAATGTTAATAACATTTGTGTTGTTTAAAAACCTTTAAGAGTTTTCACATAAAAAATATGGAGACATTACTTTTCAGCACACCCTCATATATACCCATCCAAGACATGGTGGAACTTTCCCACAAAGTTCCATTCAATTTGGTCAATTAGGAACCCATGGTCCACTTGACCTGGAATGACTCAAACATTGTAATTATCTGAAGCTAGTAACTGCATTTTGAAGAGAAAAATTATGTTGAATTCATCTCTTTTAGAACTATAATACTAGAAGAAGAAATTGCTGCTGTTCCATCTGGAAAAGGAAAAGTGTAATTAATACAGCTTCAAAAAGACACATATACTGTTTAGTGAGGACTCTCTGTTTAGTGAGGACTCTCATAGTTTGTCTGAGTGAAAATGGAATTACAATGTCTTAAATGGTTCTGGAAATATTAAGGGTGAACAGCTTAGTCTAATCACCCACTGTTATGGCCTTCAAAGTCACAATAAATAGTGAGCTCTTAGAAAGAATAATAAAAGAACTGGAATGATCCATACTACACTCTGTAGTTGTTTCTTGTGACATAGGAGTCAGAAATTTGAACTGTGGAAGCAGTCTAGTCTGTTCACAAATAAAATGTATTTCTCAAACCCTACAGATCCTAAAAGAATAGTACTACTATTCTGTTGCGTAGCCATTCTTGAAATTGCTTAATAATACTTACTACATAATCAAGTAAACATGAGACCTCTGGTTCATCAAAAGGGCTGTCTTTCAATTTTGTTTGAAATTTCACGAACATAACCAGGATCCATGGTTGATGATACAAACGCACACTTGTGTGGTGGTGCTCAACCCAGGGGTATGCCAGTTCGAATTCTGATGGTGGAAAAAAATTTCACTGCCAGTATTTGGCTGGCATAAAGTTCCTGATCACCAGACGTTGTGCCAGTGCCCTGGTTTAAATGCCAATCTTCTCCGCTGTGTCTCATAAAGTGAGGGTATGCGACACTGTTGATGATGATCCGTCTTACTGGTTTCAGTCGATTACAGTCATCTTCAGAGCAATCTCTCAAATACAAATAGTGTTACAACTTGGAGGTATACAGAAACAATGTAAGTTAAGAAGTAAGACCAATAAAATAAAACAAAATTAATGAAAAGATGTATACCTTAAGGTGGTAAGCGGAGGCAGCAGGTGGAGCACGAACTGTATGTGTAGAGACGCGCCAGCCAGGGTGGCCGAGTGGTTCTAGGTGCTACAGTCTGGAACCACATGACCACTATGGTCACAGGTTTGATTCCTACCTTGGGCATGGATGTGTGTGATGTCCTTAGGTTGGTTAGGTTTAAGTAGTTCTAAGTTCTAGGGGACTGACGACCTCAGATGCTAAGTCCCATAGTGCTCAGAGCCATTTGAACCATTTTTTTGTAGAGACGCAGTTGGGTGCTGAAAGCATGAATAAATAAAATGACATTAAAAACCATTTACTAAAAATATAATATTGTTTTTAATCTCATTATATGCTTGGGCTACATGATCCATATAGTGTACATGCTGCCTTAAATTATATTTATTTTCTTTAGTGGTCATTCTGGCCATTGTATATATTTTCAGTGGTCAAGTTCTAGGCCAATTACTTTTCAATCTGCATACTTTGTATTGTTTACTGACATTCTCATCTCCATTATGCCCAGTGGTGTCTTCTTGTTACCATTAGTATACATGACATCTGGATTACCACAGATGCGTGCTGGATGTGTGACTCTTTTGTTCATCGATTCCTGGTGGCTCATTGAATGTATACACCTCTATGGCAACTGATTGTGTCTGTTTTTCAACACATAAGTGCTTCACTGAAATGTCATCTCTATAGTGACTGACAGTGTCTGCCTGTTGCCATTTTGCCATTACATCTTTGTTTCACCTGTGCTTCCCCAGGGACATACTATGTCAATGCCCATTATGCCATCTCTGTGACAACCAGTGGCATCAATTTTAATCATCTTTACTGTGACAGTGTTCCTACAGTTTGTTTTGTACTTTAATATTCTGGCCACTGAGGGCAGCTTTTGTTCCCATAGCTGGTTATTATTGGATTCTGTACCTACTTTTTATCATCAGTTTACGGATTAACAACTGCTCATAGTAGTTAATGCTGATGTAATTAAATGTATTATTTCTATGTTTTGATACTCAGATTTATACTTCTAATATTTTTGATACATTTTTATCTTACACTTCTTCTCACTGGTTTCTAATGATTTCATGCAGCATGCGTTGGGCAGCGTTCCTCCTATGTAACCATTGTGTGTTCACACTATTCTGCTGTCAACATTTGTGTCTTTGCACATATGTTTTGCACTCTGCCCACTATGTCTGCTTACCATCCTAGGATATAAATCGTTTCATTAATTTTCTTTGATTTTAATGGTCTTAATTTTTAATTTAAATTATTTCTGTGTATGTCTAAGTTGTAATGTTACAGGTTTTTCAGAGAATGGTGTGAAGGTGATCATAATTGATTGAAACCATTTACCATTTTAATAAGTATTTTTTTTGTGATCAAGACTGTTTTAAAAATAATATTATACATATCACTGTTTTCTAAAATTGTTAGTCAGTAATTATGTTTCTTATAAAACGTGATCAAAATTGTTATTTTGTTTCTCTGTATGCAGAATCTGGTAAAGATGTTCCATCAGCATCAGTTTCAACAATGGGCAGGTTCCGAGGTTACACAGGCTCTCAAGAAGAAGGACGTCCATTGACGTCGAAGAAACAGAAGTCTGTACTGCAGGCCAAACTGACAAGACTTGCTGTACAGATAGGATATGCAGGTGAGGCTTTGTGCTAAATCTGCTCTCTTAATGGCAAGCAAATGAACCTAGATCTGCAGAAAATTGTCTGAGCCTATAAATTCACCTACTGTGGCTGCAAAGTTTCTTAACATTTCAATCAGAGAATTAGAATTCAGGATACAGTGAAGCCACATTCTGGAACTGTCAGATAGTGATACCGAGTAGTTCTCAAATCAGAGGGGAGGGGGGGGGGGGGGGGGGGTAACCTATAAGCTAGGTCCTCCCACAGAAGATTATGTGATCTTCCAATGTGGATCTACCACGTAAAAGGGATATTCCTCATAAACTGCATATCTGTGAATACATATGGGCTTAGATTTGGGGGCAGCAGGGAAAGGTAACTAAACGATGAAATTTACAACAGAATAGGAACCAAAATAAGTGGTCTCTATTAAAACTATATATTGTGAAATCAGGATGTATTGCTCAGTAGTAGTAGCAGTAGTAGTTGTAGTAGTAGCAGCTTTATTCATCAGTAGATCTCTTTTTACAAGGATATAGGACATAGTATTTACAAGTTTAGATCAATTTAAAATAAGCTAATTCACATACACATATATTTACAGACTTCTAATTAGAGACGATCATTGGCTTTACTTCTGGTATACAATACTTTTTTTTACAAGTAACTTATTAAATAATGTAATGCCACATTGCTCACTCATATCTCACTATCAGTCACTGCACATACTATTCACACATTGTTTCATAACACTTCACTCACTACACACACACACACACACACACACACACACACACACACACACACACACTGGTGATCTCTGGACCATTTTCTGTACCACAACTTCCCATTTGCTATCCTGAAAAACTGAGTCAGCATCCCTCCATAATGAGTGAGATGTCGAGCTCAGAAAGAGGAACAGGTGTTAGTATTGTGTTATGCATAGCTTGGAGGTAAGTATTTCTAGAAAGGAAAAAAAACTTAGTGAATGTGTTATGTGGAATGTTGGATGTTTTATAATCATAAATATAATAATAATAATAATTATTATTATTATTATTACCATTATTATTTATTTGTATAATTTTTTTTTATCAAACCCCTACTCTGTTTTATCTAAGTAATCCTTCAATGTATAAAATGTATTGCATAACAGGTACGTTTCAGCTGCCTTTTCGATTTCTTTAATGTCTTTTGGTAATTTATTGTACAGTTTTATTCCTTGGTAGAAAATGTTGTTTTGAGTTTTATGTTTCTTTTTTGTGGTAAATGTAAGCTGAGTCTATCTCTTGTTGCATGGTCATGGACAGAGCTGTTCGTGCAGTAATTACCAGTGCTATTTTTTATGTGTACAACTGACTGGTAAATGTATTCACACAGAGCAGTTAAAATCCCCAATGTTTTGAACAGATATTTACAATGAGCTTGACTAGTATTTTTGGTTATTATTCTTATAGCTCTTTTCTGGAGTTTGAAAAATTGTGTTCATATTTTGTGCATTTGTTCCCCAAAAAAGAATGCCATTGCTAAGAATTGAGTGTACATATGAACAATATGTAATCAAAAGACACTGCATGTTACACACTGATGATAGGAGTCTAAGGGCATAACCTGCTGATGTCATTCTGTTTGCAAGTACCTTTGTGTGTTCACACCAATTCAATTGAGAATAAATATTCATTCCTAGAAATTTTGCATTTGTTACACAGTCTATAGAGGTGCCATCTACATGACCATTGATAAACTTCCTTGAGAGTTATATTTGCTTTCTCGGCAAGGAGCTCTCTTGTTTTCTCACTGACCATAATACTGCTGTCATCAGCGAAGATAATTTTTTCACCATGAGTAACACTACTTGGAAAGTCATTGATGTTTATCAGGAACAGTATTTGTCCTAATATGCTACCTTGTGGAACCCCTATATTAATGTATTTTGATTCTGATAAGTGTTTTAATAAATGTTTAGATCTATTTGAAGTATGCGTTATCTCTACTCTTTGTACCCTATCTGTTAGGTACGCTCGAAACCAGTTATTAGCTACCCCTCTTATTCCTAATGCTCCTAATTTATTTAATAGAATCTTGTGGTTGACTGTATCAAATGTCTTAGAAAGATCCAAAAATATGACTGTGGCACACTCATCTTTATCAAGAGCATCAAGTACAACTTTTGTGAATTTTACTATGGCTGACTCCGTATTTTTGCCTCTTCGGAAATCAAACTGTGATTTGTTTAAAAGCTAGTATTTATTCAGGTAATTCATTAACCTGTCTTTTTATAATTGCTTCTATTAGTTTCGAGAATGCTGACAGCAGGGAATTGGGCTGGTAATTTTCTGTCTTCTGCTTTACCTTTCTTAAGCAAAGGTACAACTCTTGCCTGTTTTAACTGCTCTGGAAATGTCCCTGATGTGAAGGATTCATTTATTATATTTGTTAAGGTGCCTTGTATAATCCCTGTGCATTGTTTCAGTACACACATTAGTACTTCATCTAAGACTACTGACTTTTTATTTTTTAGTTTTGGAACAGTTTTATTGACTTCATTCTCTGTGGTTGGAAGTAACATCATTGTATTTTGTGCAACATTATTTACTGGTGTTATGTTTGTTTAGGAGAATTTTTGCTGTAACTTCTCTGAAAATCTTGAAAAATGCTCGTTTACGTAGCTTGCTAAGTGTTGTGGATCATTTATTACCTTATGCCCCTCCCTTAGCAGTATGTTATTCTGTGTTTGTTTGCCTCTCCCCATTTCCTTTTTTTATAACATCGCAGACTGCTTTGCTTTTATTCTCTTCGTTACCTATTATTTTGTCATCAAATGATGTTTTTGCAGCAATGAGCACCTTCCTATAGATCTTTTTGTATCTATGATAGAAATTTAAGAATTCTGGATCATTGCAAATCTTTTTCATTGAACTGAAGTGTTTAACTGTTTGGGAGGACTTCTTAGTACCTGCTGCTATCCATCTGTTTTTGTGAAATGTTGATACAGACATGCATACTTTTGGAAATGCCTTTTCAAAGTTCAATTTAAATAATGTGGAGAATTTAGAGAATTTCATATTTACATTGGTTGCCTTATACACTTCATCCCAGCTTTGTTTTTCTAGCTCTTTTGAAAAATCTTTTATTTTGATTTCTGATAGATGTCGTTTGTAGGCTTGTAGTTTAGGGAATGATTTGATGCCTGATTTTACTGTTGTTATTTGGCAGAGATGGTCTGATAGTCTGAGATCTTTTACAGCTACATCATATTTTTCCCTGTCCGTATTTCAGTACCATATTTTACCACCCTCTGTACAGCAGCATGTTTGGTTTCCCATGGTCTGCGTAGTCTTTTTTCAGCTGCTCTCCAGTGGTCATCCAGTGTGTGAGGACAGTCCCTTCTGTGGTACACTGTGAGTTCAAATAGTCCCAAGCATGCTCAGTTGGGTTCATGTCAGATAATTGTAGCACATGAAATACTTCAATGTTTCTTTCATGGTGGATTAAAACTGTGGCAGACTGACAAGGAGAGGTCCCAATAGGGGGATTGACTTTTTGATGCAGTCTGGACAGTGATGTAGGGTAAGGTGCAAGGAATCATGCCTTGCAGCCATTCATCCTTGCAAGCCCTCATTTGTGAGGAACCAACAAAAACATTTTGGAATTTTGTGTGATACTTCAAATATAGTGTTAATTTAGAGAGTGGTCACATAGCACAGTGATGAAGGTACTGACCTCACATGCAAAATGATGTGGGTTCTGATATTGTCAGGATAATTGAAACTTTTCTTCTATTTTTAAATCTTTATTGAAATGACTGATCACTATTTTTGTTAGTTAATTTACATGTAATATATTTATTTGTATTTCTTTGTCACGTCATTTTAATCAGTGTATTAACTTCTTCAGTTCCTCTTATTGTTTCTTCCTATCATTCTTTACCACTTGGAATCTTTGTGCATTTGAATTTAATTATTTTTATTTATCTACCATAATGTCAAAACCATTGAAAATGCTGATCTGTCAGAAAAAAAAAAAAAAGATGAAATAATATATTTGTTTTGATGGTGCAATGGTGTCGAGAATGTGTGTTTTGTTACAAAATGTACATCTTTTTTGATGATAACTGTCATACAGACATTTAGTGACAAAATAATGTGTATGATGATTTAAATGAAATCAGGGATCATAAGTAAAATGAAATTCAAGCAAAAGGAGAAATTGGAATAATGAATTGAATAACATGGACAAAAATATGGTGTGATAAAATGGAAGTTAATACATAACCGTAATCAGAAACACGTGCCAATGATTCCAAGTACGAAAGACTTATAGCAAGAATAATTAGAGTAAATTATGTATTTCATATGATGATTAATATGATATGATGAAGGAATATAAAACAATTACATTCAAACCAATTAATTAAATAAAATAATTATACAAATAATTCCAATAAGAATTTAAAAATAAAACATTTCTTATGTACGTGGTCACATTCAAACCCACATTCTCTTGCATATAAAGTCATTACATTAACCATTAAGCTATGCAACAAGCCTGTAAACTAATGCTGTATTTAAAGCTATAAAGAGTATTATGGGAAATTCTGATTTTTTTTTTTTTCAATTACTCACAAACCGAGGGCCCATGTGGGTGAATGACCGCAGGGTATAGCTCCTTGGACCGTAAGCTATGTCACTATATAGATTGTTTCAGAAGTGTGTCCCACCACTGGGGATCTCTCCTTGCGAGACTCAAACCTGGAACCTTACCTTTTGCCAGCAATCCTCTTAACATCCTAGGTATCTAGGCATAGCTCCTCACTATCTGCCCTCACATCTTTACTTCTGCCAGTACCTATCTCCTACCTCCCACTCTTCACAGAAGTTCTCATGTGTGCCCAACAGGACTAGCACTCCTGCAACAAAGGATATTGTGGAGAAGTGACATTTGGGGGATTATTTCCAGAATGAATTTTTCATTCTGCAGTGAAGTGTGTGCTATAGCAAAACATCTTGGCACAGCTGTAAGTTGTGGCTGAGGTATTTCTTGGTAGTGTACTAGGTGTGCTAGTCTGGCAATGTCTGTAGGAGAATGTCCACAGCTCGTGGTCTTGCGGTAGCAATCTAGTTTCCCGCACACGGGATCCTGGGTTTGATTCCCGGCGGGGTCAGGGATTTTCTCTGCCTCGTGATGACTGGGTGTTGTGTGTCCTTCATCATCATTTCATCATCATTGGCTCACAAGTCGCCAAAGTGGCGTCAACTAAAAAAACAGAACTTCCAATACGGCGGCCGAACTTCTCCGCATGGGGTCTCCCGGCCAACAATGCCATAAGATCATTACATTTCATTTGTAGGAGAATCATGAAATTTGGAAAGTAGGAAAGAGGCACTGGTAGAAGTAGAGCTATGAGGGTGGGTCATAGTCTTGCTGGGATATTTGCATTGGTAAGAGAATTGCTGGTGAAAAGTAAGATTCTGGGTTTGTGTTATGGTCTGGCACACACTTCTAATATGTCAGGAGTTTCAAATCAGTGGACGCTCTGCAGCAGAGTAAAAGTTTTATTCTGGAGACTTTAATGTACACACATTATCTGATGAAAAGTAATATGGAATTGATTGTCTGAGATGGATTTGCTTATAGAAAATAAGTTGGGGAATACTGTGTTGTCAGTAAAGAGGTAGTAACAGCAGAACGGACCAGTCAGGAAAGCACAATGACTTGGAATGCAGACTACTCATCAGATGTCACCTGAGTAACAAATCCATCAGGGACATTACAGCCATTCTAAAGCTACCCAAATCGACTGCTCATGGAGTTATTGTGAAATCGACATGCGAAGGAACAAACGCAACTTATTCGAGAATGGGCATATCTCACCTTCTGACAGACAGTGTCTGTCGAACATGTAGAGGGTGGTTTTTAAAAATTACACAAAATTAGTGGAAGGAATGACTTGCGAGTTCCAGATTGCTACCAGCAGTCCAGCTAGCCCACTGACTGTGGGGAGAATGGGGAGCAATGGTCAAGCAGATCCACATGAGCCACACATTTCTGTAGTCAGTGCAAAGCAGTGCTTTAGGTCTACATCTACATCTACATCTACATCTACATTTATACTCCGCAAGCCACCCAATGGTGTGTGGCGGAGGGCACTTTACGTGCCACTGTCATTACCTCCCTTTCCTGTTCCAGTCGCGTATGGTTCGCGGGAAGAACGACTGCCTGAAAGCCTCTGTGCGCGCTCTAATCTCTCTAATTTTACATTTGTGATCTCCTCGGGAGGTATAAGTAGGGGGAAGCAATATATTCGATACCTCATCCAGAAACGCACCCTCTCGAAACCTGGCGAGCAAGCTACACCACGATGCAGAGCGCCTCTCTTGCAGAGTCTGCCACTTGAGTTTGTTAAACATCTCCGTAACGCTATCACGGTTACCAAATAACCCTGTGACGAAACGCGCCGCTCTTCTTTGGATCTTCTCTATCTCCTCCGTCAACCCGATCTGGTACTGATCCCACACTGATGAGCAATACTCAAGTGTAGGTCGAACGAGTGTTTTGTAAGCCACCTCCTTTGTTGATGGACTACATTTTCTAAGGACTCTCCCAATGAATCTCAACCTGGTACCCGCCTTACCAACAATTAATTTTATATGATCATTCCACTTCAAATCGTTCCGCACGCATACTCCCAGATATTTTACAGAAGTAACTGCTACCAGTGTTTGTTCCGCTATCATATAATCATACAATAAAGGATCCTTCTTTCTATGTATTCGCAATACATTACATTTGTCTATGTTAAGGGTCAGTTGCCACTCCCTGCACCAAGTGCCTATCCGCTGCAGATCTTCCTGCATTTCGCTACAATTTTCTAATGCTGCAACTTCTCTGTATACTACAGCATCATCCGCGAAAAGCCGCATGGAACTTCCGACACTATCTACTACGTCATTTATATATATTGTGAAAAGCAATGGTCCCATAACACTCCCCTGTGGCACGCCAGAGGTTACTTTAACGTCTGTAGATGTCTCTCCGTTGAGAACAACATGCTGTGTTCTGTTTGCTAAAAACTCTTCAATCCAGCCACACAGCTGGTCTGATATTCCGTAGGCTCTTACTTTGTTTATCAGGCGACAGTGCGGAACTGTATCGAACGCCTTCCGGAAGTCAAGAAAAATAGCATCTACCTGGGAGCCTGTATCTAATATTTTCTGGGTCTCATGAACAAATAAAGCGAGTTGGGTTTCACACGATCGCTGTTTCCGGAATCCATGTTGATTCCTACATAGTAGATTCTGAGTTTCCAAAAACGACATGATACTCTAGCAAAAGACATGTTCTAAAATTCTACAACAGATCGACGTCAGAGATATAGGTCTATAGTTTTGCGCATCTGCTCGACGACCCTTCTTGAAGACTGGGACTACCTGTGCTCTTTTCCAATCATTTGGAACCTTCTGTTCCTCTAGAGACTTGCGGTACACGGCTGTTAGAAGGGGGGCAAGTTCTTTCGCGTACTCTGTGTAGAATCGAATTGGTATCCCGTCAGGTCCAGTGGACTTTCCTCTGTTGAGTGATTCCAGTTGCTTTTCTATTCCTTGGACACTTATTTCGATGTCAGCCATTTTTTCGTTGGTGCGAGGATTTAGAGAAGGAACTGCAGTGCGGTCTTCCTCTGTGAAACAGCTTTGGAAAAAGGTGTTTAGTATTTCAGCTTTACGCTTGTCATCCTCTGTTTCAATGCCATCATCATCCCGGAGTGTCTGGACATGATGTTTCGAGCCACTTACTGATTTAACGTAAGACCAGAACTTCCTAGGATTTTCTGTCAAGTCGGTACCTAGTATTTTACTTTCGAATTCACTGAACGCTTCACGCATAGCCCTCCTTACGCTAACTTTGACATCGTTTAGCTTCTGTTTGTCTGAGAGGTTTTGGCTGCATTTAAACTTGGAGTGAAGCTCTCTTTGCTTTCGCAGTAGTTTCCTAACTTTGTTGTTGTACCACGGTGGGTTTTTCCCGTCCCTCACAGTTTTACTCGGCACGTACCTGTCTAAAACGCATTTTACGATTGCCTTGAACTTTTTCCATAAACACTCAACATTGTCAGTGTCGGAACAGAAATTTTCGTTTTGATCTGTTAGGTAGTCTGAAATCTGCCTTCTATTACTCTTGCTAAACAGATAAACCTTCCTCCCTTTTTTTATATTCCTATTAACTTCCATATTCAGGGATGCTGCAACGGCCTTATGATCACTGATTCCCTGTTCTGCACTTACAGAGTCGAAAAGTTCGGGTCTGTTTGTTATCAGTAGGTCCAAGATGTTATCTCCACGAGTCGGTTCTCTGTTTAATTGCTCGAGGTAATTTTCGGATAGTGCACTCAGTATAATGTCACTCGATGCTCTGTCCCTACCACCCGTCCTAAACATCTGAGTGTCCCAGTCTATATCTGGTAAATTGAAATCTCCACCTAAGACCATAACATGCTGAGAAAATTTATGTGAAATGTATTCCAAATTTTCTCTCAGTTGTTCTGCCACTAATGCTGCTGAGTCGGGGGGTCGGTGAAAGGAGCCAATTATTAACCTAGCTGGGTTGTTGAGTGTAACCTCCACCCATAATAATTCACAGGAACTATCCACTTCTACTTCACTACAGGATAAACTACTACTAACAGCGACGAACACTCCACCACCGGTTGCATGCAATCTATCCTTTCTAAACACCGTCTGTGCCTTTGTAAAAATTTCGGCAGAATTTATCTCTGGCTTCAGCCAGCTTTCTGTACCTATAACGATTTCAGCTTCGGTGCTTTCTATCAGCACTTGAAGTTCCGGTACTTTACCAACGCAGCTTCGACAGTTTACAAGTACAATACCGATTGCTGCTTGGTCCCCGCATGTCCTGACTTTGCCCCGCACCCGTTGAGGCTGTTGCCCTTTCTGCACTTGCCCGAGGCCATCTAACCTAAAAAACCGCCCAGCCCACGCCACACAACCCCTGCTACCCGTGTAGCCGCTTGTTGCATGTAGTGGACTCCTGACCTATCCAGCGGAACCCGAAACCCCACCACCCTATGGCGCAAGTCGAGGAATCTGCAGCCCACATGGTCGCAGAACCGTCTCAGCCTCTGATTCAGACCCTCCACTCGGCTCTGTACCGAAGGTCCACAGTCAGTCCTATCGACGATGCTGCAGATGGTGAGCTCTGCTTTCATCCCGCTAGTGAGACTGGCAGTCTTCACCAAATCAGATAGCCGCCGGAAGCCAGAGAGGATTTCCTCCGATCCATAGCAACACACATCATTGGTGCCAACATGAGCGACCACCTGCAGATGGGTGCACCCTGTACCCTTCATGGCATCTGGTAGGACGCTTTCCACATCTGGAATGACTCCCCGCGGTATGCACACGGAGTGCACTTTGGTTTTCTTCCCCTCCCTTGCTAGGTAGTGTAAGAAGCGATGCCACTGGATGGTGGATGACTGGAGACAAATTATTTGAAGTGAGGAATGATGCTATGCCCTCTGGCAATCCAGTGGAAGGGTTTGGGTTCGGCAAGTGCTGAGAGATCATGTCCTGTCGCCAACTGTAGTGCCAACAATGAGGTACAGAGGAAGTTGTGTTACAGTATTGCAATGTTTTCTGTGGCTAGGGCATGATTCCCTTATTGTTCTTAAGAAAATGATAAATGCTGAGGGGTATGAACACATTTTACAGCATCATGTACTGTGTTCAGTAGAGGGACAGTTTGAAGGTGGTGATTGTATCGGCTAGACAGTGCACCCTGTCGTAGAGCAGCATCTGTGAGGAAATGGTTTGTGGTCTGACCTGTCCAGAGCCCCAGCTTGAACCCAATAGAACACCTTTGGGAGAAGGTAGAATGTTCACTCCACTCCAGACTCAAGTACCCAACATTATTACATTCTCCAGTTTCCGTTCTTGAGAAACAGTGGGCTCCCGTTTGTCCACAGACATTTACACACCTCATTGAAAGTGTCCCCAGCTGAGTTGAAGCCATCATAAAGGTAGGACATATCCCATATTAATACACACTTATAGGTGTCCAGAGGTGTCAAGATACTTTTAATGAGACAGAGTAGTTCTGTAACAAAGTACATGACTGTGAGTGTATCAGACTAACCACAGGAGGTTACCAGCAGTGGCTTCTCAAAGCAGATGCATTACGCTCTGTAGAATGGAGAGAGAAAAAGTGTTAAATGACACATAAAATAAATATCAAAATGAACGGGAAAGTGAATTGATAACCATTGTCTTTAAGATTTATCTATTGCCAGGCTGTCAGGATACCACACAATGGAGATCCTGTACAAATGATTTTAAAGTACAGTAATAAACCCACAACACCAAAAATACTGAAGAATAAAAATAAAGTCACTCTTGTCCATCTACAATAAGAAAACAGCATAAATTTTGTAATAATAGTAATACAGATATGTGCATTGTTAATTTGTGCATGCACAAATCTTCTGGTACTGGCTCATAAAAGGTTTTTAAAAATTTTTCTTATTTAAATTTGAAAATTATATATCTTCATAAATTTAAAAATTAGTGTCTGCATAGATCCAGTCAAATCAATGTTGTAAGAATTCTTATCATCATAATAATGCACAAGTGATGTGGCTGTATAAAAATTGTGGTTATTAATACTTGAAGAACCAATCTTTCTACTATATATGTTACCTCATATAGCCATGACACCATACTTGAAGACCAACATTTCTTTTACATTTTTACATAGGCTCTCAGTTTCCCATTAGCATTTTGTCCCTCACATTTGGTTGTGGGAGAGGACTGGATCCCACATACAGTAGGGAAACGGTTCTAAATTGCGGTAATGACTTCCTTTATGCAAACACAGCACACCAAGTCTAAACTTTACTACATGGTCTTCTAATATATTCACCACTCCTACACATCTTACTGGCCACAAACTAATGTTGCTGACTTAACTGTAAATTCTCTTATTACAAAATTTGTTTATGAAACATGGTTTTGATAATGAGTAGTGTATTAGCAAACTTTCCTACTCATATAGTTGAAAGTCATACAATTTTCTCACAAACCCATATAGGTTGCTCTGGGTGCCTATTCAAAGTGAGCAGAATTTATAAAAGGAGTTTTTGCCACACTGGTGCTATAAGAATGAAAGAACTTTAATTTTAAGACTGTGATACAAGGGCCATTCTATTGTGTCATGCCTCATAGAGAAAAATTTTTACAAGATCAGTGTGATGTCTTTGTGCATTGTCTTGTAGAAAGATGAATTCATAGCCAAAATGTTGACTTTATAGCTGGAAAACACATTGGAAAATCATGCTGCAGTACAGCCCTCAAATTACACTCAGCAGTGGTGAGAGGTATCACTCTTCTAGAGTATACCTTCAGTGCAGTCAGATGTAGGGATGTCAAAATTAAGATTGCAATGGGAATTTCACTGTTATGCACAGAGGAGAGAATGGATAGATGGAAAGAGTACATTTGAAGGCCTCTATGAGAGGAAGGACTTGTCTGCTGGCATGACTGAGGCAGAAATGGTAGTCGATTTGTAAGAGTTAGGAGCTCCAGTATTAGAGTCAGAGTGTAATAGAGCTTTTGAAGACCTGTGATCAAATGAGGCATCCTTCAGAGTTTCTCAAGTCAGTATAAGGAGTGTCAGCCAAGTGACTGTTCCAATTGGTGTGACGTGCGAGCCTGGAGACATATCATCAGATTTTTGAAAAATATCATCCATGCTATCCTAAAGGTAACAAGGCAAAGTAAGCAGCTTGAACTCAATAGGGAATATTTGCTGATTGCATTGCTAGTCTCAGTGAAATCAAGAAAGAATTACAGTACGAGTTCAGTGAAATCACCAGTCCACTGAGCATGGAATATCTCAAGAGAATTAATCAAAGAAAGACAAAAATATGACTGACCTACCTCCTTGCTAAACATATGAGATTGCATTCTGGAGATGTGCATTGCTTCCTGGCTACCTGCACAATCATATACAGTTATTGTCAGGCATTTTACAAATCCTGCACTCATCATTGAAGAGAAACTGGCATCATTGATCCAGTTTCCATTCCAGGTATTCCCATGCCCACTTCCTTCATGTACCATGGTGACTGAGTTAGGCTTATTTGTACTGTTGTTCAAAAGGTATGCCTAAAGGCAAGTGAATTGTGTGGATACTGTCTTGTACTGTCTGGGTCAAAACATCCTCCCAGTGCCTCCAACAAGGCAGCACACAATAGAGATTGGAACAAGTATGAGTTGAGGGCTACATACATTAAAAATCAAGTGCAACTTTTATGTCAGTGCTATACTGGCTTCCTTCCTCCCCACAGCCCATGAGTGTGACAAGTCTGAGAACAGTGGTGCTGCAGCTGCTTCCAACTTGTTGACATGTTCTCTTTTCCTGAAGTGAGCAGGAGTGTAAGGCTAGTCATGGCGTAGTGCAGAAGTTGAATGTGTGATATAGCTGTTGTAAAGTAGCACTCAAAAGACAAAAATGACCATTTTTTTGGGATCAAATGGACCTCTTTTTTTGTGAGACTGCAGACTAACAAAGCTTGTTTTTAGTGAGACTGTGCAAGATGAAGATTAAGTGATGTAATGTAAACTATTGCAAATGTGCTCTGTAAGAGGAAGAATGGTGTCTGGGAAAAGTACATTGCTATAGTTTACACTTCAGACGAATAACATAAAGTTTGCACAGTGGTTGTATTCCTGTTTATTCCACTTCTGCAGTGAGGAAAGGATTGTGCTCTGTCAAACAGAAATGGGCAGATAGCAACATCACTGTTATATCCCTGTGACTAAAAAGGTCATTATTTGTGTGTTATTTTGGCCATAGCAACTTGTGTTTATGACTTAATAGCTCTCTCTCTCTCTCTCTCTCTCTCTCTCTCTCTCTCTCTCTCTCTCTCACACACACACACACACACACACACAGAGCCACTACTGATATAGTGTAACCTACATATGAACACTGTACTTGCAGTTCCTGATCCCCTTAAGAGTTTGGGCATGGTGTGCATCCACATTGAAAGAAAGGATCTTTGGTTGTCATCACCATATTGTGAACTTGTGACCTCACTCTCTATATAAGGGTATAGTCCTTGCATGGACTATAGACTCTAGTGTCGATTTTTCGGTTAGAAGGCCAGTGGTGGAGACTGGTGAGTTAGGTTGGAGTGTATGGAGACAATGAGTTTGGAGGTGTTGTCATAGGACCTGCTGGCGAGTTTAAAGTGAGTATTATAGAGCTAATTTCTGGTCTCTGGCATACAATTCTGTTGCATTCTTCTGTGGGTATCTATGAGCTGTTATCTTAGATATCATTCATTTGCTGATGTTGTTGACCTCAGGTGACCACTACTAGGCAGTCTTGAATGTTTTGTGTCTCACAATACAATTGAAAGTGGGAATGATGTCTCTGGTCTACACTGATTTGGCCAGAAATTTCCTATGGTAACTATCCTTTTTGCATAAAGTGTTGGTGCAGTTATGGACTGAGATTGAAAGGATTGTAAGAGGCTTGCTTGACTGAATAGCATGTACAAATCACATTGTACCCTTTGCAGCTGGATATCCAGCTTACCTCACTAAGAATGTAACTTTATCAGGAGTATTCATGAAGTTTTAAATGTCACTTCTAAAAAAATCGAGTTTGTGACCCAGAACTTCCATGACGGGGGTAGTCTTGCTCAGAAAATTCATCCTTCGGTGCATGCAGTTTTCTCATTGATTAATGACTTGGCAGACACTGTAGTTGTATAAATTGGCATTTTGGCTGTCCAGGAGACATTCTTGCTTGAAAATCCCCTTGCTAATATGGAAATGTCTTACATGCAATGATTTCTTCATGGACATAGGAGGAAGAAGTCAAAAAAACACCCCCCCCCCCCCTCCTGAATGCCTTCCTGCGATTTTTCATGTCAAAAGTGGTCCATAACATCACTAGGAGATTTTGGTAGTGTGCTCCTGTGATAGTTTGCACCCTTATGAGCATAAAGTGTTACCACTGCACTGCAGCGGTCACACTTTGCATCACCTTGCCCAATGATAGTCATTTCTTTAGCCCTTTCTGGTGGCAGTGAATCCACAGGTTTTCACTACCTGCTCTGTTCCTTTGACTCAGGGTCAGAATTATACACCCAGTACTCATCTGTGGGGGTTAAGTGGGCAAAGAAGCTCCAACATTTCTGCTGCTGTCTCAGTTTCGTGGCTTTTTGAATGGGTGTGAGCTGTCACAAATACTAAGGGGCGGTGTCCTTTTTTCTCTTCAAAATGTCGTGCAAAATGTTGAAAACATCCGTGATCAACTTTCACTTTCTTCACTATCACCTCAATTCTGATATGTTGTTGTTTGAGCACCAGGGCCCCCACCTCTCCTGTGTTTCCTGTATTTTTGGAGAGATGTGGTGGTTCACTTCATTCTTCCCATTCATCATTCACACTTGTTTAATCATTCTGGAAACATCTGTACCATATAACCACTATGTAATATGGTGTGGCACATCTTACTGTACGTTTCCACCAGTGCATTGCAGCACTGTTCAGCTTCAAATGCAGAAAATGAATTATAGCACAATACTCCTATTTGTCAATGTGCTGTGCCACTTTACTTTGACAGCTGTAGTGGCATGCTACAGTAATATAGCATATATGTCTGTGACTTACGTTTGCCTCCATTACGCAAGTGTGCACTGATTTTCAGTTGCTGAAAGAGTATTGAGAAAGATGTTTCCCCCCTTTTCTTAATTATTAAAATAGAAAACCCTGCTTATTTAATCATGATGATGGTGCAAGACATTTTTGAACAGTTTGTTCTGAGAAAAAAAAAGATCAAAATCTTGGAACAGGGCTATCAGTAAGTGATATTAAATAGAGTGCTGGTGAGTTAATTTTTTTATGTTTCCATCTACCTGAACATACAAATGTTTTGTTTAGAAAAATTATATTCTTTTAGTGATGTTCATTATTCACCGAGAAGAGTAGAACAGTGAACCAGAGCATGTCAAAACCTGGTAGTGAAGTGTTTCATAAAATTAATTGCAAATGTGCTAATGTGCTAAGACTATCAACGCAATGTAGTTTCAGTCCTCTTACATCACATTTACCTGTGAGTGTTTAACATTACATCTTGTTGTTAAGGTCACTGTTCATGGTAAAAGTTTTCATAAATAATAAACAAGCTTTGACGTTCATTGTCATTTATAGAGTGGAGGATGTATTGGTGGATGGTTGTTAAAAAACTTATCACACTGAAATAGATATGATGGAAAGGAATTCTGAAGAATATTCATCAGCAGACATATTTCAGAAGAAGAAGATTCTTTTATGAATGATTTGCAACCCATACAAGCTGATTTTCAGTCTTCATGCCATGTAATAAATATTGCAGTGCCAACAACTTTGAGAAGACATTTACCACTGTCTGCAGCCTTGCATGTAGAAGGAGCACCGGCAAATGGCAAAACACAAATGAAATACAAACATGCAAGTATAAATCCAAAGAAGAATCCCTTTGATAGATATTCTTTGGACCAGAGAGTCCAGGTAAATGTGAGTAATGTCTGTCTGTGTTTCTTCAGACTTTTTGTTAATATGAGAATCAATGAGAACAAATAATTACCTTATATATCAATTAGTCCATGAAGCAAAGATGAAATCCAGAACAAACAAGTGTCATGACACAAATCTCTCTCAAATGTATATTTACATTGCACCTTCATTTCTAATGGCTAGAGTGAAAAGGTTAAAGCTGAGGCATCCTTGGTGATTGTTGATCAACTGATCATTTGTTGGAAGCACCATTTTTTACCAAAGTACACTCCAGGGGATCAATGTCTTCTGTTGACGAGACTGCTCCACTCACGACAGTATCTTGTGTCTATACAGGGGTTATATGTTCAGAACTAGACAAATTGTACAACATTTTTGAAAAGCTTTCAAGGAAACTCTCTTCCCCATCAAAATCCCTGCATACACAAATCACTGATGTTTCAGTGCTATCAGGGAAGTAAAGCAGTATATCCCGGCAAGGAGAAGTAGATTCATTGTTGAAATTATTATTAGTTGTGATGTGAGATAATTTATATACTAGATTTTGTCATTTTTGTTGTTGCAGAAACAGACATTGATAAGCTGGGTCAAGAGTACCTGAAAGTACAACTGTCCCATTAATTTGGATAAACGACATATTTTGTTTGTCAGTAATTAGTATATGAGTCCCCCACCCCCTGTTCTGTTTGCTCTGTGACAGAGTAACAAGCACATATGGTACAATGAGGTGAATTCACAAAGAAATGGTTTTAATGGAGGAGAAATAACATTCCACTTGTCAAAATTGGGAAAGCTTATCACTCTGAAACTGCAGAACAGGAAAGGTATTTGGGTGCTATCACCATTTTACAAAGCTGAAATGCGTTTAGAGAGATTGGAAGACTGGTGCCCTGTAATTGAAACTGAGTGTGGTAATTGATTACAACAAATCATTGTGATTAGTCACTCAAAGCAGCATAATCACCTAAACAGTGTAAAGTACACCTAAGTCTTCTAAAGTGGTGCAGGAAATTATTTCTCCATATTTTGGATATGATGACATTCAAAAGATTTTTATTATTTTGCAAATATGTGACAAAAATTGACTATGAAAAACTTGTACTTGAATATAATCGTAGAAATATTCAAAATCATTCAAATAGAGTGAAAGAAAACAGGTGGTGGCAAACAAAGAATGCCCTACAAGACTCCCTATGTCAGCTCACTTATGAGATCAGTTGTAAAAGAAGACATTCCTAATCTGTGCGAAAACTTATGTATGAAAACGAGGAAAGTTGTTTGTGTAGTCTGACACAGAACAGTCAAACGGTTAATTAACTACAGCTTGCTCGTTGGTGGGTGCTATTTGCTGTCCAAAACAGCACTCACCAATTACATACAGTATGTGTCTCTGTAAATATATAACATATTAATGTGTAAAAATTATAACATTACTTGGAAACAGAATTGTTGCGCCAAGTAGTTATCACCTGCAGGAAAAATACTAAATACTGGCAAAAGAAGCATATAGAATTACAAAACCCTATCCAAGCTTTTGGAACTTTTAGTTCATTTGTCAGAGAGGGAAGAGCAGCATAGGCAATGTGCTGCTTGACACTGTCATACTTATTAAATATCTAAGCATAACATAATGAAATGGTCAAAAGCAGTTCAGAGGTGTGCTGCCAGATTTGTTACCATTAGGTTCAATCAACATACATGCTTTACGGAAATACTCCATGAACTCAAATGGGAATCCTTGGATGGAAGCTGAAATTTTCACTGTAGTGGTGTGGATGTTCACTACAGGAGGTATGCAGCTTGAGGATACTTGAAACATTTATTTATTTCTCAGTGGTTTATAATGGTAGACTCATACCTATGTGAGGTAGGGTTGGAGACTTCAAATCCACAGATCACAGAGCACAATGGGCAGAGGAGAGATAGCCTGCAGTTGCTACACCCAGTTCAGCACAACAAAGAGGTGACCCAGCGATGTTTCCTTTCCTAGTGAGCCATTTGTCCTGCCTCAGCTGTGGGATGAGGTGGCTCAGCTGTAGGAGAGGCTGACAGCTATGGCCGGAGGTAACAAAGGCATCAGAATATGAGGCCTAGTCCTGCAACTGTCTACAACTTGTGGTCTAGTGGCTAGTGTTGCTACCTCTGGATCACGGGGACCTGGGTGTTGGGAATTTTCTCTGCCCAGGGACTGGGTGTGTGTGTTGTCCTCACCATTTCATCATCATCATCATCATCATTCATGACAGTGGCTAGATTGGAATTTGTACAAATTTGACTGTGTAACAATTAGGACTTTGTACAGGTGCTGATGACCACACAGTTGAGTGCCCCACAAACCAAACATCATCATCATCATCTGGTTCTGTATCTGTCTGGTGGCATCTGACACTGGGAATGTCTCATTGATTGAAAGGATTTCAGTTAGGCCCCAAGCCTATCAGTGCTGGAGCCGGACCCCAGGCAGGCAATGCAATCAGTGTGACAGCTGTGTGACAGTGGCCTCACGGCAGGAGCCCATACTACTGCAAACACCAACTTGTCGACTTGCCGATTTGATGGCTGAATGGCCAGTATTCATATGTGCCAGTGGAAGATTCTCAAGTGGCTGCCACAGATTATTTTGTACATTGTGTGCCAAAATGTTCCAGGTTATGATAACTTGGTCAGTCAACAACTACATAGGCATGCCGTGGCTCCCATGTGGACGGTGTGGAGTAACAGTGAGACAGTGCTTTGTGACAAATAGTACACTCTCAGGAACAAGCTCTCAGCTTTGGCTCGTACTGCCGGCCACTGTGGCCGAGCGGTTCTAGGTGCTTCAGTCTGGAACCGCACTGCTGCTACGGTCGCAGGTTTGAATCCTGCCTCAGGCATGGATGTGTGTGATGTACTTAGGTTAGTTAGGTTTAAGTAGTTCTAAGTCTAGAGGACTGATGACCTCAGATGTTAAGTCCCATAGTGTTTAGAGCCATTTGAACAATTTTGGCTCATACTGGTACATTGCGAAACACTATTGAGAAAGTTTAAGAACTGGCACCTGTGACTGACTGCAGAATGAGTCTGCTGTTGCCAGCTTACAACTTGTGCGAGGACAGTGCACAACATAATAGAAATTTTGACTCAAACAGAAATACATGGACAGTGGTTTTTCCCTCTCTCTCTCTCATTTGTGAGTGGAAGAGGAAAGGAAATGACTAGCAGTGGTACAAGATAACCTCTACCGTGCACTATGTATTGGCTTGCGGAGTATATATGGAGATGTAGATGCATATGGCAGCTTTCAAAAGGTTAGTAAAGAAGGGTTGCTCAGTCAGACTCTGGGATGCAACACCCACCAGTAGAGAGGAGAAGTGGAGACAAAGATGAATGGGGAAGCATCACAGAGAGTAGATGGTGAAAGATTACATTAAAGTACCAGCCAGTTTGTCAACAGAAGGTAGACACATGAGGAGAAAAGTAAAGGCAGAATAATGTAGTGGAATGAATAGTACAACAGATAACTAGGAAGGAAGCAGATAAGTAGATGGGAAACACCAATGACAGAGAGAGATACGGAATGATGAAGATAGGTAAGTAAAACTGAAATACAGTAAATAATTGAGCAAATAATGAAATTGCGCCAGTGGAAGAAAAGGGCAGTTGTTAATGGAGGGCACGTCCAGGAGGGTGGCAGGATGTGAGAATGTGTCAAAGAGCAAGTTCATGTCTCCTGAGTTGAGGCAAAATAGAGTGAGGTGGGAGGATCCAGATAGCCCAAGTGGTGTAGCAGCAACAGCAGCAGTAGCAGGCAGTCAGGTCCCTGTAGAGTTGACTGCTCTGGTGCTGACCATGGACATTGGGGCGTGTCCATCAACTCCCTTGCGGGCAGGCACAGCTAGTATAGGCTGCCCACTGTGTATCCCCAAGGCACATATTCTCTGCATGCTTGAACCACAAGCTTGAGGTCAGGGCGGTAAGGTCAGGTACGCTACCTTACTGTTAACATGTCAGCTGTTTGCCACCACCCCTGCCCACGATTGCTTGTAGGTGCACTCGAGCTGGAACCTGCTCTGAAACTGGCTACTGGTTGCCCATTTGTGCTCTCAACCAGTTTGCTGGTAGTCGTGCCAATGTAAAGAACTGTATAGTTAAATTTGTCTAAATGATGTAGTATTTTATTGACAGTACTTGCCTCCTGGTGGTAAATACTGACCAGTCATTGTGTCTATATCGTAAGGTAATTGAGTTAATAATACAGTATAATTTGCCTACATCCCTTGTACCTGTTAGTAATTGATGCGCTCCTTAAAATGTTAACTAAGCATGTCCTTCTTTATTGGAATGCAGTTTAAGAAGCATTCACTGTGAAGTTTTTTAAACATTGAAATCCTTTAATTAAAAGGACTTTAAAATTATCACATAATCAATAAAATCAAATGCATTTCTAGAATCAGGGAACTTAATACTGTAAAGACTAAGCATGTAAAACAGTTCATCTTAGTTTAGCATAAAAAATGAACTCCAGTGGAGCTGAACTGTGAAATTTTCATTCTGTAAACATTAATCTCAGATTATTTTTCCGTGAACTAGCTTTTACTTTGATTAATAAAATTTCATGAATCGAGTTGCATTTGATTGCAGTTGTCAGTTCACAATATAGACACACTACAAAAGAATGGACCTGTTTGATGCAGGTACAAGTGACAGTGGAAAAGTGAAGTGGAAAAGGGCACAGGTCGTCCCCATTTTCAAGAAGGGACGTCAAACAGATGTGCACAACCATAGACCTATATCTCTGATGTCGATCAGTTGTAGAATTTTGCAACACGTATTATGTTCGAGTATAATGACTTTTCTGGAGACTAGAAATCTACTCTGTAGGAATCAGCATGGGTTTCAAAAAAGACGGTCGTGTGAAACCCAGCTTGCGCTATTCGTCCACGAGACTCAGAGGGCCATAGACACGGGTTCACAGGTAGATGCCGTGTTTCTTGACTTCCGCAAGGCGTACGATACAGTTCCCCACAGTCGTTTAATGAACAAAGTAAGAGCATATGGACTATCAGACCAATCGTGTGATTGGATTGAAGAGTTCCTAGATAACAGAACGCAGCATGTCATTCTCAATCGAGAGGTGTCTTCCGAAGTAAGAGTGATTTCAGGTGTGCCGCAGGGGAGTGTCATAGGACTGTTGCTATTCGCAATATACATAAATGACCTTGTGGATGACATCGGAAGTTCACTGAGGCTTTTTGCAGATGATGCTGTGGTGTATCGAGAGGTTGTAACCATGGAAAATTGTACTGAAATGCAGGAGGATCTGCAGCGAATTGACGCATGGTGCAGGGAATGGCAATTGAATCTCAAGTGTAATGTGCTGCGAATACATAGAAGATAGGTCCCTTATCATTTAGCTACAAAATAGCAGGTCAGCAACTGGAAGCAGTTAATTCCGTAAATTATCTGGGAGTACACATTAGGAGTGATTTAAAATGGAATGATCATATATATATAAAGTTGATCGTCGGTAAAGCAGATGCCAGACTGAGATTCATTGGAAGAATCCTAAGGAAATGCAATCCGAAAACAAAGGAAGTAGGTTACAGTACGCTTGTTCACCCACTGCTTGAATACTGCTCACCAGTGTGGGATCCGTACCAGATAGGGTTGATAGAAGAGATAGAGAAGATCCAACGGAGAGCAGCGCGCTTCGTTACAGGATCATTTAGTAATCTCAAAAGCGTTATGGAGATGATAGATAAACTCCAGTGGAAGACTCTGCAGGAGAGACACTCAGTAGCTCGGTATGGGCTTTTGCTAAAGTTTCGAGAACATACCTTCACCGAGGAATCAAGCAGTATATTGCTCCCTCCTACGTATATCTCGCAAAGAGACCATGAGGATAAAATCAGAGAGATTAGAGCCCTCACAGAGGCATACTGATAATCCTTCTTTCCACGAACAATACGAGACTGGAATAGAAGGGAGAACCGATACTCACGGTACCCTCCACCACACATCGTCAGGTGGCTTGCGGAGTATGGATGTAGATGTAGATGTAGATGTAGATGTAGAAGTAAGTAATACAGAAATTGTTACTAATGTTTCACAGACACTTTACAACAAAGTAAGAAAGGTTAATTCCTGCTATTTGTAGTGAGCAGATAAGTATACAGAGTTCAACAGCAGCAAATAATGACTGAATGTATCTTACAAAAATGTCTCTATGCTTGAATAGCAGCAGTTAAACAATTTGCCATTAAATGTTTAGCTTCTGAATATGTGATTTAACTGCTACAAATGCTTGTGCACCAACAGACAGAAATAATAAGTGCATATATGTCAGTCAGGTAAGTTATTATTATCTGATAATACAAGAGTTAAGTTGTGTGTTGGTGGCACTGTGGTTACATGCTGAGTATATCAAATCTACCAACCACCAACAGTCCCCCCACTTTGACAGCTGCCATCCATTCCATACTAAGAAGTCTCTTCCACACAGTCTAACTACCAATGACCATCCCATCCATTGATGAGCAGTCCATTTCCAAATATACCAAGGGTCTCACTGAGGCCTCCACAGCCCAAAATTAGCCTCCCAACATTGTACAGAAACAAATCTCCTATGCCTTGTCTCTCCAGTCACCTACTACCTTCCACATTCCTACTGTCCAGTCACAATTAAGCACTCATTACCACCCAGAACTGGAGCAACTGAATCACTTTCTCCACCAGGGTTTCAGCTACCTCTTACTGTGCTCTGGAATGAGAAATGTCCTACCTACTGTCCTTTCCACACCTCCCACAGTCCACCAAACCTACACAGTATCTTCGCCCATCCCTACTTCACCCGTACTTCCAACCCCTAGCCTCATGGCTCATTTCCCTGCAGTAGAACTAGATGCAAGATCTGTCCCATACATCCTCCCACTACCAACTATTCCGGCTAAGTCACAAGCTTTACCTATCCCATCGCAGGCAGAGCTACTTGTGAAACCAGTCATGTGATCTACAAACTAAGTTGCAACCACTGTGCTGTTTTCCATGTGGGCACAACAACCAACAAGCTGTCTGTCCACAATAATGGCCACTGACAAACTGTGGTCAAGAGACAGCTGGACCATCCAGTTTCTGAAAATACACAATGTGCTTCACTTCAGTGACTGTTTCACAGTCTGTGCCTCTGGACGCTTCCTACCTATATCAGCTTTTTTTAACTGCGGAAGTTGGATCTCTTCCAGCAGCATGTCCTACATACTAGAAAAGATTAATATGATTTTAGTAAACTGCAGGAACATCCAAGGATAGATCCCAGAATTAGTATTGCTTACTGAAGGTTATAATGCACAGATTGTATTAGGAACAGAAAGCTGGTTGAAGCCAGATGTCAGTGGCGATGAAATCCTAAGTTCAGACTGGATATTCATCATAAGGATAGGTAAGTTGCCAATGGTGGCGGCATGTTTATTGCAGTAAAAATTCGATAAAATCTAGTGAGGTTATCACAGATTCCAAATGAAAATTAATCTGGGTGAAAATGAACAGTCAAAAATGGTTATCGGATGCTTTTATAGACCACCTGATACTTTTATTGACCATCTGGGTCAGGATCTGGAGTTGTAGAGCATTTCAGACAGAACTTACAGAATATCATTAGTAATTTTCCTGATCATGCCGTTGTAATAGGGGGAAACTTCAACTTGCCAGGTATAAATTGGGAGAGTTATGCCATCAAAACTGGTGCCAGAGAGAGGAAATCGTGTGGCATTGTTCTGGATGTCTTGTCCAAAAATTACCTTGAGCAGATAGTTAGAGAACCAACTCATGAGGGTAATGTCTTAGACCTCCTGGCAACAAACAGACCTGAACTTATCAAATCAGTTAACAAAGAGGAAGGTATTAGTGATCATAAGGCTGTGACAGCATCTATGCTGATGGGTCCTATAAGGAATGTTAAGAAAGTTAGGAAGATATATTTGCTCAGCAAGGATGACAGGATACAAATTTCAGAAGATCTCAGCAGTCAGCATCAAATATTCGGTGATGAGGATGAAGATGTGGAGAACAAATGGAAAAAATTCAAAGGCATCATTCAATATGCCCTAAACAAGTATGTTCCGAGTAAGGTTTTAGGGGATGGGATAGGTCCACCATGGTTTGGTAGCTGTGTTAGAGAAGTGCTATGTAAACAAAGAGCACTTCAAATGGCTCTGAGCACTATGGGACTTAACATCTATGGTCATCAGTCCCCTAGAACTTAGAACTACTTAAACCTAACTAACCTAAGGACATCACACACATCCATGCCCGAGGCAGGATTCGAACCTGCGACCGTAGCAGTCGCGCAAAGAGCACTTCATCTCAGATTCAAGAGAAGTAAAACCTAGCTGACAAACAAAAGCTGAACGAAGCAAAAATGAGTGCAATGAGAGAAGCGTTCAATAATTTTGAAAGTAAGATGTTGTCAACCGACCTGAGTAAAAACCCTAAGAGATTTTGGTAAAATCAGTGAGTCGGTCAAAATCACTTAATCATTCTCTCAGCAACCACACCGGTGCCGAAACGAAAGATAACATAGAGAAGACCGAAATTCTGAATTTGATCTATCAAAGTTGTTTCACTGTGGACGATCATAACACTGTCCCTCCTTTCAATCATCGTACATACATCAAAATGGCAGATATTGAGATAGCCAATCACTGAATTGAAAAGCAGCTACAATTGCTTAGTAGCGGAAAGGCTTGGGGACAAGATGAGATACCTATAAGATTCTATAAAGTTTATGCGAAAGAACTTGTTCCCCTTCTAGCAGTAATTTGTTGTAGATCACTTGAGCAATGAAAGGAAAAAGGCGCAGGTTATTCCCATGTTTAAGAAAGGCTGTAAGACAGATCCACACAATTATAGACCTATATCGTTGACGTTAATCTGTTGTATAATTATGGAACATGTTTTATGCTCAAGAATTATGACGTTCCTGGAAAATGAACATCTCCTCTGTAAAAATCAACATGGATTCTGCAAACAGAGATCCTGCGAAGCTCAGCTTGCTCTGTTCCTCCAAGAGATCAACAATGCAGTGAACAACGGTGCTCAGGTCGATGCCGTGTTCCTTGATTTCAGTAACGCATTTGATACCATCCCACAATGCTGTTTAATAGAAAAAAATAAGCTTCTGGAGTATTGGAGCAGGCCTGCAGTTGGATTCACAGATAGAACTCAACACATCGCTCTGAACAGAACTAAATCAACAGATGTAAAGGTAATATCTGGAGTTCCACAGGGAAGAGTGATAGGCCCTTTGCTGTTTACAGTATATACAAATGTTCTAGTAGAAAGTGTTGGATGGTCTTTAAGGCTATTCACAGATGATGCTGTTGTTTATACCAAAGTAGCAACGCCAGAAGATAGTAAGAATTTGCAGAATGGCCTGCAGAGAATTGATGAATGGTGCAGACTCTGTCAGTTGACCCTGAACGTAAATAAATGTAATATATTGCACATACATAGGAAAAGAAATTCACTACTGTACAGCTACATTACTAATGACAAACAGCTGGAGACAGCATCTGCCATAAAAAATCTAGGTATAACTATCCAGAGTGATCTTAAGTGGAAAGACCATATAAAACAGATAGTGGGAAAAGCAGACTCCAGACTCAGATTCATTAGAAAATCTTAAGGATCAGGAAATGTAACTCATCCACGAAATAAGTGGCTTATAAGTTGTTTGTTTGCCCAACTCTTGAGTATTGTTCATCTATCTGGGATCCGTATCACGTAGGACTGATAGAGAAGATAGAGAAGATCCAACAAAGAGCAGCACATTTCATCATGGGATCGTTTAGATGGTGAGAGAGCGTTACGGGGATGCTAAACAAACTCCACTGGCAAACATTACAACAAGAGGGCCATTGTTGATCACGGAGAGATTTAATACTGAAATTTTGGGACAGCACTTTTCAGGAGGAGTCAGGCAACATATTACTCCCCCCCTCCCCCCACTCTTGTGTTTTGACTATGAGGAGAAAATTCGAGAAATTAGAGCCAATACAGAGGCTTAGCGACAATTATCCCACACACTATTCACAAGTGGAATATGGATGGAGGGATCAGATAGTGGTACCAAAAGTACCCTCCAGCACACACCATTAGGTGGCTTGTGGAGTATGATGTAGACGTAGATATCCTATATTCACGTAGCTCCCTGGTCTCGGCCTTCTCTGATCTCTGTCCTTCACCCACATGTACACTTCCTACTCCCACTCCAGCACTACACAGCCTTCTATTTCACCAACACACCCATTAATCTTTTTTCCCTACTGTATTTCACTTTGTTTCCATACCCGCCCCCTCTCCTCAAATCTCCTGAGTTCACCTAGCAGCCTTACTCTGTCCCAACCACATCCGTGCATTCTCCCACAAGCAACACTGCACCCTACCCATCCCAGCCTCCTACTCACCACCACCACCACCACACACAGATTGCTTCTCCCATCAGGCACAGTTGCTCACAGGACAGCCTCAGTGGCCAGAGACAGAGGTCGTGTGTTTGCCCGCAAGCTTGATGTGTAGCACTTTTTTTGTTATGACCCTGTGTGACTCGTTGTCTCCTCTGTGTAGGTGAGCAGCAGCCTGTCCTTTTCACAGTAGTGTCATATTGGTTATAAAGATAATTATGATAAAACTAATCTTCGAAATCTCATCATCTGAAAATGCTTCTTGCTGTTTCCAAGATAATGGAGCACTGTGGTGGCAGCGTACAGTGTCAACGAGCTTTACATACTATAGATTATATTGTATCTTTTTATTTACATTACACTTATCAAACTATATCAATGTTTTTTGGCTGTGGAGAAGTTTCTTCAAGAGATCAGATAAATTTGTCGAGTTTTTTCTCCCTCCTCATTTACAACAAAAAATTTCTACAATGTGCAGTTAATATTCATGATCAAAGTGCAATAATTGTGTTGTTAGTTGATTTAGCATTGTTTCCCAGTGTGTTATATGCTAATTTAGCCAAACTCTGAACCTCAGCCATTTCATCAGAATTCAAGTGTAGTGAATTTGTGAACTGCTTACATTTGTGAACTAAGGTCAAAACTGATCTCTATTCAGCATTGTTCATACAGTTGCCTCTAAATTTTAATATCTTAATGGAGTTGCAGACAGTACTTGATCACGGTTGTTTGTGAGAGCTCTTCTTAGCCCAAAGGTTGATTTGAACACTGCAGTACTTCACTAGGCATAGTCATCTTAGAGGAGAATGCCCATACCTTCCTCAACCTTTAAACTAAGTTACTCAGGGACCTACAATTTAACATGGACTCCATACTGACTTGGCAGTTTTGACTCGATAAAAGAACTGAAAGAGGAAAAAGAAGTGGTAAATGACAGAAAAAAAGGTCGCGGCCAACTGATGAATGAACTCCACATCTTTGGTTTGCAGTCTGACATTTAACCATCCAGTCACAACATTAAGGAACTACACAAGTGAGGTTACCAGATTTTTTCAGCAATCAACTATATAAAGTGGAAAATTAAATTTAAAAAGTGCTAAAATTTCAAAGTGACAGGCCACTTAACTGCAAGAAGCACAATTCTAACAACTGCTGAAAGAAACACATAACATAGCAAACAATGTTCCTGTACTTTCTTCAATGAGGAAAAAGGAATTGGAGTCACCACCCTCCTTCACCCCCCCCCCCCTCACACACACACACACACACACACACACACACACACACACACACACACACACGCACCCACGCACGCACGCACGCACGCACGTATTTTTCTTATCAAGCTCCTCTAACATACACCTCTTTCCTTCCTGAACAAGTAACATATATTTCAGAAAGCTTGGAGTATTGTCTTTCTACCTATAGTGTTTCCTGCAGCAGCACTAAGAGTCGCACATCCTGGGGTAACTACTGTCAAGCTGTCCTCTCTCTTTGTAACCTCCTGTAGTTGCCTTTGTGTGAAAATCTCACTGTCTTGTGCTGTAAACTTTCATAATGAATTGTTGTGGGTGCTGTCCACAGATTTAGAAATTCATAGTACAGGATGTTCCAAAAGTAACACAACCTTATGGGAAACTGCGTTTCAAAAATTGTAACTTACATAATTGTATATGATGTTACATGTGCATTGTAAGAGTTGTTGATAAATTGCAGCAACATGTCACTGAACTTTTTTCTGTGTTTGGGATTTTTTTTTTTTTAATATTGTCTTGCCAAGATTATGTGCTGAAGCAGGGTAGTTTCCAAAGTGTTGCACAATATTTACTTAGTGTGTACAATTCACAGTGCTGTGAAAGAATATGATGATGTTGCACACCAAACATCATCATTTTGGGTGTGCAGAGATATCTCTAGCACCCAGTGAGTGAATTTGGTGCATTCACACATCTGTCACGGTGAAACTGCTCCTGATCAGGTCACAACCAATCCATGAGGATCTTGCCTATTTATGTTAGAGATGACATAAAACACAGACAGTCTTCAAATAACTGCTTGTAGACAGTGAGAATTCTTCAGTTAAAACTTGTTAGTTGCTAGCCAGTGCTGGATACGTGAAGCTATTTTCTAAAGTTTTGTCTCAGACTGCAGGAGACATCTTCAGAGGTAAAACAGCAACTTCTCTCAGGGCTCCAGCACATGTATAGCTGCATAGAGGCACCACTGTTTGTCAGGTGGTGGAGACTGTGTGATTGTCTCTGGTTGTTGCCATCGTGCTCAGTTAAAATAATCAATCATCGTTCTTTTGATGTGAAAATCATCATCCACATTTTATTTAATTTAACACCTTCTTTTCTGTGAAAATTGTTGAAGTGTTTGTGCTATTCTCTGTGGCCACTCTATGCTGTGCACATGACAATGCATTTTCTTCTCTAAAATGCTCATCTTACTAAATTTTATGTATTTATACATATAAAAAAATCCTGCAGGACGAGCATTTTAGTGAAGAGAAAGCATTGGCATGTGTGCTTATATAAAGCAGCCATAACAATTCACAAACATTATAATAATTTAACAAAAATGAAAATGCCATTAAGTAGAAAAATATGGCTCCCAGCTTTGTCCCAACAGAATGACTGTTGGTTTCTTTTAATCAAGAACAGTTGCACCAGCTAGAAATGACGATGCAATAAGTATCACATGACAAATATCAGTACCTTCTCTACAAATACAGAGCCCATCAAACCCTCCATTGAATGTGGCCTCTCAGACTGGAAGTTTTAACTGAAGTACACACCATCCTTGAAAGCTTAAATCATATAGTTCAGTAAAAATTCTGTATGGACACAACCTTAATTCGTTGCACTATGTGGTGTGGGTGTGCCAGTGGTGATCAGACTGGAAGGAAGGAATTGTACAAACTTTGCACAAGTCAGAGGATGTGTAGCTAGCAAGTCAAACAAGTACCATTGGTGCTTTCAGTTGAAAGATTTTGGTAGCATCTGCAATACAGGGTGAAAAATATTTAAACCAACAAACTCTGGAAGGTTGTAGGGGATATCAAAACAAATATTTTTCCCTAATGTCATTTTTTCCTATGAGGAGAATTTAAACCAGTAGAGGAAGATTAACACAACCCAATTTCAATTACAGTAATTTTCAAAAATGCCTCCATTGACACATAAACAAAGGTTAACCATCGGATCATGTTCCGTCTGACACGGGCAAAAACCCCAGGAGTATCCTGAATTGTTCCTGCTGCTACTACTATCTGGGCAACCAGATCCTCTTCTGATGCAACAGGAGTTGCATAAACAAGGTTGTGCATCTATCCCCACACCAAAAAGTCCAGAGGGGACAAATCTTGGGATCGAGCAGGCCACGGTACAGGACCACCTCTGCCAATTCATGTTTCTGGGAACCGTCGGTCCAGGAATCGACGCACATGATGACTGAAATGTGCCGGCGCCCCGTGATGCTGGAACCACATGCGTTGTCTTGTAGGGAGTGGGATGTCTTCCAACAATTCTGGCAATGTTCTGGTGAGAAAAATTGTAATAGTGCCTGCTATTTTATGGCCTAGGTAGCAGATACTGCCCAATTAAACAGCCCCCAACAACACCTACCCACACATTTACAAAGAACCACACTTGATGAGCACTAGTAGCTGTGGCATGTGGTTTATCCTCACTCCAAACATGCAAATTGTGCATGTTGAAGACTCCATCATGCCCGAATGTTGCTTCATCTTTAAACAACACAGAGGATGGAAATGTAGGATGCATTTCACACTGTTCCAGGTACCACTGCGAAAACTGTGCTCTGGGTGGATAATCAACTGGTTCCAGGTTGTGGACACGCTGTAAGTGAAATGGGTGTAACAATTGCTCTTGAAGGACTGTTCTTACATTTGTCTGTTTCATCCACATGTTACGTGCAATCGCACGAGTGCTGATTGAAGGATTCTGCTCCACATGCTGCAAGACAGCTTCCTCAAATTGCAGCGTTCTTACTGTGCGACAACATCCCTGTCCAGGTAATCTGCTAAATGACCCGGTCTCGTGCAGATGCTGGTACCCAGCAGCAAAGCTTGTACAGTATGATGCGGGATACGGCGATTAGGATATTGTTGATAAACCCACTGTCCAGCTTGTCCGTTGTGGTGTGCTACGTAGTATGCACCAACCATATCAGTGTACTCACTCCAGGTGTATCGCTCCATTAGTAAACAGAGACAATGCACTACTACACTGGTGGATAGCAGTTGTCTACAACTGAAGAGCGTAATATGCCCTCTAACAACTGAAGATCATAATATGGCCTCTAACAACTGAAGAGCGTAATACGGCCTCCAATGGTTTAAATAATCCTCATAGGAAAAAATGACATTAGGGAAAAGTATTTGTTTTGATGTCCCCGACAACCTTCCAGAGTTTGTCGGTTTAAATACTTTTCACCCTGTATAATGTGTACTCCAGGAGTAGTTGTGTATGACATCAAGCTAGTTTGGTGTTCTCTTACCATATTTTTCTGTGGACACATTCCAAGTCTTATTATAACAGGACCAACCAGTGCACTGGATCAAAATTGGATGTAATCTGTAATGCATATCTTCTTCAGTTGAGTGAGGATCATATCTGTGACTAAAGGGGAACATGTTTCAGTAAGGTTTGTCACTTTTTGAACACCCAGTACAATGTTAGCAACTGAGCCTCTGGTCTGTTGTTTACTGTATGCTTCATATTTGTCCTCTCAGGTTGCTCATTTGGTATCAAATGATTATGATTTTAAATTTCAGGGTCATTCGTTTCTGCAATGATAGTAATTATACTGGTCATGCAGTTCTGTATCAGAACGTACGTCATCGGAAAAGAGCAGTGGAAGCCTTCACATGCTAACGAATTTGTGCGACACTTCATCATTGGCGTTACAGTGCTGGTAGTCGCTGTACCTGAAGGTCTGCCACTGGCTGTAACTCTGGCTCTGGCCTATTCAGTTAAGGTATGGAACAGCCCCGCATTCTTGTCTGGTGTGCAAATCATACACGAGGGTCATTCTGAAACTAGTACCTCCTATTTTTTGATCAAATATTTGAGTGGAGCTAAAATGAGTCCCTTTTTAAATTATGCAATGGATTTTTGTTGGAATTTTCATAGCCAGAGGAAGAGTTGGTTAATGTAGAAATTGGCTATCAGATTGACCAAAATGAGGTCTAGTTTTGAAAATTAATTTCCTAAAGTAACAGGATATTTAAGAAAAAATTAATTGCTGATTTGAGGGAAAATTACACAATGGATTTTTGGCTGAATTCTCATAGCCAGTGGGAAATGTTCAGATGGACTATCAAACTGACACACATGAGATCCAGTTTTTAATGTAGAATAGTAAAGAATACTACAGGATGTATGTTTGGTGGATTATGTAAACCATACAGTCTGTTGTTGTGTGACTGTGACATATTTCTATCATACCTACCTGAAAATGTAAATAATTTTCAACACATTTTGAGTACCAGAAATTATTCAACAGTGAGAATTCTTGAAATAAAATAGAGAATGCACATTCTCAGTCGGCCTTCATTTGCTGCCCATGATTTTGAGCATCGTTCAAGGATGTACCAGACATTTCTCTAATCTATTTTATTTCATATGTTTGGACAGATCATTTCAGAAAACGATTGATAAGTGTCTGAGCCACCCCAGTCAGCCCTGCTCGTATGTCACCCCTCATAATGAACGGTATCTCAGTTGACTTGTCTGTGATGATTGGTAGATTAAGGCAGAGGAATCTCGTACACTGCTGAATGTCAGCCATAATGCTTCACATGAGAGGCTATGCGACCTCAGTTATCATAATATGTGTGCAAGATGAGTACTGCAGATGCTTACAGGGCCAAAAAAATTCATTGAATGGATATTTTTCAGGACTGTTGGATTAACCCAATATTAAAATGACAATTTTCTGAATGAGAGATGGGATACAGTGACACTACAGCTAGCCCAGATCCAAGTGAAAGTCCAAAAGTGCTGATATGTGGAATTGTATGACAATAAAGTTCGAGACAGTCATCTGCAGGCAAAATGCTGTGTGCAGTCTCCTGGAAGAGGTGAGGTGTAGGTCTTTTGGATGTCTCAAAGCCTTGAGAAGTTGTCAAATGAGAACACTATGAGACAATACTAATTAGGCTGAAAATTGAATTTCCAGATTCATGCCAGAGATGGAGGTAAACATCCCCTGGCCACACAATAATGCTAGACCCCCAACAGTTTTGTGATGATCCATTTTGTTGCCAGATTTTGCAGGGCTGTTCTAACATATCTATCTGTTTGGGTCTGTGAAAGCCAGATTATGTGGACAACATGTTTCAGACTCAGATGCTCCCATCAAAGCTGTAAGGCAGTGGTTAACTTCAACTGGGTCACATTTTTATAAGTGCAGCATGCAGGCTCTTGTTCACCATTAGCAAATGTGTGTGGCAAATGGTTGTGATTGTGTAGTAAAATTGCATTATGTGGCTGATGTGCTATGTGACTACATTATTGTTTGTTGTAGTTTTCATAAAAATAAATGGGAATATTAGTTTTGGAATGATCCTCGTACCTCATAATTTAAATGTTACATTTGAAAGGCAACATTCCGTGAGGAGGATTGGAGTTGAAATAAAAATGATAAGTATTTGATTTTCAGTAAGCCTCTTCTCATTTCTGAATTTTCAAAAACAACTACCTTGTAATACACATCAAAATAAGACTATTACTTGCTTTATTTATTTCTGCAATTACTGCAGCTTCATTCTTCAACATGTTGGTATTAATTTAGTGATTTATTGTTCTTCTATCACACATCACTTAAAATACTTTCTTTATTTCTGAATGTCAGTTAACCTTTATTACATGTATATGAGTACAGACACATGATATTGTAACTTACCTGATGTGGCAACTAAACTTCAGTTGACTCATAATCTGTTCTCTTGAATCACTCCCCTCCTTTGTTTAATTGACATTTATTAAAGACTATTCACTTTACTGCAGCACATAGTTTTCAGTTCATTCATATTTATTACAACACAATTTTATTTCTATGATGATGAGTTTTTAATAGTCTGGAGCCATAATATTAAAACCAGATCATATAAGCAACACTCATTAACTAACAGTTTCACATTTCATCGCTGGCAGATTACATCAAAGGTATGTGAATATGATACATGATACCTCTCCCACACACTGATTCATCAATACATGTTATTGATGTAATGTTTGATACCTCCAGACCAACTTCATATTGCTCCAAAATCACAACTGTCCTGCAAGGAAGTATACATTTCAACCACTAATTGCAGACTCACAGCACAGAGATTTTAATATGTTAATGGCTACTTACAACATGCTGTGTACAGTTTGATAACTAATGTGGGATTGCCTCGAACATTGTCCTGCACCCTTATTTACAAACGAACATAAGAATAAAAATCAAAATTTGATGTTGCACAGTAATTAATAACATTCAAGGGAACAAAACCTGAGAACAAGAATTACAGTAAGCAAAAGAACAATTTGGTTTAACTATGACCTGTATTATGAGAGAAAACACAAAATTATAGGTTTCTACCTTTGCAGGGATTTCCAGTGCCTTTCAAAAGTTGACAAAAAAGAAAATTTTCCAAGTTGAGTAATTAATAAAATAACAAATTCTTCTGATAGAAGTGGGAGTTTTTGGATTCAGAAAAATCCGGGCTACAAAACTATTGTACTGAATTTTGCAAATACAGTAGAACCACTTTTGTAGATTTTTGAAGGGGCATGCTAAAATAAATGAACAAATGAGATTAACATTAGATTGAAACTTCATAATATTAATATTAGTGTATTAATTATTAATATATTATTTATATTAATATAAGTATTAATATAAAATACATGTAAACAGGAGATACATCCACTTTACAGTAGGGTTTTCTTTTTTTTTCTGGGGGGGGGCGGGAGGGGGGGGGGGATATCAACAGTGCAGTGTTGTGATCAAGTGTTCATATGCAGTTACTGAGTTATTGTGCACATCTTGTCATCAGTGTTTCTCGATTTTATCTAATCTTGTGGTACTCTGAATGGAGTGCTTCTGACAGGCTGGGAGAGTCCTCAGATTCACTATCTCATTCTTTGGATTCCTAAGAAGCACTTTTCTTTTTCCTCAACTAATAGTGGCACAGTTTCTTTAATTATTTCATCATCATTTTGCACACAACACATGGCAGTATCTGCATTACAATCAACACAATCATCAAAATAAATGCCATTTGAAATTTGGGCCCAGTCATTGTCTTCTGGTTCATCAGAATCTAGTTTCACTCAATGTACCCTGCACCTGCTCACATGACTGTCAACATTGTGTACCACTGCTGTGTTGTGATTGTTGCTCCATGGTACATGTTCCCCCTCCTTATCTCTGAAACCAACTGCCACAATGTCACAAACAACAGTCTCACCATGTGTACTGTGACTACGGCCCGCAGTAATCATTGTGAGTTTACATGTACACAGAAAACTGACAGTCACAGGCCACAGCCCATACAAAACATTTTGTGATGATTTCTTGATCTTTATATTGTGTGTGTATGACCAAAATAATTGTTGGGGAGTAAAAATAATAGCATAAAAACAGGAAAGCGTGTAAACAGAAATTGTGAAAGTAAGGTAATTTTGCTTACAAAATGAAAAAGTGCACAAATGTGTGTCCAACTTCTTGAGCACTGAGGTGGCTAGTAATAATATGGTTAATTAGAACACTATGAATAAGTAATACTTTGTTAATTACAACAAAATTTACCTTTATTCGTGAGTCTTGGCTGTAGCTATGAAACTGCACACATGGACTTGCAGTTCAGAACATACCAAATGAGCCACAATTTCTGAGTGGCAAATTGTTACAGGTTCAGAATGGCCATACTGTGGCTTCACTACAGTTGCTAGAAAACACTGGTTTGTAGACACTTGTCGACACATTTCTGATAGCATTGGTGTGTAGGAGGATGGAAGTCTCTCCACACCCCAATGGTTGACACTGGCTGGGTCATGGCGAGCAGGTAGCACAATGATGTTACTCCAACAGGAACTTCCTGGAAGTAGGCAGGATTTGACCTCAAACAGAACTGCTCTCCTGGCCACTGATGATGCTATTTCAAGGCATAGTCACAGCAATGGTACCTTGGAACTGCGAGAGGTGTGGCTTCTTTCTGGCATCTCATTGGCACATCTTGATACCACTTTGCGGTGCAGTATCTCTGCAGTGGTCAATATTTTTGTCCCACTCTTGATACTTGATGATTCCACATTCCTCTCCTCACAAACATCCACCCCAGTGTCAGATGTGGAGATGGGGGGCAAGACAGAGCACTGGTGCAACTGTGGAAGTAGGTGCTGAAATGTCAGTCAGCACCAAGAATCCACCAACATTGTTGTATCTACCCTGTATGTGGCTGGAAACACTGACCAGGGAACCAAACACAGGATGCACATCAGTGGCCATAGGTGCAGAGGCAGACAATGTGACAGGCAGCCCACTGGAGACAACGTCTGGGCCCTCCAGGATGTTGGGCTGGGCGACCGGGCTGTGTCGCATGCTGCCAGCATGACTGTGATGCTGGTGGCAGCACCAGGTCATCTATGGGCATCTCCCTCTGTGGAGAAGACTGTGCTGCCGGAGGTGACATCTACAACTGTGACGATGGCTGTTGCATATTCTGTGAACATAAAGGGGGGGAGGGGGGGGGCTGTGGATGATGTAGGTGGAGAGGAACAACACCTCAGACACCACACCCCATTCCCATCTGTGATCCTTGCCAAACACATGAAAGAATAGTGGTTTCTGTGTCAAAACTGTGATGTGGAAGGAGGGAAGTAAGGTCTCTTTGATGGACATAGCAAATTGAGCAGAGTCTTGTGGCAGCCGCCATGCAGGAGCTCTGCTGGGAACTTTCCATCTTTGAGCGGGGAGCGATATAACAACAGTGAAACTTTCAAATCTTGGTCGCAAGTGTGGGTTGTTAACAAGTTCTCCATCTGTGATTTGGAGGTCCTTACAAAGTGTTCAGCTTCTCCATTCAACTGTGGATGAAAGGTGCTGTTAGGACATGCTGAGTACCATTGTCTGCACAAAGCTATTCAAATTCCCAAGACATAAACTGTCACCCATTATCTGACATTATCATCTTAGGTAAGCTTTCAGTTCGGGAGATCGACATAAGAGCTGATACTGTGCTGAGTGTTGTGGTAGACTTCATTGAAATGACAAGGGAAATTTTCTGTAAGCATCGACAACCAGTAGCCAGTATATGTTCCAGTATGGCCCAGCAAAATTTTTGTGCAGTGATTGCCAAGTTCTGTCAGGATGTGGCCACTCAAAGTACCACAGTGGGTGGCAGGTTGATACTCAGCACACATTGCATACTGTGCCATCATGGCCTCTATTTGTGCATCTGTTTCCAACTATGTACAACTATTTGGTGCAGGCAATACCCCAATGTCATTGGTCCTACAACCGAAAAACTTCCCACATACAGGACTGAGGGACCGTGACTCTTGCATTGCCCTTTTCGATGTGTATCAGGAGGATGCCCATCTGTACAGAGATGTACAGCAAAGTAGTGATGAACCACCATGTGGCAGACCACCTTCAGACTCCCAGGCCACCCATAATGAACAAACTCTAGTAGCATCCACAACATCAGATCCAATGCTGTCTCCTGTGCCACATGGTGGAAGGTGATCAGAAAATGTTCCAAAATCTGGCTTTCCTCTGAGTTAATGTGATGACAGGACTCCTCAGAAGAATCAAATGCAGCATCTGAGCCAACAGGAAATTTTGACATGAAGTCAGCATTGAATGTTTGTTGGTGAGCTGATATGACAAATCGTACTGGTAATTGTACAATAGAAGGGCCTACTGTTGTAACTTCAGCACTATACATGCTGGGACAGGCTGGGAGCACCTGAACAGAGCCATGAATGGTCTGTGGTCCTTAACTAGAGTAAAGCAGCGGCCGTATGGGTATTGATAGAAGAGTGTGACTCCATAAATGACCAAATAATAGTCAAAGCCTCCTTTTCAAGCTATCTGTAGTTGCTTTGGGCCTTGGTCAATGTCTTTGATGCAGGACACAATTGACATGTCATTGGAGCCCACTCAGTGTGACAACACGACACCAATGCTGTAAGATGAAGCATCTATGGCAAGAATGACAGGCTTGCTGGGGGTGAAGTGGACCAAACACCAATCACTTAGAGGTGTGTCTTTCTCTCACTGGAATGCAGTGTTATATTTGGCTGATGATATCATTCTGGCAAAACCAATTTATAGGCGCAACAATCTGACAAGCATTCAGTATAAAACAGAAGTAATAGGTTAGCTTTCCCATTACAGCTTGTGATTCTGATATATTGGTTTGTGCAGGCAAGTTTCAAATGGCCACTAAATGTGACTATGATGGATGTATGCTGTGTGCATTAATCACATGGCTGAGATACTCAGTTTTAGTGAGAAAGAAGGAACACTTAGAACAGTTGCACATCTGTCGCTTTTTGGACAACATTTGAAACAATGACTCTAAATTTTGTAATTGTTCTTCTGACATACAACCAGAGAAAACTCTAAAAAGCTGTAATAAGGAAGTACTTGAGACATCAGTTCTTCAAGGTACCTTTGGAAACTAGCAGGTGCATAAATGCTACTGAATAGTAACCGCTGAAACTGGAATAATCCCTTGCGTGTGTTGAACACAAAAATCTTCTTTGATTCTTCATCCAAAGGCAGTTGCAGGTAGACCTCTAGGAAATTAATTTTTGAAAAGAAATGACCCTGATATAATCTGTCCATCAAATCATCAGAGTGGAACAACAGAAAATAATCTACAACAGTTCGTGGGTGGGCAGTGGTTTAAAGTCTGCACAGAATCTCAATCTGCTTGTTGGTTTAGTAAGGACTACTAGTGGTGATCCCCATTGGCTGGATGACACTGTTTAGATGAGTCACTGTCCTACAATTGCTGCAACTCTGTGGTAACCCAGTCCCATAGTGCATAAGGGACAAGATGAGCACAAAAAAACTTGGGCTGCACATTATCTTACAGTGTCACGTGAACCTCATATCCTGGGGCCTTGCCTAAACTACCATGGAACAAGAAGTGTACTTGTCACATAATGCATTAATATTGATTAAAAACTCAGATGAATTAATTTGTAACACATTCTCATGAATTGAGAATTGAGAATCCAAAAAGGTCATGCCAGAAATATTAATAGACTCACAAGAGCACAACACATAAAATAACACTGTTTTAGTTGTTCCACAGAACATGGCTGGTACACTGGACATCCCAAGCACTGGAATAGGTTATCCATTTAATGCTGACATGAGTAATGTGGTCACGGATGGTGGGGGCTACATAACCATTCATATGTAGCACAGCTGAGCAGCTAACAGAAGCACCAGTATCTATCTGGCAGTTAGCACACTTGTTGAACACATGCAACAAAACATAGAAATTATTGAATTGGCAATTGATAAGTTAAGAGTTATTTCATGGCAATCTACATCTACATACATACTCTACAAGCCACCATACAGTGAATGGCAGAGGGTATCCTTTACCACAAGTAGTTGTTTCCTTTCCTGGTCCACGTACAGATAGATCAATGGAAAAACGACTGTCTGTATGCCTTCGTATGAGCCCTAATTCCTCGTATCTTATCTTTGTGGCCCTTGCACAAAATGTACGTTGGCAGTTGTAGGGTCATTCTGCAGTCAGCTGCAAATGCTGGTTCTCTAAACTTTTTCAGTAGTGTTCTTCGAAATGAATGTTTTCTTCTCTCCAGGAATTCCCACTTGAGCTTCTGAAATATATCCTTAACTTTTGTATGCTGATTGAATCTACTGGTAACAAATCTACCTACTCACCTCTGAATTGGTTCGATGTCTTCTTTCAGTCCGACCTGGAGAAAACCAAACACTCAGTACTCAAGAATAGATCACACTAGTGTCTTATATGTAGTCTCCTTTACAGATGAACCACACTTTCCTGAAATTCTCCCAATAAACTGAAGTCGACCATTCACCTTCCCTACCACAATCCTCACATGCTCATTCCATTTCATATCGCTTTGCAACATTACGACCAGATATTTAAATGACATGTCTGTGTCAAGCAGGAAACTGCTGATGCTGTATCCAAACATTGTGGGTTTGGTTTTCCTACTCATCCACATTAACTTATTCATTTATTTATATAATAGAGGGAAACATTCCACATGGGAAAAATATATCTAAAAACAAAGATGATGAGACTTACCAAACAAAAGCGCTGGCAGGTCGATAGACACACAAACATACACACAAAATTCAAGCTTTCGCAACAAACAGTTGCTTCATCAGGAAAGAGGGAAGGAGAGGGAAAGACGAAAGGATGTGGGTTTTAGGGGAGAGGGTAAGGAGACTTTAAGTCTTTCCGCTCCTGGGATTGGAATGACTCCTTACCCTCTCCCCTAAAACCCACATCCTTTCGTCTTTCCCTCTCCTTCCCTCTTTCCTGATGAAGCAACTGTTTGTTGCGAAAGCTTGAATTTTGTGTGTATGTTTGTGTTTGTTTGTGTGTCTATCGACCTGCCAGCACTTTTGTTTGGTAAGTCTCATAATTTTTGTTTTTAGATTTATTTATTTATTTATTTATTTATTTTACATTAAGAGCCAGTTGCCGTTCATCACACCAACTAAAAATTTTTTCTAGGACATCTTATATCAACCTTCAGTCACATATCTTCAACATCTTCCTGTACACCACAGCATTATCAGCAAACAACAGCAGATTACTGCCCACCCTGTCTGCCAGATCATTTATGTATATAGAAAATAGCAATGGTCTCGTCACATTTCCTGATGTTACCCTGTCTCCAATAAACATTCGCTATCAAGAACAACATACTGGGTTCTACTACTTCAGAAGTCTTTGAGCCAGTCACATATCTGGGAGTCTATTCCATATGCATGTACCTCTGTTAACAGTCTGCAATGGGGTCTGTGTTGGCTGCTTTTTGGAAATCTAGAAATGTGGAATCTTACCTGTTGCTCTTCATTCATATTTTGCAGTGTATCATGTGGGAAAAGGGCAATCTGGGTTTTGCATGAGCAATGCTTTCTAAAGCTGTGCTGATTTGTGGACATAAGCTTTTTTGGTCTCTAGGAAATTTATTATGTTCAAACTCAGAATATGCTCTAGAATTCTGCATAGAAACCGATGTTGAGGATATTGATCTGTAATTTTGTTGGTCCATTCTTTTAACCTTCTTATATCCAGGAGTCACCTGTGCTTTTTTGCAGTCACTTGAGACTTTATGCTGGGCAAGAGATTCATGATAAATGTGAGCTAAATAAGGAGCCCATGTTGTAGAGTACTTTGTGTAGAACTGAATTGGGATTCTATGACAACCTGGCAACTTACTTGCTTTCAATTCTTTCTCTACATCATCGATGCATATTTCTATGTCCTTTACATGGGAGTCTATGCAATGGTCAAAGGATGATATGTTTTTACAATTCTCCTGTGAGAACAGTTTCTTAAATATGAAAATTAAAATTTCGGCTTTGCTCTTCCTATCTTATACTGCCACACGAAACTGGTCAGCGAGTAACTAGATAGAATCCTTAGACCCACTAAGTGATTTTATGAAGGACCAGAATTTTTTTGGGTGTTCCACCACATCTTCAGCCAAGACATGGTGGTGGTAGCTGCTGTATGCTTCATGGATAGACCTTTTCACAGACACATGAATGTCTACTAATCTTTGCCTGTCATCATTTGCGTGTCCTGTTGTGAACTGCAAATGCAACAAACAGCTGCTGCTTCCCCAGCATTTTCCAAATCTCATCATCAAACCACAGTGGATCTTTTCCATCCTTAATCCACTTACTAGGCACATACTTGTCCAGAGCACAATTTACAGTCTGTTTAAACTTTGCTCATAATTCCTCTATAGCCATCATTCTGAAACTAAATGATTGCAGTTCATTGTGTAAGTGAGAGGTTAACAACAATAGTGTCAGTGGACCATTGCACAGCAGATATTACATACACCTCATTAGAATCACTGTTTGACATGGAATTTGAAAGCTGCTTAACTTCATCTATACTATATATGCAATGTGTACCGACTGTATGTGGTCTTGTTTGCCATCTGCAAAACACTTGCTTTTTTGGCATTATCATGTGTTGAAAGCAATATGGGCAAGACGTCTGTGACTGTGGGCTGTGCTGATGCCTTATGGTTTGACTGGTTTGCAAATGACCCAGACTTTGGGCAATGTCTAACCTCAACAGGGCATGGGATGATGGGGGGGGGGGGGGGGGGGGGGGAGTGGCTGCTGAACTGTGTTGTTCCTAATAAAAGATATTGTAGGTGCTTGAAAATCATGCTCGGCTACACGTCAACAGTGTCCTGTGACTCAATAATTGACGGTACTGTTCTGAGGTCAGGGTTTGGATGCTTTGCTATGGCAACACAAATATGGGAATCAGACACATTCTGAGTAATCACATCTCTCATCATAATGTCACTGTAACATAACCTGCATGAATACTGAAAGTGATATTGTCTAGTAAGACCACAAACTTCTGTTACTGTTTGCAGGACTGTTCTGTCTGCTTTTTTAATCCAAAAAACTTATATCGAGCAGCTGCTACATGCACTTGTGATATAAAATGATTTGACAGGCTGTCAACTAATTCATTATAGGGGACCTCATGAGGTTGGTGATCTTGAAACAGTTTTACTACGAACCAGAATACATCTGAGCCTACAGTGGAGAGAAAATAGTAATTACACTGGTTACTTGTTATGCTGTTGGCATTGAAATGCACCATCAACTGCACAACATTAACAGCCCAGTCTTCACTTTGCCCTAGAAATTCTCCAAATTTAGGCACTTGAACCGTTTGTTGAGTTGTTTACAATTGAACAGCCTGGGGTGGCAGTCATGGTGCTGTCACAGTTCCTTTCAGTGCTTGTACTAATTGTTCAGTTCTTTGTCCCTGCAATTATACAGCCTGCATTACAGACATATCTCGAAGAGACATCGTAAACACTTAATAAAATAACACACACACACACACACACACACACACACACACACACACACACACAGTGAGAAAAATAGCACTGCTGCAAGAGAGGGTTAGTTACACAATATGCCACTGTAAGCAAATCACAAACTGCATCCTTGGCATCACTTTACTTATTGTGTTTGAATTCTTGTTTGGTACCATGGGGCCTTCACAGCCTATTAAGACGGAGTTAGTCTGACTTCTTGAACATTGAGGTGCCTAATAATAATGCAGTTAATTAGGACACTCTGAAGAAGTAACACTTTATTACTTACAACAAAACTTATCTTTGTCTCCAGTCTCGGCTGTAGCTGTGAAACTGAACACATGGACTTGCAGTTCAGGACACACTACATGAGCCACAGTCACTGAGTGGTAAATTGTTACAAGTTCATAATGACTGCACTGTGGCTTCACTGCAGTCACCAAAAAACACAAGTTGGTAGACATTTGTTGATACAGTTCAGGTAGTGTTGGCACATAGGCACAGATCACAGGAGACGGAAGTCTCCTCACTCTCTGATGGCCGACAGAGGCTGGGCCATGGTGAGCAGGCAGCACAATGGTGTTACTCTGACAGGAACTTCCTGGAAGTGGGCATTATCCAACCTCAAACAGAACTGCCTTCCTGGGCTGTGGCAATGCTATTTCAGAGCAAAGACACAGCAGTGATAGGAAGTGTGGGAGACAAGGCTTCTTCCTAGCATCTTACATGTGTTTTGTGATACCACTTTGCTATGTACTATCTCTGCAGTGGTTGATACTTCTTGCACTGCTCTCAATACTTGATGTCACTGCAGAAAATATAGAGGTGAGAACTGTATAAATGCAGTTTCACTGTAATCATTATTTAAGATCTAAAAGTTCTGGAACATAAGAACTTTGGTTATAAGTAATTATTGAAATAGGACTTTTTGGGAAAAAAAAACAAAATGCAGTGGGTAAGAAAAGAATGGAGCTGTGTCAACTCTGAAAGAAACATCTGTCAGCTCACTGCCAATTTCATCTCTACATCTTGTACTGATTTCAATTGTGGTGTGGCAGTGCATAAGGATGCTGTTCATTCATACACAAACAACCATTACAGTTTCTAGAGCCATTGCTGTTACCATAGTTGTTCCTCCCATTTGGGTTGAGTTCATTCCCATTACGATAACTAGGTATGGCTTGCCCATCCTCATGAATTAGATCTATTGAAACGAGCACTGAGAGAAAATACTCAAGATCATTTTTCGGAATGGTTACTAATTTTTCCCTAACATTTTCAGACAATTAGTTCTTTAAGATTTTCAATACATCGACATGACATATCGGATTACGCCAGTAGCGGGTCTTGTTTCTTTAGTAATGTTTCAAAATGGTTTTTTAGCCTTTTGAATTTTGGATGATATGATAATAGGTTGAATACCTCTCATCTTAATCTCTCCTGAATAGCTGTTGACCAGTATTTATCTAAAAATGCATTCTCAAATTAATCATATGTCTTGGAGAGTTCCGACATCTCTGTAGCCCACAAAAGGGTGTCGCCTTCTGTGTGTTATGATGTATCATGCAGCGTAACTTGCTGTGACAGTGTGAGAGAGAGACAAAGATATTGTTTATTAGTCTGTGGCGGTCAGTGCTCACATAATTATTCTTAGGATATAGTTTTTTGTTTGTTCTGGTTAAGAGTAATTTGAGGAGTGGAGAGCCATTCTTGTGATGTAAAAAATCGACGCCATTGCGAGTTTTTGATTCACATTGTAAAATATAAGTGCATATGGAAGGAAATCAGTTAATAGAACAATAAAATATTGTTCATTTCAAGAAGGTACGTCTTATTATACACCCAGCGATATACTGCTATTGCGATCTACTAATAAACACCAGCTGAGAACAGTTCCGACGGGAGCCTTCAGTTCTGAGAAATGTCCAGTTACTATTGTGGATTTGAATGATCCATGAAGTGACTTCTTTTCTGAAGAAAACATCGAACTATTTTACTAGAACTGAACGCTCCCGTCGGAACTGTTCTCAGCTGGTGTTTATTAGTAGATCACAATAGCAGTATATCGCTGGGTGTATAATAAGACGTACCTTCTTGAAATGAACAATATTTTATTGTTCTATTAACTGATTTCCTTCCATATGCACTTATATTTTACAATGTGAATCAAAAACTCGCAATGGCGTCGATTTTTTACATCACAAGAATGGCTCTCCACTCCTCAAATTACTCTTAACCAGAACAAACAAAAAACTATATCCTAAGAATAATTATGTGAGCGCTGACCGCCACAGACTAATAAATAATATCTTTGTCTCTCTCTCGCACTGTCACAGCAAGTTACGCTGCATGATACATCATATATGCCCCTCTTGTGGACGAACGTTTTTGGCCAAAAACAAACACGAGCGTTCACACAACACTATATCGGTGATTGTTTATGACGCTGTATTAAAGTCCACTAGAGTATTAATGTCCACTGTATTTCTTATGATATTTTGGTATTAGTGAATGACTATCTAAATGTAAATTATAGATTTGGGTGCATATACTGCTGACAAAGGCTGTGCTGAATTCCTGATGCAGCATATATGCATAGCTTACATGCTTGCTTTTATTCATTTGTCGAGGATGGCATGAGATGTGATCAGAAACCTTTTTTATCATCACTCAAAGCTTCTGTCACTCGCCTTGGGATGTCTCAAATGGATAATCTAGCCATTCGGCCAAGCCCCACAAAGGAAAACCAAGGAAAACCTCGGGGTAGATTTACCATCCTCGTATTTCTCATTTGCAAAGATAATTAATTGAATTACAATGGAAAATAAAAAAAAAATTACAATATGGATTTTTGTTGTTGAATGAATTTAAACACTGTTCACAAAAGAAACACAACACTGTTAATCTTCTGTGTCTTGAGGTGAACCGTCGACGCGTTGGTTTACGTCCATCTACGATTCCCTTCTATCAGTCATCTCCGGGTAACTGATTGAATTCTATTCCCATTTTACCGTCTCCTCGTGGGTATTATGGTTTTCCGCATATGGTTAACATGAAAATAAGAGTCAGTGTAAGTTCCGTGGAAAAGGTGTTTGATCTATGATGAGCTGAAATAGAATCTAATCTAAAGTTCTTTCTAATTCTCTGTCCTGAATTCGAAATATTCGGAAGTCGTAAGGTGTTCTTCATTTCTATAAACAACCCTAGAATGCACTATACACAAATCCAACTGGAGCTGCCGTGTCAAATTATGCTCGTCATCTTTCAGATGGACTTTAACACTTGTTGATGTGCTTGTAACTGAAAGGCATTCGCTCAGTTGGTAACTTCGCGAGCAACAATTGATATAACATAATTCACATACACAGTTATGTTACAACAATAGTACAATTCTAAAGACAATGTTCATCACAAAAGATTGAAACAAAGTGATATGCGTCCTTTTAAAACTGAGAACGGGTTACCCCTTCCGAACAGCATGACTTCAGCTCAGCGAGTAAAAAAGCAAATACAAACATACATTGAGATTGTTAAATTGACATAAGAAAAAATATCTTGCCATAGACCAGATTCATTTGAGTCACTAACCCATGGTCATTATGCATTGTGAAACCTGATTGAAGTTACTATCAACTAAATAAAAAAAATTTTAAAAGAAATCATTCATACTATAGCTAAATTCTCTGCATACTGAAAACAAAACTTATCTTTACAGTGGAAAACAAATACATAATGTCTGCATATCTCTCGTACATTATGCCTGAAAAGAAAAACTAACTACTAAATTGCAAAAAGAAAGAAACTATCCTAAGTATGATTCATAGGTTTAATGAAAATTTTCTAATCAATATTATTTGATAAGAATAGTATTTTCAATCTTCAGAATCTTCAGTCATCATGAAATTGCTTTAACAAGTGATGAGGATACATTCCTTTCACCCTTCCATTCTTCACATCCTTCAAAACATAAGTTCCTGGATGGGGTATTTTGGTAATCACAAATGGTTCTTGATACAATAATTGCCATTTTGTGTTCTTCCTCTGTATAAGTGAAGCCTTAGGATGAGGTTTTACTAAAACTTGGTCTTTCACTTTGTATGTTTTTATTTTTCCAAGTCGATTGTCAAAATATATTTTCCTTTTTCTTGCCTTGTCCATTATATTAAGTAAGGATTGTCGTACTTTATTTTGTAGGTCTATTTTGTTAATAGCTACTTTAGGAATTGGTCGAATCCAGTCATTCTGTTCCTGTTTTCCAAACATCAGTTCGTATGGGGTGTATTCTGTCGTCGTATGTGGCATATTGTTTACAATTTACTGAAAATCGTGAAGATAATCGATCCATTTGGGTTGCTGGTTGTGGCAATATGTTCTCATGAACCGGTTTAATTCACGAAAAATTCGTTCCACGGGACTCGCCGAAGGGTGGTATACTGATGTTAGAATTTGTTTTATACCACAACTGGCTAAAGTTTGCCTCCAATGAAATCCAGTGAACATTGAGTCATTGTCAGAAAGAATAGCCTCTGGTTTGCCAACCTTGACTATATAATCCTTGACCAGCTTCTTGGCTATGGATTCAGCAGTAGCTGATTTTAATAGATAAAGTTTGACATACTTAGTAAATATATCAAGAAAAGCTACAATATATTTGCATCCACCCTTTGATGATGGTAGAGGACCACAGACGTCGACCGAAATGATTGACAGCGGTTTAGTGGGTATAATAGGATGTAGGAAATCTTTCATACAAAAATTTCCTGGTTTGGCTAGCTGACAAATTTTACATTTCCTTAACTGTCTGTGCACTTTCCTGCGAATGTTTGGGAAGTAGCAATATCTTTGTCTCTCTCTCGCACTGTCACAGCAAGTTACGCTGCATGATACATCATAGTGTCCTACCACATATTGGATCTTTTGAGCTTGACAGTACATTCCTAAAGGCTCGGACAAACACTTCCAAGTGCATTTGCTTTGTTTCACTTGAAAATACAGGAAACTGTCAGTATTTTATTAAATTCTCATCCATTAACAATGCTGGCCAGCAGGCTGGAACAGCATTTAAATGCAGTGATGACATATCCATCTGATAAAAGTTTTGCCTGTTGCTCAGGTCGTGCATCGGCATGCCCTCACACCGCTTGGGTTGGGCATTGTTGTCTGTGCCACTGAATTCTCTCACCAGCGGATGGCTGTTTATAGCTCCACTTACCGCTCCCAATGATGATACACAAGTGCACTGTTCACATACCTGTTTTTCTGTGAACATTGTGTTTTCATCTTTCGTACTATCCTTTGCTGTTTCATAAAGTTGCACAATATCTGAGCTGATTCTTTTATGTTCTAACTTAAGTAATCCTGTCTCCACTGTGAGTTTCTCTACATTTTCTGGTAAATTGTCACAGAATAAATGCAGCTTTGCTACTTCTGATTGTACATTATCTATGTTAACCTGCTTGTTCTTTTGCATTACCTGTAAGTTATCCTGAGTGTCTCTGATTCTGGATAGCTCCTGTGCAGACGTGCATGTTAATTTTTCCAATTTTTCTTCCACAGTGCCTTTTAATATCTCACTTATATTGTGAACTGAAGTTTGTACTTGTTCGTTAATTTTCCTATCCACCTCTGTGGAGATTTGCAAAATCTGCTGTGTGAACTTTGTATCCAGATTACTGAGTTCTGTGCACAAATTTTTTACCTTACCTGATATGTGTATTGTGTTTGTATTTACCTTCCCGATCTCGGACTTTACTGTGGTCATTTCTGCTCTCATATTAGCCATATTTGTTTGTACTGTGTCGAAACTCAACATCCTTGAATTTATTGTGTTCATGTCTGCTTTTATTGTTTCTAAATTTGACATTTTTGAATTTACTGTGTTCAGATTGGTCTCTGAACTCAACATTTTGGAATTCATGTCTGTTTTCATTGCGTTCATGTCTGTTTGTATTGTTTCTGTTAAAGCTCAAAATAAGGCTTGCATATCTTTCCTAGTCACTTCTGGCCTATGCCTGTCAGCATCTGCATCTATACTACATGTACTACTTCCATTTAAAATATTCCTTTGCCTTGAGGTGTAATTAATTTCGTCTACTATAATCAACATATTACTTGTAATGAAATGTTCCATATTCACAGGCATTGCATGCAACAATGGCATGTCGTGCCCGGCATCCAGATAATCATGGCTTGAGAAAATCTTTATTCTTATGCAGTTACCAGAATTAATATTTTATCTGTTTGGATTTTACTTCCACACTTTTTCTCGTGCGACAAAATGCATGTATAGCTATATGTAATTGTAATCTTAATTGTTGTTCACTCAATATGTTTTTCATCCTGATAAAGAAGTGTCATTCTCTCTACTTGATTGCAATTGTGTTAGCCTCTGAAGCTGTAGGTTCTGGATTTTAGGAAAAGGGTGCTCAGATTTTCTAATAGGTCTACTAGGAACTCATTTTCTACATGCATTGTGTGGTCCTATCTTATTGTTGTCTTGTAATTGGTACTTCCCTCTGTTGTACTTTTAGTTGTCCACTCTTGGTATCATTGTTTTCTTCCTTCTAATGTTTTTGTTATTATGTTTTTTCCTCAATTAGTATTTTTCTAGTATTACATTATTGTCCCCATCATGTCATCAGAGTACATGGAACATAAAAAATTATTAACATACATGTATATCCATTGTCTTAACAATACTATTAATCAATGTTTTGCTCACTACTTATTGTGCCTGTCACTTGTTGCCACTTTATATAGTATAAAAAATAATAAATAAAGTTTTTAGATGTATGGAAATAATGAGATTAATTTTTCAGCTCGTCGGACAAGCACAATAAATGCTGCCTGTAAATAGTTAAAGAATCTTTTCATATTAGTTCCAAAACAAATTAGTCTTTCTCTTGTTGTAAGTTTATGCTTACCAATTAATACTACTATGTCAGATCGCCATATCCTCCTACAAAATCTTGACCGTGTCTATCATTACTTTTGTAATCGGATCTTCATAATAACTTCGAAGTACATGAGTGGGCTCCTTGGGTTTTTATATATTGCAGTACTACTTGGAATAATGACTTAATTTTTCACTGGTGAAATAATACTGTGTACTTCCTTTTACGCACCTCAAAAATACAGACTTTTTACTTATTTTCACAACCAGAATGGCTACTGTCAATTGTGCTCTAAAATAATGTGCATCTACCTTCATTCATTAACAGAGAGAGAGTCCTTTGTCTTGCCGAGGAACAGGAAAAACATCTTATGTCTTATCTGTTTTAGCATTTGAAAAACAAAAATACATGACGGTAGGTGCAGGTTCTATTCTGGGCCACCGCTTCACCTTTCTCTTTCCATAAAAAAAAAAGGCAAGAAATGCAAAAGGTACATCACAATATTCTTGATGAATCTTAAATTACAAATACTTCTTTATAATAATTGTTTCCAGTGAAAGTAGATGCTTTGTGTAATAGTCGTATGTGTTTGTAAAAAGACATTTGTTATCTGTCTTATTTGCATTTTTACACACACACACACACACACACACACACACACACACACACGTAGACAACAATAAAATGACTAACTGGCAAGTACTAAGTACTCTACAAAATATGATATGTTACTGTATCATGCCAACATCAATATCAAATGCCACAGAATGTGGGACATACCTGCCTCCTTTTGCATAAGCCTCTTCCATTCCTCTTGGCAGCTGTGCTGGCTCCAAAACTAGCTGAAAGATGTTAGGTTTACTATTAGTCTATAGCAATATTGTGGTGGACACCAGAGGTAAAGTGTTTTAAAATACTTTAATTACACTTTTGGCGTAATGTATTTGTTGATTTGGCAAATTTTGGCTCTCATATATATTCCAATTAAAGGAAAGCTAATTGTTACCTACTGCACTTGTTCACATACTTTTAAATTGTCCCAGTGCACTAATCACACAACACAGTCCAGTTGTTCAAAATAATTCACATGTGGCAAAAATTTAATGTGTCATTTCACCATATCACTGTCCTCACACACGTATGTGGAACTTGAAACAATTAACATAGTGCACAAAAATAATTCTTAAATCTGTCAACACTGCCCTGCTAAAATGTCATTGTTCATAGGAGTCAATAATCACAGTGTTCCTCTAATAAAATATCACTCAGAATTAGTTAGTAATTACTGTCACAGAAGTCATAAATTAAACCCACGAGTGAAGAAAACGAACTGTCCACAGTATATGTGAATTATCCAGAATGTTAGTTATTGGACTATGCTACATCGCTCAAGCCAAGTGAGACGTGTTGCTCACTTTACTCACATCAATTGCAACATAAAAAAGTGATCTACAAAATTATGATACCAAAGTGCAGAATGCAACAGTAATTTAGACATAATTTATAATTCAATGGTCAAGCGCTTCAGTGTTAATTAATTCAGAACATAATTAATTTCAGCCAATTTTAGATACCTTATGGAAAAGTTGGAGATATGTACTTTCAAGTGCTAGGCATTAACATGCCAAAATATGTTTGCTACCACCCACTAAATGTTTAAGGTCATACTGTATGAACTTTTCAGTTAGCAATTGTTAATAATTGACAAAGTTTCTGAGTTAACTAGTTATATCATGCAACTATATTAGCAACTAGTATGTAATGAAATATAATGGGACTAAGCTTATTTATGAATCTGAAATTACTATGCATTCACTGGGTACATTACTGTATTATCATTATCATAGTTTAGAAAAGAATTAGAAAATCTTGGGAGGCAGGAAAGTGTAGCATCCAAGATTGGATTCTCAACTTGTTTTGTTTCAATGTATCATTTACAAGAATAACTCGTGCAGATATCAACAAAGTTACATGCTACGTCATATAATAAAATAGTGCTTTGGTAGAATTCACGTTATTAATGCAGCCCGTAAGACTAGTGCTGCCAGTTGGCATCTGGAGCATTTATCACAGTTGAATAAAATGTGTAGACCCATAATGAATTAATTGTAATTGTTGTTTGTTTTGTGAGAATACTGTTCTCAGAGATAATTAAATAAAATTAACATTTGTTATATACCAAGGTTAGAGAAATTATAAAAATATCATAAAATATTTGTAACTTAAAAGATGGACCTGTCTGTATCTATGACAGTGCTACGCAAGAGGGTCCCTTCACTGATGTCAGGCACAGCGCATATGTTTCAGCCATCCCCTGTGCACTTTATTACCTCAGACATTCATATGTAACAGTTGTCATCTTAGTAAGTTGTCATAAATGTTAATATAGGCATTAAAACTGAGGGAAAGTAGTCAGTGAACAGTTGGAATGTACGTGATGTACTTTACATTTGCAAAGCAGCCGTCCTGCGCACCCCTCTCTCCATGACAGCTGTCAGCAGATGACTCATCAGCCTGCACCATAACATAGAAATAGTGTCTGCAGCAGGAAGTAAGCCATGATGAAAAGAAGCCTTACAACAGTGCCATAGAGAACAAAAATAAAATACAAGGCAGGAAAGTCTAAAATACTGGAAACCATAGAAAATACAACAAACCGTAATTTTGTGCCTATTTTTCTTTGTTTGTGAACACTGACAAATTAAGTGTTCTAACCAGTATTGTATTACATGTTTTACTTGCCATAATTTTACATCTACATCTACATCCATACTCCGCAAGCCACCTGACGGAGTGTGGCGGAGGGTACCTTGAGTACCTCTATCGGTTCTCCCTTCTATTCCAGTCTCGTATTGTTCGTGGAAAGAAGGATTGTCGGTATGCCTCTGTGTGGGCTCTAATCTCTCTGATTTTATCCTCATGGTCTCTTCGCGAGATATATGTAAGAGGGAGAAATCTACTGCTTGACTCCTCGGTGAAGGTATGTTCTCGAAACTTAAACAAAAGCCTGTACCGAGCTACTGAGCGTCTCTCCTGCAGAGTCTTCCACTGGAGTTTATCTATCATCTCCGTAATGCTTTCACGACTACTAAATGATCATGTAACGAAGCGCACTGCTCTCCGTTGGATCTTCTCTATCTCTTCTATCAACCCTATCTGGTATGGATCCCACACTGCTGAGCAGTATTATTCAAGCAGTGGGCAAACAAGTATACTGTAACCTACTTCCTTTGTCTTTGGATTGCATTTCGTTTGAATTCTTCCAATGAATCTCAGTCTGGCATCTGCTTTACTGACGATCAATTTTATATGATCTTTCCATTTTAAATCACTCCTAATGCGTACTCCCAGATAATTTATGGAATTAACTGCTTCCAGTTGCTGACTTGCTATATTGTAGCTAAATGATAAGGGATCTTTCTTTCTATGTATTCACAGCACATTACACTTATCTACATTGAGATTCAATTGCCATTTCCTGCACCATGCATCAATTTGCTGCAGATCCTCCTGCATTTCAGTACAATTCTCCATTGTTACAACCTCTCGATATAACACAGCATCATCCGCAAAAAGCCTCAGTGAACTTCCGATGTCATCCACAAGGTCATTTATGTATATTGTGAATAGCAATGGTCCTACGACACTCTCCTGCGGCACACCTGAAATCACTCTTACTTTGGAAGACTTCTCTCCGTTGAGAATGACATGCTGCGTTCTGTTATCTAGGAACTCCCTTCAATCCAATCACACAATTGGTCTGATAGTCCATATGCTCTTACTGTGTTCATTAAACGACTGTGGGGAACTGTATCGTACGCCTTGAGGAAGTCAAGAAACACGGCATCTACCTGGGAACCTGAGTCTATGGCCCTCTGAGTCTCGTGGACGAATAGCACGAGCTGGGTTTCATACGATCGTCTTTTTTGAAACCCATGCTGATTCCTACAGAGTAGATTTCTGGTCTCCAGAAAAGTCATTATACTCGAACATAATACGTGTCCCAAAATTCTACAACTGATCGACGTTAGAGACATAGGTCTTTAGTTCTGCACATCTGTTCGACATCCCTTCTTGAAGATGGGGATGACCTGTGCCCTTTTCCAATCCTTTGGAATGCTACACTCTTCTAGAGACCTACGGTACACCGCTGCAAGAAGGGGGGCAAGTTGCTTCGTGTACTCTGTGTAAAATTGAACTGGTATCCCATCAGGTCCAGCAGCCTTTCCTCTTTTGAGCAATTTTAATTGTTTCTCTATCCCTCTGTCGTCTATTTCGATATCTACCATTTTGTCATCTGTGCGACAATCTAGAGAAGGAACTACAGTGCAGTCTTCCTCTGTGAAACAGCTTTGGAAAAAGATGTTTAGTATTTCGGACTTTAGTCTGTCATCCTCTGTCTCAGTACCATTTTGGTCACAGAGTGTCTGGACATTTTGTTTTGATCCACCTACCGCTTTGACATAAGACCAAAATTTCTTAGGATTTTCTGCCAAGTCAGTACACAGAACATTACTTTTGAATTCATTGAATGCCTCTCGCATAGCTCTCCTTACACTACATTTCGCTTTGCGTAATTTTTGTTTGTCTGCAAGGCTTTGACTATGTTTATGTTTGCTGTGAAGTTCCCTTTGCTTCCGCAGCAGTTTTCTAACTCGGTTGTTGTACCACGGTGGCTCTTTTCCATCTCTTACGATCTTGCTTGGCACATACTCATCTAACGCATATTGTATGATGGTTTTGTACTTTGTCCACTGTTCCTCAACACTATCTGTACTCGAGACAAAACTATTTTGTTGAGCCGTCAGGTACTCTGAAATCTGCTTTTTGTCAGTTTTGCTAAACAGAAAAATCTTCCTACCTTTTTTAACATTTATATTTACGGCTGAAATCATCGATGCAGTAACCGCTTTATGATCGCTGATTCCCTGTTCTGCGTTAACTGTTTCAAATAGTTCGGGTCTGTTTGTCACCAGAAGGTCTAATATGTTATTGCCACGAGTAGGTTCTCTGTTTAACTGCTCAAGGTAGTTTTCAGATAAAGCACTTAAAAAAATTTCACTGGATTCTTTGTCCCTGCCACCCGTTATGAACATTTGAGTTTCCCAGTCTATATCCGGCAAATTAAAATCTCCACCCAGAACTATAACATGGGGAAATCTACTGGAAATATTTTCCAAATTATCCTTCAGGTGCTCAGCCACAACAGCTGCTGAGCCATGGGGCCTATAGAGACATCCAATTACCATGTCTGAGCCTTCTTTAACCGTGACCTTCACCCAAATTATTTCACACTTCGGATCTCCGTCAATTTCCTTCGATACTATTGCATTTCTTATTGCTATAAACATGCCTCCCCCTTCACTGTCCAGCCTGTCTCTGTGGCATACATTCCAATCTGAGTTTATAATTTCATTACTGTTTACATTTGGTTTCAGCCAACTTTCTGTCCCTAGTACTATGTGGGCATTGTGACCGTTTGTTAATGAGAGCAGTTCTGGGACCTTTCTATACACGCTCCTGCAGTTTACTATTAGCACATTAATATTGTTATTCCCTGTTGCATTTTGCCTGCTCCTACCTTGCCACGTCTCCGGAGGCATCTTGTCGGGCCTAGGGAGGGAATTCTTTAACTTAAAAAACCCACATGTGCACTCCACACATACTCCGCTACCGTTGTAGCCACTTCCTGCATGTAGTGCATGCCTGAACTATTCGGGGGGGACCCCTCCACCCGATAGCTGAGGTCGAGAAATTTGCACCCCGGATCTCCGCAGAAACGTCTGAGCCTCTGGTTTAAGCCTTCCACTCGGCTCCAAACCAGAGGACCGCTATCGGCTCTGGGAATGATACTACAAATAGTTAGCTCAGATTCCACCCCACGAGTGAGGCTTTCCGCCTTCACCAACACCGCCAACCGCCTGTACAAACTGAGGATGACCTCTGAACCCAGACGGCATGAGTCATTGGTGCCAACATGAGCAACAATTTGCAGTCGGGTGCACCCAGTGCTCTTTATCGCCGCCGGCAGTGCCTCCTCCACATCTCGGATGAGACCCCCAGCAAGCAGATATAGTGAACACTGGCCTTCTTCCCCGACCTTTCTGCTATTTCCCTAAGGAGCTCCATCACCTGCCTAATCTTTATAATGATTATCAGTAGTAAGTCTTACATTAGAACATGAATATCTTTTTAATGTTGTTTCATGAAAGACTTTTGCTTCTGTGTTTTATTTACACCATTGTATGTGTTCAGAATGTATAGAGAAACTTGTGCATATGTTTGCATGCATCAACGCTCAGCCACTGTCTTTGTGAATATCATGATGATGATGTTTGGTTTGTGGGGCACTCTGCTGCACGGTCATCAGTGCCCTTACAAAGTCCCAGTTTTTACACACTCCAATTTTTTTCCATAGTCCAGTCTAACCACTGTCACATATGATGATGATGATGTTGATGATGATGATAACGAAATGGTGAGGATAACACAAACACCCAGTCCCTGGGCAGAGAAAATCCCCAACCCGGCCTGGAATCAAATCCGGGACCCCGTGATCCAGAAGCAGCAACATTAGCCCCTAGACCACTAGCTGTGGACTGTGAATATCATGCACTGGCTGAGTGAGTGCTAATATTCACAGACAGCATTTCCTTCTTCGTCCTGGTAATGTCCAGTGGTGTAAATAAAACACTGAAGAGAAAGTCTTTTGTGAAACGACATTACAAAGATATTTATGTTCTAATGTGAGATATATTGTTAACAATCATTATAAAATTACAGTAAATAAAACCTGTAACACAATATTGGGTGGAACACTAATATTGGCAGTATCTGTAAACAGAGGAGAATAGGCATGAAATCTACAGCTTGTTGCTGACAAAGAGGTCATTTGGTTCAGGGGCATCCTGGGTGAGAAAGACTGTGGAAATTGTCATGAGCATCTTGAGAAGGAATGTTTACACCTGAAATCAGGTCATGCCAACCTAAGACTGTGCACTGAGTACAGATTGTGTGTGTCACAAAGAGCTAACAATGATCTGTAAAATCCCATTGTAGAGGTGGCAGTCTTCAAAAGTAGTGTTTATTTGTATAAATGACTGTAAAATTAAATTAGAGTTGTTGTAATATAGCACAATGAGCCAAAGGAAGCTTGCTTCTAGAGTCGCTATCTTCAGATCATGATTATCATTAAGGCAGTACTCAGCATAATTTCTTACCTTTCCACACTGTGAACCTATAATACAGGCAACTGTCTCTCAACATGCTGACATTGAAAATCTTGCTTTTTGCCATAACACTACATTACATGATCAATAACTTTGTGTATTGTCTGCATTTCCTGCTTTTTTCCAAGGTCAACTTCAAGCAGCAATGCAATGTACTTTTTGCAGAAATTTCTATGGAAATCAATGTTAAAGATCATGATAATGTCAAAGAAATCTTAAAAATGTGAGGAATGTTGTAACAGAATTGTTAATGATGGGAAAGCATTGTATTGAGAAAATTAGGCTCCTGTTGGAAGCAACAAAAATGAAAGTAAAATGTAGGAATACATAAAATGGGGGAATGCAAAAATGAGGATTTACTGAACATTGTAATGTTTTTAGTCTTGACAAACAAAAATTTTTATTTTTATTAATTACCTTCAATAACAGTATTGTCACCAAACAAACACAAATTATTATAAATTCAGTATGCATGTATATATTTTATTAAAATGTGACAAATGTACCAGCATCAGCTGGCAGCAGTAGCCTTAATGTGGGTTCTACCAAAACACTATTTTATTATGTGACATAGCTTGTACATTTGCTGGTAGTAGGACATGTTACTCTTGTAACTTATACATTCAGATATGTTCTGGTGCTTTTGAGTAGATGTTTGCATGGTACATAACATTTTGTGTTTTGTGTAGAGCATTTGTTAATTAATTATTTTACTGTAGACTACAGATCTGAGGATAGTTCGTGTTGAACCAAAACTGGTCATAAGAAAAGTAAATGCAATCACAAGAGATAATAAACCTGCATGAAACCCAGGGATTACAGATTTGTTCTCCAGAGACATTATGCCAATTTTTGCAAAATGTCGAAGATGTGCTATACACAAAACAGAATCCAATAAAGGGGAAAAATTATATTGATGTCAGGTGTGGTCCAAAAAAGTGGGGTGGTTTCACATTCCTCCATTGGTGTATATGCTTCAGCCTGACTTACTGTTTTACATAAATTCAGATTTGATTTTGTTGTCACTGTTATTGCATACATCGATGGAATGTAGTACTCTGAGGTCCACCTCCACACTCTGTATAGTGTTGGTAGCTTTTTACACCACCTAATGTGAAATAGGGATGTCTGCTGTTGAATTTCGTTCACCACCTGAGGACAACCTCAAACAAATAATAAAATACAAAGCCTATATCTGGACATGTAGGACATCATCTGCATATAGATAACAACTTTTTTGGCTACTCTTGTTCAATGAAATTATTTTTAAGAATGTACTGATATCAGCTGTACAGATGCTCACTCATTTATAGATAACAAAGGTAAAGAAAATATCATACCTTATATGTTTATGAGAAAATTTCCAAATTTAATTCAGCCAAAACCCTTTACTGTTACACACTTCATTGCAGCTGATTTGATGCTCATTATTAACATTTTTGTTGTGCCTTACAGAAATTGGTACTGCTGCAAATGCTGCAACTTTGACAACAAATCCTTCTCCATATCTTTTCCCTCCCCATCAATATGCAAAAATACTGCTGTGAACACAAAAATGGCATGGTACAGTATTTAATGCACTTATCTGCTATTTAGGAATGATGACGATTAAATTTGTGAAGGAATGTTCAGCAATCCTGGTTGGTATTATCTTTTGTTTCCCGAAATTACACTGCTGACCATTAAAACTGCATCACCAGAAAGAATAGAGAACAAAAAAATTTTAATTATTGTGTGTTTACAGTATAGTAGGAAAAATATATGAGTAAATTTGTAAGTGGTTTGGTGGTATATAAGTTGCAAATTTTGGTACACAGAGCTGCAGCTCTAGCAGCAACATCTCTAACCCAGCTGAGCATTGAGTCAAACTGAATTTGGATGGCAGATATTGGTACGTCACTCTATGCTGCTGCAACTCTATGCCTAAATTGATTAATCTTAATGCCTGGTAGATGGTGGCATGCCATTCTCTTTGGAACTCATGCTCAGATGTTTTCAGTGGATGAAGCATCTAGAGAACATGTTGACCAGGCAAACAGTCAAAAACCCTCTCTATCATGTTAGGTGAGGACAGCACAGCAACATGCAGTCTTCAGTTATCTTGTCAAAAGGTGACATTGTGGAGATTTCAAAGGTGTGCAGGCACTGGACTTAACATATTGGAAATGTAACTGTTGCTGTCCAAATTACCACCTGTGTGAAACATAGACTATGTGCTGCATACCCAGTGGCACCCCATACCACCACACCTAGTTTGCTGCATCCTTATGACAATGATGAATGCAGTATACCAACATTTGTATTCATGAGTGCTCCGTTCACAGATATGTCCATTGTGAAGCTGTGTGCAGCCCCAGGACTTATCTGAAAAAATGAAGTGATGCCACTCCTGTGTCCAGTGTTGTATGAGGGAGGATCAGAATGGAATGCACAATAACTTTTTTGTGCCCCTGGTACTGTGGCTGGAATGTTGAAATTTCATGATAATATTGAAGTTTGTGCTATGTGAGTAGCCTGTTTTCATGTGTACCTCTAATGAGAGAAGCCTGAACTATGAAACAAACACAGTGCGTATATTACTTTCATCAATTTGCGAAAAGCAGTAAAATATAGTTTGATATTTGTGGGCCAATGGGCATAAACTGCGTGAAATTCACAGAGCCATGCATGGGTGTATGGGGATGACTGTACGGACTATAGCAATGTCTCCAGGTGGTGTGCGTTCTGCCAAGAGGGCTGTGTGACCCTCAGTGATTCGCCACACTCCAAGCAACTGGTAAAAGCTGCAGCCTCACAGAATATCAGAGCCACTGAGGCAGCAATTTTGAACATCCACCATGTGCAACTGTGAATATTATCACAGCAATTTAACATCTCCTATGATGCAGTGCACAATGTTGTTCATGACATGTTGAAATTTCATAAAGTTAGTGTTTGCTGGGTGTCTAAGAGCCTGACAGACAACCACAAGAGACAGAGAATGATGACAAGCTTGGCTCACTTAACACATGATGCCACAAAAGGGAATGACTTTCTGAAAAGGATCACCACTGGTGGAGAGTAATGGGCATATGACTACAGCCCCGAAACTGAGCAGGCCTCTATGGAGTGGAAATGTGGTTCTCCAGCATGGAAAAAAATGTTGAAGTTGCTCTATCTGCTATGAAAGTGCTTGTGACAGTGTTCTGGGAAATGTGTAGAGTGTTATTGGTGGACTTTTCTAAACATGGGACCAATGTGAATGCTGTAGCCTACATTAAAGCTTTGGTTGAAGTGCATCATTTGCTTCGTGACAAATGCCACAACATTAATGCTGACCGTGTGAAAGTTCTTCATGACGATGCTCGCCCCAATGTTGCTGCTTCTGTTTATGACAAAATCACCAAATTTGGGTTGGGGGTGCTCCAGCATCCACCACACAGTCTGAAACATACACCGTTGAACTTTCATCTGTTTGGTCCCCTGAAGAAATTCCTGGCCAGCCAACACTTTGGTACAGATGCTGTTGTGAGACAGCTATACTCTAACAAAAAGGGCTTCTATGAACTGGGCTTACTGAAACAGGTACCATGATGGGAGTAATGTGTTGAGAACATTGGTGACTATGTAGCAAAGTAGGTAAAAGGTGGAAGTTCATTTGTGAGTTTTTTGTTACCTACTAAACTTTTTGGTAATGAAATTATAGTGTGTTACTTTCTGATCTTACCTCATAGTTGGGTGCATTGTTGTTGGTGTGCCTTTCTTTTGCTGCTGTGTTAAGTGAAACAGCAAAAATGGTCAACATGTTGATGCTCTGTGGTGCTCCAGAATTTCATTCACTCCTACGTGGGTACTCATCTAGCAAACCCATTTCTTGACTCAAAGACAGGACACAGTTGTATGGCCCTGCATGCCCACCAGAACAGTGGCTTGGTCTCACAGCTGCTAGTCACTCTTGGGTGTCAGTATGTTGCGTGGTAGTTAGTATGGCCATCCTGAACCTGCCAATTCCTCATTCACATGACAGTCATGGGATCCAAACCATTGTGACCAGCAATATTGTAGAACAACAAACTACAGTCCTGCCACTGTCAAATTCCATGTGCTAGTAGAGATTTCTCCTTCTTGCATGAGGCATGACTGACAAACCAACCACCCTACCTACCTTAAGGTATGATTCCTTAATAAGAAACCTACTACATAATCGCTTCTCATACACTGAGGTAACAAACAGTCAGATAGTGATGTTCACGTGTGCATATGGCAGTAGTATGACATACACAAGGTATAAAAGGGCAGTGCATTGGTGGAGCTGTCAGTTGTGTTCAGGTGATTCACATGGAACAGTTTCCAATGTGTTTATGGCTACGCAACTGACATTAATGGACTCTGAATGAATACAGAACAGTATTGGAGCTAGATATATGGGATATTCTACTTCATAAATCATTAGGGAATTCAATATTCTGACATCTCTAGAGTCAATAGTGTGCCAAGAATACCACATTTGAGGCATTGCCTCTCACCATGGACGATGCAGTGGCCAATGGTCTTCACTTAACAACTGAGAGCAGCAGCATTTGTGTAGAGCTGTCAGTGCTAACAGACAAACAACACTGTGTGAAATAACTGCAGAAATCAATGTGGGATACACAGTGAATGTATCTGTTAGGCCAGTGCAGCAGTATTTGGTATTAATGGGCTATGGGAGCAGACTGGCATGAACGCCTGTGCTAACAACATGACATTGCCTGTAGCGCCTCTCCTGAGTTCGTGACCATATCAGTTGGATCCTAGATGCTTGGAAAACCATGGCCAGGTCAGATGACTCCTAATTTCAGTTGATAAGGGATGATGATAGGGTTAAAGTGTGGCATAAAGCCCACAAAGCCATGGATCCTAGTTGTCAACAAGGCACTGTGCAAGCTGGTGGTGGCTCCACAATGGTGTGATCACTGACTGGAAATGGTTATGTTTGGCTAGATGTTCCCAAACAATGATGGAATTTTTATGGATGACAGTGTGCCCTGAATGATATTTTACACTTCAAAGTGGCACATATATATGTCAATGTGAATGTAAGCTTCTGTGGCCATTGTCACAATCAGTAAAAGTCTTCTGGGTATGTGACCATATTGTCAGTGTGTAAGATTCTCCGACATTTTGGCCACTGTTGCAAATGGCTTTTCTTAGAGTGTTTTTGGTAACTGCTGAATGATGAAAGTTTTGGTTTGTGTAAAATGTATGTAAGAACCAAAAAATTTCTCATTTGGCATTTAGAAAAAACACTCTGGGGAAGGTCATTTTCACAGCTCATATATTAGAGAATTTTACACATTGACAGTGCAGTCACATATTCAGAAGAATTTTATTAACAAGTCACCAAGCCTTTGTAAATAACTTCTGGAATATTTTACTAATCATTCAGTTAAAATTATAGAAATTTGCCACTTGATCACTGAGCCATTTGAGAACTGCTGTGCAAATTTCCTCATTGTTGGAACACCTCTTTCCTCCAGATATTCTTTCAGCTTATTGATGTTGATGGACTTCTTTCCTGTTCAGTAGCATGAATGTCTGTACAGCTTCACTCAAACTATTGGCAGCATTCCACTGTGGATAGATGCGACATTACATTTGGTCTCTATACCTAAAAAAATTTTTGGTGAATCTGTGTGGAATTTAGCTGTTTTATCCACTAGAACTATACTGCCCCACATACTTCAACTCTGGAGTACATTTCCAGTTGCTGTACCATTTCTCTCACACTCTGTGATGCTTGTGTTATCCACACTACAGCATAACTGTGTCTGCAGGAAACATGCAACATGTACCCTCTTATGACAATGCACCACTATCGTTATATGTTGGTCTTGGTATGGAACAATATGTGCAACATACTTTCTGTCATCTCTACATGGTGCACTGTGCCAATTCAAAATTTGTTGCCTGCTCCCTTTGTGTGTTGCAGTTTTAGTGGTCATCAGTGTACTTCTGTTGGAGTCTTAGAGGCTACACTAAACAGAAAGAAAGAAGAAGTAAGAAAGATAGGAAGGAAGTACACAGTGTTAACTATGAGGGACATTTCATAAGTAATACACAGGCTGACATTATTGTGGATTGTTTGATGCAACAACAATCCAAATTACATTAGGTATTCTCAGGAGCTTGAGGAAGAAGCATTTGTTTTTGTTTTCTTGCTGTGTGCTCTGACATAAAACTGGCAAGAGGTAGACTTAAAATCGGCAAGAAGTAGAAATGTGGCCTGCAGGGATCTCAGCTACTGTGGCTGTTGAAGACCAGAGGTTGTACATGGAGATGAAAACTTTACACGGTAAAAACTTGACATAAATCTGCAGTGCACTAAGTGAAGTTTGTATTGGGCTTACAGTGAACTGTAGTATGTTTTCAGATTTCGTTAATCATTTTCAGTGGTATGAGCGTAGATGGTAATCCAAGATCCAGAAGGCCAAAAATGTCAACAGATGAACAAAGTGTGAAACTTGTGGCAGTTGCTCTTGAAAAAGATCACAGTGCGACTTGTGAGGAATTCTCTTAAGTCACAGGAATTCCCCTAATATCAGTATTCTGTATTCTGCCAGATGATTTGAAGAAGAGAAAAATTTTTGCAAGATGGATCCCACGCTGTTTGACTTCTGAAGAGATTCAGAAATAACTGGACATTGCAACCTTGCTTAAACTGTGATTTCACCATGAAAGTCAAGGATTCTTGTGACGAATTGTTGCTGTTGTCTAAACATGGATCAGAGACTTTGAGCTGCAATTGAAGTCACAGCCCAATGAGTCTAGAGCTTCAGTTTATCGATGTCCAAAATAAAATTTGATGCACTCTGTGAAAGTTCAAGCAACTGATGATTTTGGCTTATGATCCTCAAGGAATCATCATGTCAGATAGAGTCCCATATGGAACAAGTATCACAGCAGTGTATTACCATAATATCATACAAAACCTGTGCAGAAAAATGCACAACTTGCGACCTCAGTTGCTTGAGGCTGGACCACTCATTTGCCGTGACAATGCTCACCCACATATCGGCAATATGCACAGATATGGATGGGAAGTGTTGACGCATCCTCCCTACAGCCCAGACATGACTCCCCAGACTTTGACTTGTTGCCAAAGTTTAAAAAAACCTATGTGTCCATATTGTTATCTTGCTCTGGAAGAGATTTGTACCACCATTGCCCAAGTCTTTTGACAGATGAACAGACGTGTCCTGGATGGAATAATAGAGCTTCTGAAATGTTGAGATTCAGTCATAGAGAAGCAAGTAGACTATATTGTAGTACTGTAAAGAAATAGTGAAAAAGATGCATAAGTAAAGAAAATTAGTGTGCAGGTATTTTTTCTTTTCAAGTGTTGTCTTATGATGGCTAAATGAAATGCTCAAAATGTCTATCATTAGCTGTGACACGAGGTTCTAAATGCTATATTGTGGATTGTCTTACTTGTTCCCATATTACACATGTCTGATGTATCTCCTGAAATCCTTTTTGAACATGTTAGCAGAGAATTTGAACATTTGCAGTAGATTATGAATACAGTATGTCCTTTAACCCTTGAGCAGGCATGTCTAGGCATAAATACACCAGCCACAAATGACAATTTCTTGTACGATTCCACTGTTGTTTTACAACTGTGAACCCATACCTATTCCTGCTTTTCTGTATCAGATAAATAGTGAACAGCAGTACTGTAAAACAAACAGCAAGCTAGGTGAGAAAATGTTACGTTCTCTGCAAGAAAATGCCCGAGATTCTGAGCTAGCAGCACAATAAGGCAGTTGTGTGTGGGATAATTAGTAATCCAATAACTGTTTGGCTGGGAGCTGATGCAACTGCACTATTTATTGCTCTGAGTGAGGTCATCACTGTGGGATAACATTTGTAAGCAGCAGCAGAATGGTACAATGATATAATGAAAAATAAAGACAGCTATTATTTACGTGTGTGCAAAGTAAGCCCCATGCCCAATCATGTTATGAAAATTGGTGAGTCCACTTGAAGGTTAAATTCCCTCAAAAATAAAAATCCAATGAACTGAGATCAGGTGATTAAGCAGGCCAATATACTATCCATTTATGTGAGAAACACTTATTCGAAACTGTTCTTGTTTGCAGAGCAAAATGTAATGTTTCCCTATCTTGTGCAACCCATGTGGTCTGATGTAAGTGTTGTGGAACAACTTCCAGCAAAACATTTAATTAACTGTTCCACTAAAAATTCAGTGTATGGCACTACGGTCAGTGTTCTATGGAAAATGAAAGGTCCAGTTAATTTGTCCCCAATTATACCAACCCACACATTAATACTAAATTGTTGTGGATGTCTTATTTCCAAAACTACAAAAGGGTTCTCTTCTGCTAATACATAAGTGTTGTGAAAAGTCTGCACTCCATTTGTCATAAATTTTGCTTCATCAGTGATAGTATGCACAATAGACAGACAATAAGCTCTTGTTTTTTCTGAGAATGGTATGGATAAAGGAGCTCCTCTCGTGGCATTTTTTGCACTGTCACATGAATCAGATTCTGTTTCACCTATTTCTCTGTTACTTCTGCCATTATTGCCCTCAATATGATAAAGTACTCGATTTCCTAAATCTAATGTCCTAACACTATTTAATCTTTTACAATGAAAGACCTTTCCACAAAAGAGCATGTCTTCACAAGATGTTGTGTGTTATTTGAAAGACCTTATCATTCGGTAAATGTCTGTTAAGAAATCTTTTAGCATATGAAGGACTTATGGTGATAATGTGTGCATAACGGAAAACGAATAAATTCTAAAGCATGTAAAAAATTTGTATAGTAAATTATATGAAAGAACACATGAACCACTAGGAAAACTTACTACATAAGAAGGGAAGTATTCACAACACCACCCCATTAATTTACTTTCTGTTATATATGAAGTGTTCACTAAAGTTCTGGTAAGTCGCATTAAAATGGTAGTGGAGAATGCACAGCCCATAGAACAAGCTGGATTCCACAGTGGTTTCAGTACAATTGACCATATAAACACAATGCGTGAGGTAATTAGTCAAGCCATTGCGTATGAAATGCCTCTATGCATAGCCTTCATTTACTTCAAAAAAGCCTTTGATGCTGTCAGCCACACTGCAGTCATACAAGCACTGGTTGAGCAAGGAGTGGAAACAAAATATATAAACATATTGTGCAACATTTATGACATGTCTGTGGCATCTATCAACATAAGAAAAAACAAGTGCAAATTTCCCACTGGAAAAGGAGTAAAGCAGGGCGATCCTATATTTATAGCCATTCTTGAGATGGCTATCTCCAAAATTATTTGGAACCACAGAAGAATAAGGATAAATGGTAAAAGGCTCACCAACCAGAGATTTCCTGTTGATATAGTGGTCCTAGATAACAGTAAGATGGAAATGCAGTCCTCTATAAAAGACTTAACAGATTGTTGTCAGGAAGTTGGACTTAAAATAAATCACACTAAAACTAAGCTTATGCATAATAAGTGGGCAGCTTCAGGACAACTAACTCTGAACTGCAACATCCTAAACAACATTACAGAATACATTTATCTGGGGCAATTAATTGACACAAAAAAGGATTTGAAACCTAAAATGTTTTGTCAAATTAAACTGGGTTGGAGGGCTTATGGAAGAAATGCAACAGTTTTTAAATCTAACATGCCAGTCTACTTAAAGAAGACAGTTTTTGGTCAATGTGTCATACTGGTTTTAACGTATGGGTGTGAAATTTGGACTTTAAATAAATTTTTCAAAAGGAAACTTAGAACTGCTCAGAGAGCTATGAAAAGTCAATGTTAGGTCTCACTAAGAAAGATCAACAGAAAATTGAAGACATTCAAGCAATAACAGGAGTGAAAGATATTACAGAACAGGTTAAGACTCTAAAATGGCAGTGGGCAGGACATATTGCACGAACGAAGGATGGAAGATGGACAAAATCAGTTTTAGAGTGGAGTTCCAGATAAAAACGAAGACCACCAGGAATACCACCTGATCGCTGGGATAAGGAACTCAGGGAAGTTGCGGGCTTCAACTGGCAAAAGACAGCAGCGGACAGAGATGCATGGAAAAGCCTCTTAAAAATGTATTTAATAACTTAAAGATTAAATTAGCCAAACAATAAATAAATAAATGAAGGTCTGGCTTCAGACACATTGCAATTTGTATGTCTGTACATCAGGTGTATGTTCACCATGTGCTGGTTAGAATACATTTTAGTCAGAAATGTACAGTACCCACCAGCCCAAAAGAATACAGCTAAACAGACATCACACCCATGACATGAAGTCAGACAGAACATGTCTTGCTCCAGATGATGTCATAAATGCATAGTTGTTTATTGGCACCTGTCTCGGAAACAACTGATGGAATTCCTAGTGTGTGTGTGTGTGTGTGTGTGTGTGTGTGTGTGTGTGTGTGTGTCTGTGTGGTGTGTGTGTGTGTGGGAGGGAGGGGGGGGGGGGGCATAATGTTCGGTACACACTAAACGCTAGTCAATTAAGAACAGTGGAGTAAGCTTCCACAACTGATTATGTTCTCAGTACTAACTAACAGAAGTTTTTTGTTTATTGGTACTACAGAATAATGTAAACATGAGAAGGCTTTGACTTAACACTTTGTACAAAAAGAAAAGAGAGAGAGAGAGAGAGAGAGAGAGTGAGGTGGGAGGGGGTAAGGGCATTTGGAAAGAAAAAACACCTGTAGAACCAAGCTGAAAATTTGAAAACAAAGAGATAGAAATGAAGCAAATGGAAAAACAAAAATGTTTTTGCAACTAAGAAAATAAAAAAAGACCATATGTATATATGTACTTATGACCATATGTATATATGTACTTTTTCAGTCCTCTATCCATTCCCCAAAGGATACCCATATATTACTTAACACTCTTCATGTGTGTTTGTGTGTGTGTGTGTGTGTGTGTGTGTGTGTGCGTGTGTGTGTGTGTGTGTAAGAGAGAGAGAGAGAGAGAGAGAGAGAGAGAGAGAGAGAGAGAGAGAGAGAGAGAGACAGGCTGTGCTGTGGACAGATCCTTTCTCCATCCATGTCCAGTTGAGGTTGATCACAGGGACATAACATACACCTGATACATGGACTTGCAAATTGTGATGCATCTGAAGCCGTACCTTCATATACAGGGTTATTACAAATGATTGAAGCGATTTCACAGCTCTACAATAACTTTATTATTTGAGATATTTTCACAATGCTTTGCACACACATACAAAAACTCAAAAAGTTTTTTTAGGCATTCACAAATGTTCGATATGTGCCCCTTTAGTGATTCAGCACACATCAAGTCGATAATCAAATTCCTCCCACACTCGGCACAGCATGTCCCCATCAATGAGTTCAAAAGCATCGTTGATGTGAGCTCGCAGTTCTGGCACGTTTCTTGGTAAAGGAGGTTTGAACACTGAATCTTTCACATAACCCCACAGAAAGAAATCGCATGGGGTTAAGACGGGAGAGTGTGGAGGCCATGACATGGATTGCTGATCATGATCTCCACCACGACCGATCCATCGGTTTTCCAATCTCCTGTTTAAGAAATGCCAAACATCATGATGGAAGTGCGGTGGAGCGCCATCCTGTTGAAAGATGAAGTCAGCGCTGTCAGTCTCCAGTTGTGGCATGAGCCAATTTTTCAGCATGTCCAGATACACGTGTCCTGTAACATTTTTTTCGCAGAAGAAAAAGGGGCCGTAAACTTTAAACCGTGAGATTGCACAAAACACGTTAATTTTTGGTGAATTGTGAATTTGCTGCACGAATGCGTGAGGATTCTCTACTGCCCAGATTCGCACATTGTGTCTGTTCACTTCACCATTAAGAAAAAATGTTGCTTCATCACTGAAAACAAGTTTCGCACTGAACGCATCCTCTTCCATGACCTGTTGCAACCGCACTGAAAATTCAAAGCGTTTGACTTTGTCATCGGGTGTCAGGGCTTGTAGCAATTTTAAACGGTAAGGCTTCTGCTTTAGCCTTTTCCGTAAGATTTTCCAAACCGTCGGCTGTGGTACGTTTAGCTCCCTGCTTGCTTTATTCATCGACTTCCGCGGGCTACGCGTGAAACTTGCCTGCACGCATTCAACCGTTTCTTTGCTCACTGCAGGCCGACCCGTCGATTTTCCCTTACAGAGGCATCCAGAAGATTTAAACTGCACATACCATCACCGAATGGAGTTAGCAGTTGGTGGATCTTTGTTGAACTTTGTCCTGAAGTGTCGTTGCACTGTTATGACTGACTGATGTGAGTGCATTTCAAGCACGACATACGCTTTCTCGGCTCCTGTTGCCATTTTGTCTCACTGTGCTCTCGAGCGCTCTGGCGGCAGAAACCTGAAGTGTGGCTTCAGCCGAACAAAACTTTATGAGTTTTTCTACATATCTGTAGTGTGTCGTGACCATATGTCAATGAATGGAGCTACAGTGAATTTATGAAATCTCTTCAATCGTTTGTAATAGCCCTGTATAAGGAAGCTTAGTGCTTGGCATACAGTCCATTAAAGATGGACCACACAAAAGAATGTCATCTTCTAAATGAACCCCCATAAAGAAATTTTAATGAAACAGTATACATTATTCCTTACTGTCTCCTACATAGTTCCACATACTTTACTGCCCATCAGCTAATTAAACTGTTTTGGGAAGACTAATACTGAGATGGACAATGATGCACTTAGCTAGTGGTCAAATGGATAAATGGGAAAAAACACTTTGTACTTACTGTCATGTTCATACTGAAGTAATTTGTTGAGATATTTCATATAAGACTGCAAATGACTGTATGCTACTATATTCATATTTATGCTTCACACTGAAAGTTTAATGTTTTTATGACTCCCAGATTTGATGATCAATTTAATTATCCTTACAATAAATCTGACATAGTCCAAAAATAAAGAATGCTGACGTTTGTATATGTACAGTGACTTATTTCATCAGCTGCATTTTCACAAGTTTCTACAACTTCATGGTGATTATTGCCACAGATTGCTCAATTGATTATGCTGTCTTACTGTATACATTCTGAGTGGCCAGAGATAAACTGTTTGTACCTCCACTGATTTTGGCACACTGTTGCATGTTCACCGTTTGTGGACAACATACAGCCAGATGAAAGAAAGAGTAGCCAAAAGCATGTACTAAACACAGTGCATAAAGAGATAGGATATTTTTTCACCTGCCTCATCTTCTCCAACCACCCTGCCCCCTCACAGAAAAATAAATAATTTAGTATTTTGGATATTTGTCATTATTCTGAGTACTTGTAATTAAATGTGATACATTTTTGTGTGCTTTCCTATTAATATCATTTTTATAAGGACCTGTTAACGGTCTGCTGAGTATGTGAACAACCATACTAAATTTTCATAATTTTTCTTTTACTTAGGTAAACGTTACCAGATTTTTTTCCTTACATGTGGGTGTCATTCTTTCTTTATTTCACACCAAAATTTTGTTCTCCTTGTTGTTTATTTCACACTAATATTTTGTTGTCCTAAAGGACCAAGTTAGAAACTTTTTATAAATGAAGAGCTATTCATTTTTACTTGTGCTTTCATTTGGCACAGCTGTTGCACTTTCCACAGTGACCATGAAATACTATATCAAATACTACTTAGTTTATGGAAGACCAAAGAAGCTTGACTTTACTTATGAACTATGAATAACTGAAAGTGAGTGGTGTTTGGAGGAGTTGTACAGTTGTAAAAAATTCTTAACTCATCATCCAAGGAGAGACTTTTATATGTATGTGCATTCATAATCTTGCATTCAGAGTATTATCTGATTTGCTATGGGAGTAAAAGTTTTATCCATTTTCAAAATGCTAAAAATCCAAAACTTTCCATATAAATTATGAATTTATATTATGAACCTTATGTGAACTTCCTCAAGTAATTATTTTAGTATCCATGTGACAATAAATTCAAAGTTCATTATTTTAGGTATTACAGTAATTTTTTCAACACGCTGATTGTTGTATCACTGCCCACTCCATCATGAACATAAGGGAATGAAAAGAATTAGTGTTTCCAGCACTGTTTAACTATTACAGGTGAGAGTAAATAATTTATGAGTAAATAAAATCCCTTAAAGAACAGTAGGAACGTTTTACATTGACAGCTACTCCAAAACGAATGATAACTTTGGTAACTTTTACCCAAATTATTTAACAAGTTAAAGTTCACAGTTGGCCCATTAGATGGTTCCGCCATAGGTCAAATGGATATCAACTTGTTTTTTTTAAAATAGGAACCCCCATTTTTATTACATATTCTTGTAGTACATAAAGAAATATGAATGTTTTAGTTGGACCACTTTTTTCACTTTGTGATAGATAGTGCAGTAATAGTCACAAACATATGGCTCACAATTTTAGACAAACAGTTGGTAACAGTTAGGTCTTTTACATTAAAATACTAAATGTAGGTACGTTTGAACATTTTACTTAGGTTGTTCTAATGTGATACATGTATCTTTGTGAACTTATAATTCCTGAGAATGCATGCTGTTGCAGCGTGATTACCTGTAAATAACACATTAATGCAATAAATGCTCAAAATGATGACCAGCAACCTCAATGCATTTGGCAATATATGTAACAACTTTCCTCTCAACAGCGAGTAGTTCGCCTTCCGTAATGTTCGCACATTAATTGACAACGTGCTTATGCGTGATGTCAGGCATTGTCGGTGGATCACGATAGCAAATATCCTTCAACTTTTCCCACAGAAAGAAATCCGAGGATGTCATATCTGGTGAATTTGCAGGCCATGCTATGGTACTTCGATGACCAATCCACCTGTCATGAAATATGCTATTCAATACCACTTCAACCGTATGCAAGCTATGTGCCGGACATCCATCATGTTGGAAGTACATTGCCATTCTGTCATGCAGTGAAACATCTTGTAGTAACATCAGTAGAACATTACGTAGGAAATCATCATACATTGCACCATTTAGATTGCCATCGATAAAATGGGGGGCAATTATCGTTACTCCCATAATGCTGCACCATACATTAACCCGTCAAGGTTGCTGATGTTCCACATTCCACTTGCAGCAATCATGGATTTTCCATTGCCCAATAGTGCATATTATGTCAGTTTACATTACCGCTGTTGGTGAATGACACTTCGTTGCTAAATAGAATGTGTGCAAAAAATCTGTCATCATCTTGTAATTTTTCTTGTGCCCTGTGGCAGAACTGTATACGACATTCAAAGTCACCGCCATGTAATTCCTGGTGTATAGAAATATGGTACAGTTGCATTCGATGTTGATGTAGCATTCTCAACACCAACGTTTTTGAGATTCCTGATTCTCGTGCAATTTGCCTGCCACTGGTGTGCAGATTAGCCACAAGAGCAGCTAAAACACGTACTTGGGCATCATCATTTGTTGCAGGTCATGGTTGACATTTCACATGTGGCTGAACACTTCCTGTTTCCTTAAATAACTATAAATAACTTAAATAACTATCCGGCGAATGGTCCAGACGCTTTGATGATGTCGTCCAGGATGCCGAGCAGCATACATAGCACACGCCCGTTGGCCATTTTGATTACAATTGCCATACATCAATACGATATTGACCTTTTCCGCAATTGGTAAACAGTCCATTTTATCATGGGTAATGTATCATGAAGCAAATACCATCCGCACTGGCGGAATGTTACATGATACCATGTACTAATTCGTTTGTGACTATTACAGCACCATCTATCACAAAGCGAAAAAAGTGGTTCAACTAAAACATTCATATTTCTTTATGTACTACACAAATATGTAATAAAAAATGGGGGCTCCTATTTAAAAAAACACGGTTGATATCTATTTGACCTACGGCAGTGCCGTCTAGTGGGCCAACCATAACGCCATCTGGTTTCCCCCTTCAAGCTAGACGAGTTTCGTTCTTTGTAGTTTTTCCATTTGATGCTTATTTCATGAGATATTTGGCTTGACTTACCAGAAGCTTCTGACTCAGTGTAACACAAATGATAATTAACAAAAGAATGGTCATATAGGGCATTAAACAAAATTTGTGGCCAAATTGAAGATTTCTTAGTGGAGACTACATGGCAGTTAACTCAGATGGAGAGCCATTGACAGATGTACAGTAACTTCAGGAGTGGTTCAGGGAAGTGGTTTGGAACCTAATCTGCTCATGTTGTGTTAATGACCTTGCACTCAATAGTAACATCAGACTTTTTGTAAATGAGGCAGTCGCTTATAATGGATTACTGTCTGAAAAAGCTACAAAAGCATTCAAATGCTACAAAAGCATTCAGTCAGAATTTCAAGAGGCTCTGAAAAAGTGCAATTACTGACAATTTGCTTTAAGTGCTCACAGTCAAAAATGTAAGATAGTGCGATGCACAAAATGCAGAAACATAGTGTCCTGGGTCTAAAATATAAGTGAGTCATGACTGAATAGTCAACTCATACAAATACTTGGGGGAAAAGATTTGTAGGGGTATGAAATGAAATGATCACATAGACCCAGTCATAGGTCATAGTGAGTGGCAAACTGCTTCATTGGCAGAGTAAAAAGAAAAAAGAAAAAGAAACAACCTATGCAGACTGTCTTGAAAGGAGATTGCTTACAAAACACGTCATCTTAGAAGATTGCTCAGATGTGTGATACCTGTTATCAGATAGAACTAACAGGGTACCAAAAACATTCACAAAGAAAGGCAACATAAATTGTCTCAGGTTTGTTTTGCATGCGGGATGGAATCACTGAAATACTGAAAAGCCTGAAATGGTAGACACATGAAGATAGACATCTCTCCTACAAAATCCTGGTTTCAAGAACTATAATTGAGTATTAAGCTACCAGGAAGTTTCACTAGTATTGAGTGATTGGAATGTACTACAGTCACATATGTATCAGGCCAGTAGGGAAATAAAGACAAGCTAATACTAATTGCAATGTGCACAGAGGCATGTTGGCAGTAATTTTTGTAACATTCCAAAAGCAAATGGAATGAAAAGGAGTCCTAATACTTAGCACAATGGAAAGTACTTTCTGCTATGTACACATGTCAACAAAAGTTTTGTATCACCCCCTTATTTTGAAAACTATGGCACAGGAAACAAAAATTGGCTCCAAGGAAAGTGTATATGAGGGCTATAAGAAAAGTAAGTTCTGATTGGTTGCAAAATGGAAACCACTGTGAAATTCCAATGAAGTTTTGCAGAGATGTGTTGGGGAGTGTCTCAAGTATGCCCATTGATCACAGCACATTACTCTTTTCAATTCTGAGTGCACAGTGAGCATGTAAAGGTCCCTAGAAAATAGTGTCTCCTGCCAAGAATGAAGGCATGTTGAAAGAATTTTCTGATGTTGTGCAGTCCACATAACATAGCTGTCATGCATTTTGTTCTTCATGACAATTGTTGGGTGCAGTCTGCATGGGAAATGCAGATGCTCCTGCAGCATTTTTGATGAGACAAGTTTTATCACCCATGACACAGCCTGTAATTGGCTCATCCTGAGTTTCATCTCTGCTCATATGAACCAGTAGCTATGAAGACACCAATTGGGCATAGTCAACAAGCTGTAGACAAGCATAGAAAATTGGTGGAAAACACAGGCAGCTGCCCCCTATGATGAGGGTATTGAGAAGTTGGTACAACACTATGACAAATGTCTAACTCGGAGAGGCAACTATATAGAAAAATAGCTGTAAGCTGTAGCTAACTAATGCAAATAAAACATTTTTTATTTTCACAGTGGTTTCCATTTCATGACCGATTGGAACTTACTGTCCGAATAGCCCTCATATATTCATCTGCTGTGTATCCAGATCACCAGATCAAACAAACGTACATTTGTGCAATGACAAAATTGTCTGTTTCCTGTAGGAGGTGGGGTCACAGCTTTCATGGGCAACATCAGTATGTAATTTTATGTTCCTGCACTCAGATGTAAGCTTGAATCAATCAGAGCATATCAATGATGAAATCATCAAACCAGCCGTAGTCCAAATTGTCCCTCCCTTCAATGGTGACTCTTTGTAACTAGAGCAGAGTACACATTTTTTGTCAATGCCCACCAACTCATGTCAACAATTCCAGACATGTTTGATAGGGTTTATGCCTGGAGGACAGGCAGACCAATTCATTATGGTGATCCAGTCATGCTGAAGGAACATGTTCATGAGAATAGCATAATGTGCCTGAGAGTTGTCATCCACCAAGATGAAATTGTCACGAAAATGTTGATGATGTGATCCCTCTGTTGATTGCAGAATTCTCAGTACTGTACCACAGTACAGTGAGTTTGCCCTCTATAACCATGAGAGGGGCACAGTCACCCCACGTAATGCCACCCCAGAACATTACTCCATCACCACCTTGTTTCACATGTGGGACCTGGTGTACAAGACAATCAACATTACCAGGTTGTCTCCATACACATTGCTTGTGATTATCAGGGTATGAAAAGGTCTGAGTTCTGTCCATAAACAACACAATAAGCCAATCTGGAGCCCTCCTTTTTGCATCGTTTCTTGCTCATGTAACTGAGTTTTTGATATTGTGGTATATGACATGATGTTCACTGTGGTCCATAGGAATGGATATTTGCATCATGTAATCATCTCCTATAAGTTTAATGTGATACATGATGTCCTTTAGCCTCATCACACACCAAATTCAATTCTGGAGTTCTAATCCCACGGTTATAGGTATCGACCATCCTTTGCATCCATTGAACATGGACGGCCTTTGTCGTGTAAGTTATCAACACCACATGTCAGTCAGTACTGATTCCATGATGTTCTCAGGGAGCCACAAAACTTTTATTTTGATATCTTTATCAGTTACCAAGATCCAGATGTTCAGAGTTACTTTGTTTATGCATGTAAAATATGCACATAATATACTGTCTGAGGTGTAAATGTAGTTTTAACTGATGTAGTTAACATGTGCAACGGGTTCTAGGGTCATCGCAAGGACTCTGAGGTCACCAAACTATGTTTTTAATCAGCAGTTTTTCACCAATAAAACTTTATGATGCAATCTTTGTATGATTGGCACTTCACACCTATATAAATATGCCCAAAGTGGTACATCAGTGACAAAAAATGGGCTAAAAAGGATATTAATATGCCTTAAAAGGACTTTAAATGACTACCAAAAAATATGTAAAACTAGAATAACTGAAAAATGCAGTAAAATTTTTCTAAATACATTTTTATTCTTTTAGGAAACAAGTAATAAGCTAGGCATTTTTGATGAATTGCAATTGATGAGCAAAGTATCCAGAAAAAAATGTAGAACACACAATTTTGTGTTAATCTTACCTTATGCACACTTATCTGTTGTTTATATTTGTTAAAGTATATTAAGATACTGAAGTATATAAATAAACTGCGAAAATTTACTGATCTATAGAATTCGTTTTATATAAGCAGCACACCCTGCTGTACCAAGGGAAAGGAGGGAACCAGTGGAAAATGCTCCTGCTGGAGCACAAAAAAGGCAAATATGCTCATCTTAAAAAGATTCATATGGGAAACTGGACAACCAGCTGCCTCAAACCTCATTTTGCCTTTCTCACCAATTTTTTTGTATGTGAACTCATTCACAGTGACAGTGGAAGAGAGATAAGACAATGCCACTGGGAGAGAAGGAGTGGGAGGAGACAGTCATGGTGGGGAAGAAAAAATGGTAGTGAACGGGAAAGGAGTGTGCGCAGAAGAAAGATAAGATATTGATGGGCAGTGAGTGACAGTAGCAGTAAAAGAGAAAGAGCAATGGGTGGAAGTAGAAGGATTCTCATGTTGCCAGACTATGCTTTTAATCAGCAGTTCTTCAACAATAAAACTTTATGATGCAATCTTCGTATGACGGGTGCTTCACAGCTATATAAATATGCCCAAGAGTGAAAAGACTGTGGAAATGAAAAATACAGATGAGTGGATACCATACGTAGCCTTTGGGGATCTGGTCACCTCCCAGACCAGTGTTCCTTAACATTATAGGTGAGGTTGCATTGGTATAGGGGAAAAAATAGTCAGACCCCCTGATGTACCACTTTGGGCATATTTATATAGGTGTGAAGTGCTGATCATACAAAAATTGCATCATAAAGGTTTATTGGTGAAAAACCGTTGATTAAAAACATAGTTTGGCGACCTCAGAGCCCTTGTGATGACCCTAGAACCCTTGACATGTGTTAACTACATCAGTTAAAACTACATTTACACCTCAGACTGTATATTATGTGCATATTTTACGTGCATAAGTACAGTATCTCTGAACACCTGAATCTTGGTAACTGATAATGGTATCAAAATAAAAGTTTCGAGGCTTCCTGAGAACATCATGTTAAGAAGATATAATGGAAATTTGGACGATTTGGCATGCATAGAAGGTACACAAGTGGCCTTCTGCACAACTAATGCTTTTTGTAAGCAAAACTCATGTTTTTTCCAGTGGATCCTGTGGTGTCACCGCCAGACACCACACTTTCTAGGTGGTAGCCTTTAAATCGGCCGCGGTCCGCTAGTATACGACGGACCCGCGTGTCGCCACTGTCAGTAATTGCAGACTGAGCGCCGCCACACGGCAGGTCTAGAGAGACTTCCTAGCACTCGTCCCAGTTGTACAGCCGACTTTGCTAGAGATGGTTCACTGACAAATTACGCTCTCATTTGCCGAGACGATAGTTAGCATAGCCTTCAGCTACGTCATTTGCTATGACCTAGCAAGGCGCCATTATCATTTGCTATTTATCTTGTGATGCATGTACTGTCAGACCAATGTTCACCAATTATGAATTAAAGTTAAGTATTCCATCAGCTACGTTCTTTGCTACTATAAATTCCCTTAACTGTTCCTGACCTCACGCCAGCCTGCGTGAGCTTAAACGCGTGCCTTTCGGCTACCGGTCATAGTGGCTTGGCTGTCTTGCCAAGTCACAACAGATCCTGTTAAGGGATACATATTTTTGAAAACTGTGAAATGGTGTTTCTAGATGAATGCATGATTAATATTTGAGCTATTTTCTGTGGTTAGTTATTGAAACAATTGTGGCCCATGGTGTCAAAATGACTAAAAACTGGTTTTGTGGTTTTCTACATAAGTATGATAACTCTGAATCTCTGGATCTCAGTAAACATGAAAAAAGTTTCAAAGGTGCTAGAGAATATCATCTGTAGAACATTGGTAAAAATTATGACGATATGCAATGAATAGAAATTGTAGAAGTTGTAATGCCCCCATTTGTACGTATGTACCCAAAAATCACGTTTTTTGGGGTTTTCTCAGGGATCACCCATTAACAAATGGTATTTTTGTAAGCCCCCTTAAAGTCCACCCTAGACCACACACAGTGCCAAAGAGCAAAGTGATTTGGTCAATTTGCCTGGGCTGGAGGAAGTGTGTAATTTTTAAATTTTGACACTGTACTGTAAGATACCTACAGTATACCCATTTTTCTGATAGGTGCATAAATGGTCACTAAGCCAAGGGTCTTCCAAAACAATTGACCCATATCTCCACGATCATAGAATGTGAGAGATGACCCCCGAAAAATAGTGACTCTTTGGAACATGTTGGTACCATGCACAACAATCCGTGGACCAATTTGCAATGTTGATGATACTATCATTCCACACAGTACACCCTGCTGTAACTCTCTTCAGTGAAACTGTTCTCAGAATCCTTCCCCATGAAAGTTATCCATGATTCTGCCTGCTGACCTCTCCAATGACGGTCAAATCAGCTTTGTAGGAAAAAGCACATTAATGAAACACACAATTTCACTCTGCTGTCTGTGTCATCTTACGATCTTTCAGATTGTAACTGGAAAGTTTTTTGGCATTTATTTTGAGCTTTTGAGCTCTCATCAGTATAAATTGTATGTTGACAAATACATGATTTTCATAGGTATATTAGTTACAGTTTAAATCTCTGAAGTATTAGGTAATAACAGCAGCTGTTCTCAACAAAGCTCCTTGTCTGCTAATGAATATAAAGTACTCTAAATATAATTTCCATAATTATTGATTTGAATGGATTATCACTAGTTGTGATTTGTTGTTGGTGTCATTATGCTACAAATCTTTCAGAAAATGATGTATGACAACAACTTAGTGAGGCATCTAGATGCATGTGAAACAATGGGAAATGCAACTGCAATTTGCTCTGACAAAACTGGAACTCTCACCACCAACAGGTAAACAGTCATTTCATTCTGTGCTTGTAGATTGCATCAGAGTAGAATCTAATAAAAGTTTACTTTCAGGATGACTGTGGTGCAGTCATTTGCATGTTCAATACTTAGAACAAAGGTGCCACCATTCTCAGATATTCCGGCACCTGTTGGCGATCTGATTGTTGAAGCTGTAGCAGTTAACACTGCCTACACATCGAGTGTGCTGGTAAGATCCATAAATATTCAAATCAGTTACATCTCTTTAGATGTCATGGTGCTGCATCTCCTGTGAAGAAGCTTTGAATCTAAACTGGCATTTAGGAAGGCAATTGTACTGTCATGTGTATGGTCATTATCCTGTCTTGTATGTGTGTAGACTTTGTTCTGTTAACGTCTTTGCTCACTGGAGCAATTTTATGCTGAACAATAATTTTTACACAACACTTTATATCAATAGCATATTGTGTTTCAAAGGACAGTTTAACAAGAGCAGCGAGGTTTCGTGAGTGATGAATTTGTGAATTACAAAAGCAGCTCATGAGTTTGTCTAGTTTTGAGTTGGTAAATGAGAAGCAGCAAAATGGTGTCTTAAATGATAGACTTTTTACTTTGATTTCTTACTCCCAATTTTTTTTTAATTTAATTTTTTTTTCTTTCACATTCTATTAGATTTTCTGACAATCTGTACACCAACAACATCTATTTTTCATTAGAAAAGAAAAGAATGGTCAAAATGATATGTGGTCTCAGTTTGTAAACATTGTGCATGCCTCTGTTGAGTCATCTTGACCAAACCAGTCCATATACTCCCTTGTAGGATTTGTGCTTAATAATAGGGGCTTCCTCAAAGGTAGCTGCAGCATTCACTCAGTGAAAATTAGAACAAAAATGTGCATTTGAATAACAGTGTTAATAATAGTACATAAAAGTATACATTATTTTACAAGTCACATTTCCTATAATATTTCAGCCAAACTCAAAATGGTAAATGAATGACTGGCCAGCACTAAATTAGAAATACTGTAAGAGTGGGAGAATAAGAATCTGGCCTTGTCCTTAGAACAGATGGGTTGCTCTCCTCCTGGAATGTAATGGTGTGCTTCTGGGTGCTCTTCTGAGTTGTTATTTCCATTTTATGCATGAAATTGTACTTGAGTCTTTTATATTCACAAGCTACAACATAGTCACATATGAAGTAGTGATCCAGAAAGTGTAGAATAGATTTATTTTATTTCTGTATGTGATCACAAAACTTTTTGGCCCTTAGGCTGCTAGTTTCAAAGAGTGACAACCATCTTCCAATGTACAGCAAAACACCGAAAAATGAAACAGAACTAGTGTACAGTCTAAATCTTAAAACAATAGAATGTACTGTAACAAGAAGTTTTATTTTCATACATGTGGAAAACATGCATTTAAAATATGAATAGGTATACTTGTTTTAAAACATGTCCTAATATGTTGAAATCATAGGGGCATTGTTAAAGAATACACACAAAATCAGCTTAGCATTGTCGTACATATTTAAAATACAATGTAAACGCGGCCACAGTGCCTGAAATCACCTTGTTGACGATGCTAGTGTTATTACCAAGTTGAGGTATAGTAGCCACAAAATCTGTTTGTGTAGTAAGGTCATCAGATGTCACTACTGCAAGCTTTGACATATTCATCAATTATATGTGATCTTCAAGGATGTGTTTTCAATCTGATAAAATTTTGTTCAAAAAAAATTACCAAGGTGACAGAATTACAGTATGCCGATGACAAAGCATCTCCTGCTCTAACACCTGCAGAGCTACTCAAACAACTTACCCCAAAATTAACTGTTCCTGAGTTCAATATTTCCTTCTTAGACACAATACTGGAGCAAGTTGGCCAATTATCATATCTTAGAATTTATTATTTATTTATTATTAATTCCTTTAACTCCTTATGTGGAGCATACAGCTGCAACAAAGGATTGCCATCTTGTTCTGTCTTCTGAGGTATTTTCATTTCTTTCCATTCTATTCTGTGCAGTTGGCCTTCCACTTCAATACTGAAGCAGGTTGGCCACTTCTCATATCTTGGAATTTATTATTTATTTGTTACTAATTCCTTTAACTTCTTATATGGGCCATAGGGCTGCAACAAAGGATCGCTATCTTGTTCTGTCTTCTGGTAGTATTTTCATTTCTTCCCATCCTGTTCCTTGCTGTTGACCTTGCGCTTCAGCTGATCGTCTCCACATCATTTCAGGCCTGCCTCATCTCCATCATTCCTGCATGATCCAATAAAGTGCTTCCTTCGCAATATGTTTATTTGGCCTCCTAAGTGCATGTCCTAACCATCTCCACTTCCTCCTTCATATTTGCAGCTCAATTGGCTTCTGTCTGTTTCTTCACCATTAGAGATGACATTTGGCCACCATCTCCCCAGGATGTTCCTCAGACATCTGTTGTTAAATGTCTGCAGCTTATGGATTAGCTGCTTTGTCACTGTGCATGTTTCACATCCATATAGAAGCACAGATTTTATGTTACTTTCAAATATCTGCAATTTGGTCTTCAATATTATTTCCTTCAATCCCCAGATAGAGCAGAGAGCTGTAAAAGCTTCTTTGGTTTTGTTGATGCAGCTGTTAATGTCTTCTGTTGCACCACCATATGGCGTAGTCATACTTCCAAGGTAGCAAAACTTATCCACCCTTTCGATTATCTGGCTCCCAAGCTTAAGCTCTGTGATGTTGTTATCATTTACCCAAAAATCTTTCGCTTTTTGGGCATTAATTTTCAAACTGACTTTCTTTGCCACAGATTTCAGATCTTCTATTTTCTCTTTCATTGTGTTGAGACTGTGGGACAGAAGGAAAAGGCCACCTGCAAAATCAAGGTCTTCTAGGTGTGTTCCATTGCTCTGCTTTATTCCTCTCACTTTATCCATTGATTGAGCCATTACAAGACTCAATACTATGCTAAATAATATCGGTGAGAGCATGTATCATTGCTTGAATCCTGTTTTCACTGCTATTGGATCTAAAAGCAGACCTTGATGTTGACCCTGGCACATGTAGTTTTCATACATCACGTGACAGGAGCAATTATTTTCATGGGAATTCCAAAAGTTTGCAGTGAGCTCCATATTTTTGCTCTGATTATACTGTCGAAGGCCTTTTCAAAGTCTACAAACAGCATGTAAAGTGGTCACTGGTATTCATACGAATGCTCAGCTCTTATTCTCATGGTGTTTATCTGGTCAATGCAAGTGACCTTTCCTAAATTATGCTTGTTCTCTTGTTAATTTCTTGTCTACATTTGCTTTTATCCTATCTTGAATTATTCACATGAGGATCTTACTTAGGATTGACAGCAGGGTGTTCCCTCTTCAGTTATCATAAACTGATAGATCTCCTTCCTTGGGGAGCTTGATGAGCAAGCCTTTGTTCCAATCATTTGGTACTTTTTCATTTATTCATATCGCTGTCAGGAGTGGATGTAAGATTTCTGCTGATATAGAGGGATCTACTTTAAGTAACTCTGGACTGATGTTGTCCAGGCCCAGAGCTTTCGCATTCTTTATTTGTTGGATTGCTTTAGTGATTTCTTCTTTGGATGGCAGTTCTAAGGTAATTGACGTATCTTGTGGGAGTTCTTCCCCATCCACATTCAGCTGAGTAACACTGTCGTCTGTAGTTTCATGGTTCAAAACATTCTCAAAATGTTGTTTCCACCTATGCACTTGATCTTCTTGATTTGTGAGTTGTTTTCCTTGCTTGTTCTTGATTGGCATATCAACCCCAAAGTTTTTATTTGACAGTTTCATTGTGATGTTATATAGTTCTTGTTATTGCCTCTGCTAGCTGCTGCCCCCAACTTAGCTACAAATTTGTGGATATAGGTTTATTATCTTTTCTGAAACTCCTCTTCACCATCCTATTTAATATGCAGAGTTCCTGTTGGATTTATTCTTTTAATTCCCTTGTCTGTGAGCAATTTATCTGGAGTTTTGCCTTCCTCATCTGCTGTATTGCATCCCAAGTGTGGTCAGAGATCCAATCTTGTCTGCCGTGGTCCTTTGTTCCAAGAATTCCTTCAGCAGTCTATGCATAGGTCATTTCCATTGCATCCCATTGACCCTCAATGTCATTATCTTCAATTCCTCTGCTAAGAACCTCAAAACAATTTCTCAGCTGCATTGAGAACTCCTCTCGGACATTTGTATTACCCAACTTGGAATCATTGTGTCTAAATGGTATACCTGCAAACAGGATGGTGTTATAATAATTGGGCTGCCCTTGCAGCCTTAAGACAGTTAGTGCACAGAATTGTCATGAATAAAGACCTAAAGCTGCATATCAAACTCATGGTGTACAGAGCTGTTGTCACTTCCCCTCTCCTTTATGGCTGTGAAATGTACGCACTGTAGGTGTGATATCGAAAAACTCAAGTGGTTCTATCAACCAAAAAAAGAGATGCATCTTAAACATTAAATGGGACAACTGTGTGACCAATGCTGTGGTTCTCAATCTAAACAGCACTGAAACGGCATTGAGGCAACCATCATTACTCATCAAATGAAATGGTTAGGACATGTTCACTGCATGATTGATGCCAGGCATCCCTGATAAATAATTAAGGCAAATTCTGCTCTGACAGTAGGCCTTACTAAGCCCCTCTTAAGCACTTTAAGGACCAGCTGAAACATATCATGAAGATGACCTGTGTAAAAATTTAGACATCAGAAGAATGTGCTGTGGATCATTTACAGTGGAGGAGCACCTCATCCACTGCCGGCAGCTTGGTTGAAGGAGAATACCGTTGATATGAAGAGGCAAAGTGATAAGCAAGAAAGCTTCATCAGTTATGATCCTGCCTTCCTGTCACCATTCAGTGTGATTTATCTGGGCACATGTTTTATGTCAGAATAGGTCTGTTCAATAAATAGAGACATATCCATAAGCTGAGTTGAAAAGGTTACTCCATGCAGGAAGTAGTTATGCATATTTGAAATAAAGTCACAGCTAATGATGATGATGACAAAATGCAATAAAATAAAAAATATAAGAGACACTCTCATGGTTATTTTAGATAAAAATAATAACATACAAAAGAACAAGCTTACAGAACTAACAAAATAATATAAGAGTGATAAAATAACTATGGAAAACCAAGTGGATGAAACAAATGACTATAGTAAGTAATCAAGCCCCTCTAACAAGCTTATGACACAAACAATTTTGTGGCTATTACACCTCAATTTTTTATCAATAGTCATGCTGTTAACAGCATGAAAATGCAGTCTCTGTGGTCTAGTGTACATCATATTTTAAGTTTTGTGTGTATTTTAAAGCTACCACAATGGTTTCATTACACTAGGACATGTTTTAAAACAGTTATGTCTCCTCATATTTTAAGCATATGTTTTCTGCATGTATGAAAATAATACTCATCATTATGGCATATTTTATTGTTTTAAGATATAGAGTGCCCACTAGTCCCATTAGATTTTGTGAAGTTTTGCTGCAGATCTGAAGATGGTCTTCACTGACAGAAACAGGTAGTCAAAGGACCAAAAACATTCTGTGATGATAGATGGAAATAAAAGAAATTTATTCCATGTTGTATTTATCTAATTATAAGATGAGATTTTTCTCAATTTTGTCACTAAAAATAGAGGGTCATCTTACTTTCGCATATTATACTATTGCTGGTAAGGTCAGAGTTTCTTATGTGTATATTAGATTAATATACATTTACAGATGAAGCTTTGACAATTGAGATAACACACATATTTCTTTTGAAGAATTTGGCAATGTTGGAGGGGTACCACAGTAACACCAGTGTGACTGAGAACAAGCACAAATGCGCAAATGTAGGGAAGGGAGTGGGGAATGTGAAGCAAATTTCATTGTGCTCCCAACCATGGAAATATACACTACGTACCAGTGGCTTTTTTTGTGAACATCTGTCACATTTACACTGCAGTTAGCTTGAATCCATTTGTATTTGGAATTGAACTGACTTTAAAATTTGATAAATACTCAACAATAATGTACATTACCGCAGGAGGTGGTAAAATTCTAGATAGGGGCCTTTGGCATACTTCAGAGTTTCGCACACCGATGTCAACGGTTGCTGCTGTGGAATGATGTGAATGAAAGAATGCATGTAAGGCACTGGTCTACATCCAGGCAGAGGATATGTTTGAAAGCAAGAGATAAAGGAATATTGTCACATACCCCATCAGTATATAGCAAGTGGACAAAAACACAACACATTACAATGCCTAATATTGCACAGGAAAACCATTCATTTTTAAAGCAGCTCCCAGTCTTGTTGGAACAGACAAATATTGGCACCATATAGTTTTCAAGGGTTTCTTATATCATCCACTGTGCAAAATAGTGGTATGTTCAGGTAACAGTGATGGAGCTGGATAGCAATCACACCCCCTCTTCAAAGCAGACCACAGTGGCACATCAAGATTCTGTGACTATAGTGGTCAGGGGAGTTGCAACAATTCATTCTTGTGCTCACAAACCAATTCTGGAATATGCAAGCTGCGTAAACAGCAACCCTGTCATTGTAGAACACAGCATCACGATTGGGGAACAAATATTCTATACCATGGGAAAGACATAATCAGCCAATATGGTCACATAATCTTTGGTAGTAATGTGACCTTTCAGAGTAACCGTGGGGCCCATGGAATACCATAATATGGCTGCTAAAATCATCATGGAACCCCTGCAGTCTTTCAGTCTTGGTAACAAGCTATCTGCAGCATAGGCTTGGGATGACTTATGCCAGATGTAAACTCAGCCAGAAGTTGCAAATAGTGTGAAACAAGACTCTTCTGACCAAATGACTTTCTTCCATTGCTGCATAGTCCAAATTTTATGGCACCACGTTGTCCTGTTACAGGTGTTTGCATTACAGATATGTTGTTTTGGAATTCCAGCTGACACAGCAATTCTGATCTTATGGAGATCCATTCACATTTATTGGTATTGACAGGATTCATGGATGTGACATTCAGTTCTGTAGTGACATTTTGCAGCTGCTGTTCTCTTATTTTTCATTAAATTCTCTTCAATGACTGTCTGTCAAGATCACTCAACACATAATTTTGTCCACATTGTGACCAGCAGATGATGTTTTCCTGCTCCCTGTATGCAGTATAAATATTTGATGATATGGTGCATCATGAAGCACCAAACACTTTGGCTACCTTGGTTATGGAAGAACCCACTGTATGAGTACCAACAATTTGCTCACATTTGAATTCCGCTAGCTCTGACATAATCCACTCACAACTACACAGAACCTGTTCTGACCACAACTGTCACTTGCTATGTAGTGAAAATTGTTGTGACTTTCCGACCTTTCAAAGTGCCGTCGCGCAGTTACACGTGTCCTCTACATGCGGTGCTGTCTGCCAGCCGTGCAGCAGCTGTGCCACCTAAGCGGCCAGCCAGCCAGTGGTCGCTAGACTTGGACTCAGTGCTGATTTGACTATTACAGTGTACACACGTCTTACTTTATTTACTTGATCTGTGACTTACATGTATTGTGTCGTCCTAAAAATATATTTGTTAAACTTAACGTTATAACAATTGGCGATGAGGTAGTGAATTTTTCTTTTTCATCGTTGACCCACAGGTTTCCATGGCTACTTTAGAGCAACTATTGCAAGGTCTCATTGAACAGCAAACGCTTCTCACATCGGCGATTCATGATTTCATCACAGCATCCAATGTGGGGCATCTCTCATCATTGTCTCTACCTCCTTTTCCTCCTTGCGACAAGACAGCGGAAGAATGGTCTGATTACGAAAACATCTTCGACAGCACTTCTTGGCATTTCATGTCGTGGATGACCAAACATGTAAGTCTCTGTTCCTTTCATGGATTTCACCTCAAATGTATCAGTTGTTGTCGCAATTGGCTCCTTTGAAAGATCCTGCGTCTTTGTCCTTTGCTGAAATGTGCTCACTCTTGTCCATATATTTTCAAAAGCACACGCATGTGGTAGCCTCTCGTGTTGCCTTTTATCATTGTCAAAAACAACCAAATCAATCCTATGGCACTTGGGCTGTTGAACTTCACGGCCTCAGTCGAAAGTGACGTTCACAAAGAATCCTATGCTGATTCCATGGTACGGGATGCTATTATCCGCGGCCGCAAGACTTGGACTCAGTGCTGATTTGACAGTTATCATGTACACATGTCTTACTTTGTCTACTTGCTCTGTGACTTACATGTATTGTGTCATCTTTGAAATATATGTGTTCAACTTGACATTATAACCAACAGAATGATCAATTATATCAAATGCTTTTGTTGGGTTTAAGAATCAGCCTGAGATTTTTGTGTGATTGTACACAGTATTTTAAGACACACTTTATTAGGTGGAGGCACCTGTTCCAGTTGAGTGCTGTGGCCTAAAGCCATGTTGACATCCAGATATAATAATATTTTGTTGATGAAAGTAGTCAGTTGTGAAAGGTATATGTTTTCAATACTTTTTGAAACTGGCTGTAGTGACAAAGGTGTGTAGTTACCCATAATTGCTGATCACCTTTTTATGTTGGGAACTACTTTATAATGTTGACTTTCAAATATCTCACAAAGGATGGAAATAATGGTATTTAAAAGTTCAGGTAGACCTACTACACCAACAAAAGTGGATGGACTGTTTTTCTCAGTACTTGGAAGTTCTTTCACTGTTATATGGGATGGATATCCAAATTTTTCCTTCACTAATAGACCAGCAACCATTTTATAACAAGAACTGGAATTTGTTGGGGATCAGTGACATTTTGCTCATGGTAACACAATATTTTTGTGAGTTGACTTGTACCCCCGTAAGACCCTGCACAGCTTGTAGTACCTTACCCCCCACCACTTTGTAAAGTGCGTGCGGGGCACACGATACTCCTTAAAGCCTGTACTATGGTAAGTTGACGGGCTTCACCTTATGAGAAAGGATTTTCGTATAGATATTGACCGTGTGTACCTGAATGGACGCAAATCAGGCTTACACCCACTCTGTAATAACAATGATTCGTCAAATAAGTCCGAAATGCAACTACACCTCAGGACGGACAAAAAACAACACAGAAGATGCTACCAATTTGTTAATAATACAGTCGCCAGCCTAATTAGGCATTAACTGAGTTTCTTTCCTGTACAAGTTGATGTACATTCATGCAAACAACACATAGTAACACTGCATAATATAGTGAATTTTAGAACCAGAAAATCTATTGAACTGATAATTTCACTTTCTGTATTTATATGGATAATCCATAAACACACAACACTACACTATAATGTTTACTACGAAACTTCATAGTGTCTATTGATCTGATTAAAATCGGGCATAAGTTACCCTAGAAATAGCACTTTCGAATCACACACACAATGTCACTTTTGATAAAGATAAAACACTGATAAACTTTGGCCTTTATATTTACTTTAACTTTTGCTGGTCAAATCAGTTTAGAACACTTCAGAATTCAAATGAATGAAAGGGGGGGGGGGGGACCCTGAAACTGTTATGATCACTATATTAAAAAAATTGATTACTGAAATTATCATGCGTTCAAGATTTCCAGTATATGAGTTACTACTCTTTTTATCTTATTTACTGCTTATTTAAATACCTTTATATCTGTCTCGAAATAATTGAACTTCATTACTATATCAATATCAAAGTTATCTTCCAACTTTGTCAGACCTTCATTATTCATTTACTGGTTCATTAACAAAACAGTTCTTTAAACACCATTCTTACATAGTTAGGTCTGTAAGTAATTATTATTAACTCAAAATTTAATTTTTCATTTCGGGACACTCAGATTGCACGACATTTGGAAAGGACCCTATCTAGGTTAGTTGTGAGGATAATTAAATGATAGGACAGTTCTGGTAAAATTTAAGTTATTATTGAACAGTATGGAACAAAAGTAACACTGGTCCATATGAATACAGTACTAAAAGTTTCAACCTGTTTGTATCGAGGCGGCAGTTGGCGGGCAGCGAGATGGCGAGGCACAGAGCACACATACAACCACAGCTATGGCTCTTGATGTATCGGCACTTTATTTCTTCATAGCGTCGCAATACTTTTCCATTTAGTGCCTATGGAATTTTGCCATACTGTATAGGCGTTGGAACGGCATACCCGAGGCTCAATGAAACTACGTCTTCCAGGAGAGCCTCCTCTCTCCAAAACGTGTTGCTCAGACCAATGCCAAACTCCAACTACGACTGCTGAGCCTGTTGTGCTGTGCAGCGTCTGTGCGCATTTTCCCGTGCTCGCCTGCCTATCACCTTTTACCGCTCCCTTACAAGCCGGGTATTCACCCGAGGTTTTGCATTCTACATATCCTAACACATTGCCTACGTATGGAGCAGATGCACAGTTACAATTTTAAACATCTTACAATAGTCTCAACATTTGTTACACTTCAATTTTATTACAATATTGCTTGAAATTTGACATAAACATTAATGTTCACATTGAAAATTGTTTACAGTTTTCTTAAAACAATGGCATGAAACAAGAAAACAAATGAAATTAGAACATCAGTTACTCAACTTAAACAAAAAATCAGATGGAAAAAAAATTATTTATATGTACAATAGTACAACGCCGTTGTTGTTACACATGCCCCTGTTTCCAATAAATTTCACTAAGTGAAAATTTGATGGGAACATTGAACTTTATATTTATACAGGGGTTCTGAATCTTTGAGTGAATGTACCATCATAGAATTTTATGTCACAAAACTTCCTGTCACTCACATTATAGATGTCTATACTATGTAATATATCGAGAACATTTACCTTTCATTTACTTAAGTGCCTTTGGCACAGTCCAACCTCCTATCGCAACATAATTTAAATAGCAAATTACTTATCATTATTAAATTTCTCAGAGAAATAAATTCAAAAGCTGAAACACAAACACTTAACTACAAAGCATATACAAATACCTGTATACACTATAAGACAATTTGTTGCTGTTTGCATTGAATGGCAGTCCATTTCCTTATTTACTAATAAACACACAATAATATTTAGAAAAATCACAACATATATTTGCTGCCTATTATTCAGATTTGGGCAGTCCATTTCGCATCTTTTTATCACATCACCTGCACCACACTTACAATTCCCCTTTGACTATTTATCTGCCCTCTTTGGTGTTTGACAGCCCCATCTTTTATTTGGCTTGCAGCATTTGCTCTTTCTTTTCAGCCATTTTCTCCATACATCTTTACATTTATAGTACATTTGGTAATCTGAAACTTACATAAGTATATTAGCACACTGACATTGGTATACATACATTTACAAAGGTTTGTTACATTTGGAATAAAATAGTTTCAGTATTAGATCCAGCCTTTTTACTGCAGATTGCTTTATGAGTGTACTTAGGTCACTCACTCCTAGGAACATACAGTTTCCGGTCCACAACGTTTCTTACACCTAAAGGTCTCTTGGATTTTGGGTAGATCAGGTAGTAAGCATTATTGTGTGGAATGTTCTGTATTATATACAGTCCATTATAAATATATTTAAATTTGGAAATTTCATGGTTCAGTTCACCAGATTTTTCGTAGGTTTTTAAAAGAAGATAATCCCCAATTTTAAATTTTTAAACTTTCAGGTTTTTATCATGTCTTTTAGACCTAGAGTCAGCTTTTTGCTTTGCCCTTTTCCTGACTAATTCTTTCTTTTGACTCAACCCCAAGCTTGTACAAGGTGGAAACTCTAGTTTTTCCTCAATTAAACTTTTACTTTGGCTGCCTAACAAAATTTCTTCCAGTGGGAACCCAGTAGTTTCATGATGTACTGTGTTCATGACATTCTCAAAGTCCAATATAAGTCTGCCCCAGGCTCTAAATCATTCCCCTTCCTGTTTTTTCCGCAACACACCTTGGTCGACTGTGACATCGTCCCAAGATACGTTCCTGACCTGTGAACCATCTATATCTGGTGGCTTTCTCGGTTTCTGGAGTTCAAAGTCTTTGCTTACTTGAACTCTTTGCAAAATAGACACTGAGTCGTCAGGTGGCTCTTTCTTTCTGTGTTCAGTCTCATCGTCTGGATTTTGTTCTGAAACTTCGTCATCAGTAGGTACAATATCACAATTAGCTGTATCCCCATTATTTTCACTAGTACCGAAATACTCGTCATCTGCACTATCGTCAGAACCCGACCATTCTGGATCACTTTCAGGTTCTAACATAAAAGCTTTTCTGAGACAGGCACTAAGTTCTTCCTCTGCATCTTTGTCAGATTTTGATTTTAACTCAATATCCTCTTTTGGCAAAATGGCCTCATTATCAGCTTTACTCACATCCACTGTTACTTCATATTTAGTGTAATCCTCGTGGATTTCAGTTACTCTTAGGTAATTACCTGCCCCTTCCCCACGGTGCCTTTCGGTAAAGCTTGTACTATTGGCGGATCGTCAACAGAAGTTACTTTCTCGTCAATGTTTAGGATTTCATCCTCCAATTCCTTCCCCTCTTTAACCATCGTCCTATCGGCAGCATGCGTACTTTTCGCGGCTCTATTTACTTCCTCCTCCTTAAATTCAGGCCACGTCACCTTATCGACGTCCCTACTATTTCCTTTTTCACTAATTAACCTCCTTGCCTCATACTGCTTCTTAAAATCCTCCCACTCACATTGCTTGAGGACCTTGTACAGATCATCGATCTGCACACGCCAATCAGTTACTTCTGCTAATTCATTCTCGCCATAAACTTCATTGCTAACACTGCTAACCGCACCTCTCTGTGTATCCACTGTACCATCCACTATTTCCTTCGCCACGGAATTACCACTCGTAATGTATTCACCAGCTCTTACGGCAATGTTCGTACCTAATGCTGCCGCATTGCTAGTGGCTTCTCTCTGAACAGCTGTTCTGCTAGGCTGGGCCGTTGCCCTCTGATGCTCCACTCGCCTGTTAACATTTATCGCTCTGTGTGGCGAAGATGAGTCATCTGCGCTCGCACCTGACGCTTGTTCCGCAACAACACGTTGCATCATTCCACGCCTGTCTCTAACCTGTCTCATAACTTTAATGTCAGTCTGGTAATATTTCTTAAATCGGGGCCGGTATGTTCTGTCCACTTCTGCTTGGCCCTCAACGTTCACGGAAATCAGTTTCCCGCGTCGTTATTATTTTGTACGGTGTACCCTCTACCGCGACCTGGATAACCCCCTCTTCCTCTTCCTCTGCCTCTACCTCTCTGTATCATGTTGACGCGAAACCCATCGCCGTCATTTCTCTTGTCATTATTGCGATTAGTTCTGTTACTAAAATTCTGATAATTGGCACAACTTTCGCGCCAATGATCTTCGTCTTCGACCCTTTCAAGAAACGCTTGGAAGCTACGATGATTGCTTCCCACATATCTCTTCGAATCTTCTGGAAGCTTTTTATATAGCTCCCATATGATTTCAGAATCAGATCTTCTTCCTGTTAAATGTGTCAACTTTCGGTACCAATATTCGCAGAAATCTTTCAAAGAATTCCTGCCCCTGTTATCATGAAGTTTGGCCATGATAAACTCGCCCCACAAATGATCCTGTTTTTGTTCGGACCAATATTCTTCCGTAAACTTTTGTTTAAACTCTTCGAACGTCATTAGTTCGGTATTCAAGTTAATTCCCCAGTGCTTAGCATCACCTGCTAAGGCGCTAATTACAATGTTTATCTTTTCCTGACCAGACAAGTGTTCAGGAAACATCCTCTCGCAATTTTTGATGAAATCTAACGGATGCCATCCATTATGTTTCTTGGCGGGATCGAAGCGCTCCTCACCTTCCAACAGCTTCGTAAGTGGCGCGCCATTACAGACAACACCAGGCCTATCTTTGATTTTACTCTTGAGATCGAAAATTTTGCCTTGAATTTTCGATATACACTCCTGGAAATGGAAAAAAGAACACATTGACACCGGTGTGTCAGACCCACCATACTTGCTCCGGACACTGCGAGAGGGCTGTACAAGCAATGATCACACGCACGGCACAGCGGACACACCAGGAACCGCGGTGTTGGCCGTCGAATGGCACTAGCTGCGCAGCATTTGTGCACCGCCGCCGTCAGTGTCAGCCAGTTTGCCGTGGCATACGGAGCTCCATCGCAGTCTTTAACACTGGTAGCATGCCGCGACAGTGTGGACGTGAACTGTATGTGCAGTTGACGGACTTTGAGCGAGGGCGTATAGTGGGCATGCGGGAGGCCGGGTGGACGTACCGCCGAATTGCTCAACACGTGGGGCGTGAGGTCTCCACAGTACATCGATGTTGTCGCCAGTGGTTGGCGGAAGGTGCACGTGCCCGTTGACCTGGGACCGGACCGCAGCGACACACGGATGCACGCCAAGACCGTAGGATCCTACGCAGTGCCGTAGGGGACCGCACCGCCACTTCCCAGCAAATTAGGGACACTGTTGCTCCTGGGGTATCGGCGAGGACCATTCGCAACCGTCTCCATGAAGCTGGGCTACGGTCCCGCACACCGTTAGGCCGTCTTCCGCTCACGCCCCAACATCGTGCAGCCCGCCTCCAGTGGTGTCACGACAGGCGTGGATGGAGGGTCGAATGGAGACGTGTCGTCTTCAGCGATGAGGTCGCTTCTGCCTTGGTGCCAATGATGGTCGTATGCGTGTTTGGCGCCGTGCAGGTGAGCGCCACAATCAGGACTGCATACGACCGAGGCACACAGGGCCAACATCCGGCATCATGGTGTGGGGAGCGATCTCCTACACTGGCCGTACACCACTGGTGATCATCGAGGGGACACTGAATAGTGCACGGTACATCCAAACCGTCATCGAACCCATCGTTGTACCATTCCTAGACTGGCAAGGGAACTTGCTGTTCCAACAGGACAATGCACGTCCGCATGTATCCCGTGCCACCCAACGTGCTCTAGAAGGTGTAAGTCAACTACCCTGGCCAGCAAGACCTCCGGATCTGTCCCCCATTGAGCATGTTTGGGACTGGATGAAGCATCGTTTCACGCGGTCTGCACGTCCAGCACGAACGCTGGTCCAACTGAGGTGCCAGTTGGAATGGCATGGCAAGCCGTTCCACAGGACTACATCCAGCATCTCTACGATCGTCTCCATGGGAGAATAGCAGCCTGCATTGCTGCGAAAGGTGGATATACACTGTACTAGTGCCGACATTGTGCATGCTCTGTTGCCTGTGTCTATGTGCCTGTGGTTCTGTCAGTGTGATCATGTGATGTATCTGACCCCAGGAATGTGTCAATAAAGTTTCCCCTTCCTGGGACAATGAATTCACGGTGTTCTTATTTCAATTTCCAGGAGTGTATTTTGTTCACACTTTTGTACACATCCGGTAACTTTTTCGCCTAAATTTCTTTCAGTATCTGAAACCACCTTTTACAACTGTGAGATTCCATGTTGGCATTCGTTTACAATCTCAGTTTTGAGACCGAAAACTTTTTCGTCTACTTTTGTTTCAACTAGAGGCTCTACTTTCTCTTGGATGTTGAAAATTTCAACATCAAACCTACTGTTAATGTCGTCAATTTCCCCCTGCATAGTATCCATATTTTTATTAATTGTGTCAATTTCAAATTTCATAGTATTTACTACAGAGCTTAAATTACCCACTTTTTGTTCTACCTGTTCTATTTGTTTACTAATTTTAATTCCTTGTTCTTCGACCTGTGCTTTAAGCTGATCATTCTGTGTTTTGAGCTGATTACTGTGTGTTTTGAGCTGCTGATCAACGTGTTTTTTAAGCTGATCATTCTGTGTTTTAAGCTGATCATTCTGTGTTTTAAGCTGATCATTCTGTGTTTTAAGCTGCTCGTCAACATGTGTTTTAAGCTGACTAACCTGATTACTGGCTTGTTTTTGAAGCTGATCATTCTGTCCTGCAATTTGTTTGGTTAATCGTTCAAACAAGTCATTCATGCTTAAAATTTTCACACTGTCTTGTTCTACGGAATCGGTGCATTCTGATCCTACCTCAAAATTTTCTTTTGATTCTTTCTTTATCTGTGGAGAATCAAACATGTCAGTGGATTCGTTCATGTACCCACTATCATCTACAAAGTCATCCTCTACTTCCTGTTTTATTCCTTGCTATGTTCGAGGAAATCTCGACATTTCAATCTGTTCGTCAACATGTTCATGGTATTGTATGTACGCCAATTGTCTTCCGCTAACGCCATCTGTTATCTGGCTGCGTAAACTCCTGTTATTGCCAGCCGCATTTTCCATTACGCTCGTCCCATCTACTGTGTCTACGTTCTTGTCCATACTGAACGCAAATTACACCACACTACCATACTTGACATTCACTGCTGTTTACTTTACTGAATAATATTGCAATTCGTGCCACTGAACATCCACTGTTTAGTATTCACATTAATTTGTGACCGACAACAACTGGATGTCCTGTCACCGAGAGCCACTTGTAACGTGCGCGAGGGGCACACGATACTCCTTAAAGCCTGTACTATGGTAAGTTGACGGGCTTCACCTTATGAGAAATGATTTTCATATAGATATTGACCGCGTGTACCTGAATGGACGCAAATCAGACTTACACCCACTCTGTAATAACAATGATACGTCAAAGAAGTCCGAAATGCAACTACACGTCAGGACGGACAAAAAACAACACAGAAGATGCTACCAATTTGTTAATAATATGGGCACCAGCCTAATTAGGCATTAACTGAGTTTCTTTCCTGTACAAGTTGATGTACATTCATGCAAACAACACATAGTAACACTGCATAATATAGTGAATTTTAGAACCAGAAAATCTATTGAACTGATAATTTCACTTTCTGTATTTATATGGATAATCCATAAACACACAACACTACACTATAATGTTTACTACGAAACTTCATAGTGTCTATTGATCTGATTAAAATCGGGCATAGGTTACCCTAGAAATAGCTCTTTCGAATCACACACACAATGTCACTTTTGATAAAGGTAAAACACTGATAAATTTTGGCCTTTATATTGACGTTAACTTTTGCTGGTCAAATCAATTTAGAACACTTCAGAATTCAAATTAATAAAAGGGGGGGGGGGGGACCCTGAAACTGTTACGATCACTATATTAAAAAAATTGATTACTGAAAGTATCATGCGTTCAAGATTTCCAGTATACGAGTTACTACTCTTTTTATCTTATTTACTGCTTATTTAAATACCTTTATATCTGTCTCGAAATAATTGAACTTCATTACTGTATCAATATCAAAGTTATCTTCCAACTTTGTTAGACCTTCGTTATTCATTTACTGGTTCATTAACAAAACAGTTCTTTAAACACCATTCTTACATAGTTAGGTCAGTAAGTAATTATTATTAACACAAAATTTAATTTTTCATTTCGGGACACTCGGATTGCACAACATTTGGAAAGGACCCTATCTAGGTTAGTTGTGAGGATAATTAAATAATAGGACAGTTCTGGTAAAATTTAAGTTGTTATTGAACAGTATGGAACAAAAGTAACACTAGTCCATACGAATACAGTACTAAAAGTTTCAACCTGTTTGTATCGAGGCAGCGGTTGGCGGGCAGCGAGATGGCAAGGCACAGAGCACACATACAACCACAGCTATGGCTCTTGATGTATCAGCACTTTATTTCTTCATAGCATCGCAATACTTTTCCATTTAGTGCCTATGGAATTTTGCCATGCTGTATAGGCGTTGGAACGGCATACCCGAGGTTCAATGAAACTACGTCTTCCAGGAGAGCCTCCTCGCTCCACAACGTGTTGCTCAGACCAATGCCAAACTCCAACTACGACTGCTGAGTCTGTTGTGCTGTGCAGCGCCCGTGCGCATTTTCCCACGCTCGCCTGCCTACCACCTTTTACCGCTCCCTTACAAGCCGGGTATTCACCCGAGGTTTTGCATTCTACATATCCTAACACATTGCCTACGTATGGACCAGACGCACAGTTACAATTTTAAACATCTTACAATAGTCTCAACATTTGTTACACTTCAATTCTATTACAATATTGCTTGAAATTTGACATAAACATTAATGTTCAGATTCAAAAATTGTTTACAGTTTTCTTAACACAATGGCATGAAACAAGAAAACAAATGAAATCAGAACAACTTCACTAAAAAATGACATCCAATGAGGGCAGTGCAGCTGTGTGGTGTCAGAAGCATCAGACTTGATCTTACTTGCAGGCATGGATCAAGCAAATACTTTGAATATGGATCTGTTGGAACTAGTCAAGACAGGAAAAGTAGTACCACACTTGTAAAAATAGAAAAAGCCAAATTCATCTCCATAATTGGGGTATATTTTGCATTCAATGTTCACCAGGTAGCATAAGATAAATGTTGAAGGTAGAAATTGGGGGGAAACATTGTTCAGTATGAAGAAGTAGTATTTAGTGTCAAGCTCACTGGTCATCAAGCATCAGGTAGAATCAAAGTTACTAAATGGCAATCAATGAAGCCCCTGTGAGGTTGAGATGAGTGAGAGAGAGAAACACCGACTATGAGGGGCAACAGTGGAGCATGATAGTATATTATGAGTGTTGTCCACAAATTAGACCTTTTCCATTTTAAAAGTCAGGAAAATCCTACCATTATGCCAATTATTGACATCACCATAAATGGTCATTAGATGACAATGAATTTCAGTAGGTGGACCTTCTCCTCATTAAGAAAGAAAATAACCACACACACCTAATATTTAGCGGGAGATGCCAGTGGTTATGATGTGATATTGGTTTGTGGTGCTCTCAACATCGTGGTCAACAGTGCCCATATGAGGTCCAAATTTCCAGTCTCGGAATTCCCAAATAATGATAAGATGGTGAGGACATACAAACACTGAGTCTGCAGATGGAGAAAATCTCCAGCCCAGCTGGGAATTGAACCCGGGACCCTGTGATTCAGAGGCAGAAATGCTAGCCACTAGACCACGAGCTGCAGAAACATGGCAATGGAGTGGAGTGCCCATCTGTAACAGCATCCACAGCCTGACTGAATAAACTATCAAGCTGTGTGACTGCCAATAGTGGAGGGGGAAGCCCACACTGCTGGCTTGTTTTGTCAACTAGTTAAGAATTTTGTCCATACTGCCACAAATGACAAATTGTCTAGAATTCTTGGACAATCATCATACCTAACCTGTGTAGCATCTCACCGTGTTGTGCTGACGGTGGCTGGCACTCATCCATGAGGTTCTCTGTGATGGATCCAGATGCTAAGTGTTACCTGCTACAGAATACCAACAGAAGTGAGGCTTAGTGACCCTGCTGGGTCCTGTTTAAAAACTTGGTCCCTGCAAGAAAACAGAAGACTCTCAAGATGGGCACTATTTTCTATTGTCACCCTAAATAGCTGTTCCTATAAATGTTAGGTTGCCATAACCTGGCTGGTCCTAACTGCCAACTACATCCTAGGAGCATATTGCCACACTCCTAGAGTCCTCTTTAAGCTGAGGAGCTCCTCTTACAGTTACTGCCATCTTGCTGGCTATGAATAGCTATATTTGTAAGGTGTTGCAACTAGCCCGAAATTGCTCCTATTTGGTAATAAAATAAATATAGTATAACAAGCTGTGGATGTGGGCTTCATTTTATTGTATGACCCCAAAATATATTTGTCATTTTCCTTTACTTTTGCCTCTTCTATGATCCATCTCAAAACTAAATTTTATTTTTTAAATAACTTTTTAATTCTGGGCTACTGTTTGTTTTTTAGAGAAAAACATTTACAGTTCTTTTTACTTGGTGAAATCTAGTTTTTTAACCTGTTTGTACTCCTGGTAATTACTTCCTTTTTTGAAAAGTTATTCCAAATTTATGCTTAAAATGTTCAAAGAGATTTCCGTCTATTCTTAAGTAGTAGTGCTATCATATGTTTTTCCTCAAGACTATTCATGAATTACATACTGGAAGTATTATTTATTTTTCTGCTCTTATATGTAACATTTTGTACATTTGTCAAAATGGTTATGTTTAGTAATGCCAGAAATGTTCCCTGTAACTGGTGTAAAATTTTTCTGATGTACGCTGCTTGTCTGTATGTACACATACTTGATCACAGTGAGCAGCACTACTTTTTGTGGTATGTGTTGAAAAATTAACTGCCACAGTTGGATTATGTGTTTTCATAATATTTTAGAATTTTTCTCTATGAGGACTGTGGCTCAGAAAATCATTGTTAAAATTTTTGCAGAATACCAGTATTTTGCCAGTGCTCTTAAGTTTTCCTAGAGCAAAGTTACATTGTTTGGAGTAAAAAAGCTTATGTTTCTGTCAGGATATCTGTACTCACATAAAATAATGTGTTTTTTGCCCATTAACTCAACAGTTGAGACCTCAAAATCTCCCCCACAACATAATTTGCATACAGAGACTGGGCCATTATAATCTAAATTTTCTTTTACATAAGTAAATGTTCCTCCATATTATACTACAACAAAAGTTTACAAGGTTAAAATCTAATATTTTACAATGTTAAAATTTTGCTATCAGTGTTCACAGAAACATAAATTGAAACATCCCTCCATTCACTGCTAAGAAGTATATTTATTTCATCAACTTTGTTTGTTAATGACTGTACATTCTGATGTACAATCTTGAGACCATGTTTACAATTTAGTTCTGCATGTCATTTTCCTGATACAGTCTACATTTATAAAAAGTATTGCTAAATCTTTTGTAAAATTTAGAATCTTTCCTAATGTCTCATTTGCCCAAAATGGTTTAAATTGTTTTAATTTCTGAGTCTGTTGCTGTTTCTTCCAAGAGAATGTATTGCTGCATTTTTCAGGCTTTCAGAAAATTTAGTAAAATCATCTGCAGGTGCTAGGGAATTAATTGCAACATCTTTATTCTTTCTACCAAGCACAGATAATAATTTTTTGCTTCCTTAAATTTTTCATGCCAGAGTCTCACAGTTTTTAAAAGAGACAATTGAAAAGTCTGTATTTATCTGGAAGGTCAGGGTACCTCACCCATAAATTTTATTTTTAACATTGTATCTGTAAGGTTTTCATGAATTATGTTTACTGATATTTGTATTTCATTTATTTGTGTTTTCAATTAACATTCTGTCAATTGTATACATAACTGCTTGATTCATGGTCAAGTAGACTTTAAACTGTTGGACCCATGGAACCAGAGAAACAAGTCAAAACTCTATGATGACATTATTACATGGCTTTTTACTTTGAGTTAGGTGTAACAGTGGAAGTTTGTGCAGAAAAAAATGTTAAGCTGTACTCAATTCAGGCTGAGATTCTTCATTAGTCATTCTGCATTATTATGTGCAATGGACTTCATCAGTTCACTTAACCTGTTAATTTTATACAATACATTTTTACGTATTTAAGTTGATGTTGGGCATGTCTAAAAATTATTGTAATGACTAGAATATGGTAGTTAACAAGAAGTTTTGTAACTTTTCCTTAAATACTTTGATTGGCATGCCTGAAGCATGTTTAGACAATTTATTATATATTTTAATGGCCATGTTCTTATGACTATGTGCTCAACATGAGAGTTCCATGTTAGTTTATTGTCAAGTATGATACCTAAAAATTCTGCATTTTGTTTTTCTATTTTTACAGTCCTGGGTTGACTGAACAACATTTTCTGCATCTTTTTCTCATTTTATAGTAGAATGTTTGCATTAAACCATGATTTGTATTTTGTTTTTCCAAATTCATACTACTAACAAGGTTATCAAACACATCATGTACAGATAGAAAAGTTGTATCATCTTTACAAAGGTATGATTTGATTAGTTTGAAACTTTTGACACATATTCCATAGTACTCAAGTTTATACGCAAAACAAGAGCAGTCCACACAGCCAAAGGCCTTGCTCAGGTCACACAAGCTTACCTGTATGTGACTGTGGTCCTCAAATGCTGCTAATATCCCTCTCACTAAGAGTTCTATATTTCTATGGCATGTATATTTCACTTTAATTTTCTGTAACCAAACTGGTATGTACTTAACATATCATTTAGTTCTAAGTACCCATACATCTGCTGATACATTACACTGCATAGACTTTAGCTAGTACTGGAATTAGTGAATAGGCCTGTAGTTTCCTGAATCGGATTTGCTAGTCCTCTTAAAGACTGGAGTCTCCTTGGATAGCTTGAGAGGATCCGGAAAAAACCCTTTTTATGAGACACAAGTTTATAGAATATGTTAATGGTGCTGCAGTGTAATGTATTATTTCTTTTAGTAGATTGTTTGACGTATTAAAAAATCTGTACTATATGAATTTTTCATTTCTTTGACAATTTTAAGAACTTCATCATAGCATACCTCTTTGAAGCGTTTCAATAAAGGTCTGGCCAGATTATGATTTACGTTTGTGCTCTTCAGATAATCCATATATGTTAAATTGGGTTTACCAATCAACTTTTAGATTTCAGCAGCACAGCTTACAAAATATTTGTGAACGTATCTGCTGGTATGGAGACTGTCTTACCAAAATTTCTGATTTCACCTTTAACAGTATTAAATACTGACCAGGCTGTTTTGCACTGATTTTTACTATTTTTATGGGATTAGTGTTGTATCTTTGTTTAGCCAATTGTAGCTCTTTCTTCTACAGTTTATTAGTGCTTATTTCAGAGTCCTTAATTTCATCAGAATTATTTACTTTGCCAAGGTGCCTTAAAAGCAGTAGCTTATTTTTTAAATTCTCCAATTCTTTGATGAACCACAATTTATCCTGTCTTATTTTATGATATTTCTTTGGAACTAGATGAGGTTTTAACATACTTAGTAAGTAGTTGTGGAACGTTTCATAAACTGTTTGGGCACTGAAATCACATCTTTGAAATAATTTGTCCCAGTTGGTTATTCTCAGTTGTTGTGTTAGTTTTCTGAGATTGTTTTTTGTTAGTTTTAAGGTATTGGGTTTTGATAACTTTTGTACAAGCTTGTTCCCATCCCATTCTATAAAATGTCTTAACTCTCTTGTTAACATGGACTTGTCAGAGAAATCAAATTACTTTACACTGATGGAGTACATACCATGAGCACAGTTGACAAAAGCATTATCTGAGGATGCTTTTAGTCTTGTCGATTCTGAATTTACATTATGGAAATTGTGCTGCCGCAGCATATTCAGTAACTTGTTTATATCAGGTTTGTTACATATTACATCAAAGATTGAATAAAGTTACATTTTGTTTCTACTTTGTTATGTAGGAGAGTACACTATCTAAATTATGTAAAAAAGTTTTTTTCTTCTGTATCAGGGGAATGGTAAATACTTACTAATATAAGTTTCATTATATCACACATGATTCCAGCAATTTCAAAGTATTTCTCTACACTTGCCCCCACTAAGATCTAGTGCTCAAAACTGTATTTCATTTGAAACATAGATAATAGTATCACCATTATGGTACTGAGATCTGTAAAAACTGTTTCCATGTTTATAACCTTCTGGTACATAGTATTCTATTTTTCCTGGTTTAAGTCAAAGTTCAGATAAACATAATGAAGGAATACTTATTTTGTGGCAATGACTGCTTCAATATTTTAACCTTACTTTCAAGACCCTGAATATTAAAAATTAAGATGTTACTATGACTTATCAGTGAGTTGGCAGCCTGATTTATCACATCACATTTTTATTTTCTTCCTGGATGGAAACCATAAAAAATGAGATGAACAGCAGCCCTGTATGCTCAGCCCTTTGTTAACAGTCTGCATTGGGGCACCATGTCAAACATTTTCTATAAATCTAGAAATAAGGAATCTGCTTGTTTCTCTTCATCTGTGATTTATAGGAGAAATTGTGTGAGAAAAGGACAAGCTGAGATTTGCACATGCAGTACTTTCAAAATCCATTCTGATTTTTCAACAGAAGCTTGTCTGTACCAAGGAAATTTATTATATTTAAACTTACAACATGTTGAACAATTATGCATTGAAATGTGTTAATAATATTGGTCTATAATTTTGAGCATCCATTCTTTTACCTTTCTTCTGTACTTCTTCCAGTCACTTGGGACTTAGTGGTGGGTGAGAGGTTTATGCTAAATCCAAGCTAAAAAAGAGGCCAGTGCTATAGAGTACTCACTGTAAACCTGACATCTAATTTTTTCAGCTCTTGTAGTTGCATCTCAATCTCAGAGATGCATATTTCTATGGTCGTGGTAAGGAGCTCTGTGTGATGGTGAAACAACAGTATGTACATTCAGTCCTCTTCCATGAATGATTTTTTTAAACATGAAATTTAAAACTTCAGCTTCCTTTTGTTGTCTTGCATTGCCACATCTGATTGATCAATGAGTTATTAGATAGAAGCCTTTGACCCAATTAGAGATTTTACAAATGACCAAAATTTTTCTCGGGCTCGTGGCAAGATCTTTCGCTAAGGTATGATGGGGGAAGCCATTGTATGGTTCGCACATTGATCTTTTTGTATGCACATGAACTTCTACTATCTCATGCCTGTCAACATTTCCACATTCTTTATTGGACGAGAATACAACACTCTCTGCTTCATAAACATTTTCCGTATTTGTTATTAAAACACAATGGGTTTTCTCCATCCTTAAGAGGGGATCCAACAGAAAACGTAAAAATTTATCTAAAATTTCATTACAGCCATATTTATTAATGTACAAATCTAAAATTTTGCATGTTTAAAGCAAAAGAGCTGTGTTTTAATGGAAAGATATAATGAAATATGCAGGATTAATATTTTGTCAGAAATTTGAATTTTTAATTTTTTATTGTCTTTTTTATAAAAAGCCATAACTCAAATTCTAATCGTGCAATTAATCTCAAAATTTAACTGTAGTGTCCTGAGAAGGTTATAGGACCACTGAACTACAGTTCTTAATTTATGGTACAAACTGTAGCATTAACAGAGTTTTTAATTTTGCACATCCAAAATTCACTTTTATTTCTTCAACAGTAATCTAAAAATCAGAATGTAATTGCAGGATCCCATATTTTTTAATTCCAGAGAGGCAGCAACACATTGTGAACAGTTCCTGAAAATTTCATAGCATTAATGCATATACTTTTTGAGAAAAGGCTTCTAATAATATAAAAAATGTAAAACAGAGAAAATGAGGTTCAAAGATTTTCTTCTCATACTTCTACATGTAATAATTTTAAAATCCTCCATACTGATACTCCTCATCCTCCAGGTTTCTCTTCTCTCCTCTTCAAATCTGCCTGGCCTATATTTGTAGGTAATGACACAATTGCAATCTGTTAGCTTTCTTGACCCTCCTCCCATTGATTGTGTAAAATGATTTTGTTGTAAACACACCAGGATCTATACCAGCTCTTTTCAGCACTTAAATTCTGCCATTATTTCCATTATTGTAACATAAAACTGCATCATAGACACCTGTTTTGAGTACTTCAAGTCCACAGAATGTCTTTTGTGAGCATCTAATCCACATTAAATTATTGAGGTTTTCATTTGCATTTTGTGTCTTTCCGTGAAGACACTTCCTCAATAAATCATAGTTTGCAAGAAATCTGAATGTGAGCTTAATTGCATTCATAACAGGCTCTGGTAATGATGGTTTATGTGACTACATCTCATTTCTGTTGTTGACCTTACACCAATCGACTTTTGGACACAGATTGTGCATTGGTGTTTGGTCAGAGGATAGTTTGCAGAAAAAAATTGCCCCCACAGCACGCCTCATTACCCCTAAATTATGCGTATTTTTCCTGATAGCTCTCCCATAAAATAACTGAACAGAATCAATTTCTTTCAGAGTAAGCTTGCCTTTTCCTCCTAGTCGTTTTCCATTCTCAAGTACTTAACCTTTCTTCTCTTTCAGCAAACAACAAAGCCTACCACCAAGCCTCTTTTGGATGTGGCCAACACATTCCAACTTTTCTGTTATTGTATTGTACAGATTTTTATCTGTTACAGCTTTGAATGAAGAGGAGTCCCCATCACCAAGGTATTTAGTTTATCTAACACCATACTGGTCCTCAGATCTGGAGAAAATACAACTGCAGCAGCCTCCATGGCCCACTTGAGCCACTGTAATTTTTAGAACATGCTACGGCATTTATACATAATTTCTACATTTAAAACTTTATGTCAGTCAATACCAATAACAGATGCACCTCCATGCAGAGATGTTTGACCCCTTTTCATCCAGGTCCCATCTACAGACACACACAGGTCAGTAACATTTGTAGGAGATTCACTGTCATGAATACCTACCCCAGGATCTATTTCTTTTTGGTTTATTTCCACAAATTCCTCCCCTGCTTTCTTCATAGAATCTTTGGCAGCATTGCATACAGCATCAGACATTTCCTTATTTATTTTTTCAAACCTTGCACAAGGTGGAGGCACGTTCAGAAAACCACACAATAAATTACCTCCTTCCCTACCCTGTCCAAGGCATCTCAGAGGATGCTAACCCAGAATTGCTTTCACAGGTACCAGTGTCAGCTTTTTGGAGGAGGAAAATGAGTATTTGTAGCCACATGAATTACAAATTAATTTAAAATCACAAGCTATTCCCACTCTTCTTTCTTCAACAACAATCACGCATTCTGTAATTTTACAGCTAACACATGAACATGAAAACTTCATAGCCTGGCAGAGAAGTTCTAAATCAATAAGTCAAAATCCAGTGGAATCCATATCAACAGCATTCATGCACCTGTACAATTCTCCTGTCCCAAGTTTCGATGCTGAAGTTGAGAACTTACGTTCTTGATTTTGAGCTGATTCCTCTTTTTTGTTGGTAACCTGATTTCCATGAAACCTCTGTTTCCTAAACACCTTACTGGGACTAATTTATGTCAGTTGACTGTCTAAGTGAGATGCTAATAACTGCTTACCTGCTCTTTCCAGCATAAATAGTTCTGTATGGATTTCTTAACTTTGGTTTGTATGCTTGGTTGCTATGATGACATCATGATCACCAATCCCTGATTCCGTAGTGACACTGTCGCTAAGGTCTGTCCTGTTTGTGCCTATAATGTCTAAAATATTACCACTGTATGTGGGTTTCAAATTATCTCCTTTAGTGCTCCACTAGATCCATGAAAAAGCATAGGTTTACACATGTAAAGACACTGCTGTTGTGTTGAAGCTATGTTATTTGGTTACTATGCTGACGGTTGAGGCTTTGAGTCTGTCAGATGCAGTCTACTCTTTTTTACACCTACATTGCAACAACTATGATCACTATTTTTCTGATTTCAGTGAATTGGTTTAAACATAATTACTTTAGCTCTAATTCTTTGTCATGTCATTTTAATCATTGTATTAACTTTTTGATGTGCTTTCATTTTTTACTTCATTTTCATTTGAAATCTTAGCCCATGCGATTTTTAATATTTTTGTTTTTCTATCATAATATTTAAACATTCGAAAATAACTATTTTTGGCTAAAAAACGAGATAAAATAATCTATATTTGCAGCCAGTGACATCACAAAATTATTTCTCATTACAAGATGTACATTTTTCTTGTAGAAATAGTCAAATACACATCTAAAACATAAATTATTTGTGTTTCATGGGCAAAATGACACAGATGAAGATTTTAAAAACAGAAGGTTTTGTAAATAAAATGAAATTGAAGTGCAATGGTTACATTAGAGTTCCAGTTACATTAGAGTTCCAGTATTTTGAATTTCCCATTAATCAGTTTCAGGTAGCTCTTTGTTCTAGCACAATTTGAGTGTGGGAACTTTCTTGGAGGGCAGTAAGTTTGGGAACTTTCTTACAAATACTTTTGACAATTTACTGATAAAATTTTGACAGTCAAAGTGTCTTTACTCTGAACGTGGCCTGACTTTCCTTGCTGCATATTGACTGGTAGTGTTCATCAGGGTACCCCCACCCTAAAAAAACCCTCATGTTCATTCCGCAAGTTCTGTGGTACCTAGGTAGCTGCTTTCTTTGTCTAGTGCCCCCTGACATATCAAGGGACAGCCTACAAATCCCAAACCATTAACACAGGTCTAGAAATCTGCAGTGAAAACCATCACTGAGTTGACAGATCCTTTGGCTGAGGCCCTCCGCTTGGCACTAAACTGAAGGATACAGATCAACTGTGGGAACAATGGTGCAAATTGTGAGCTCTGCTTGCACCACATTCTTGAGGCTAGCAGCCTTCATCACTTCCACCAGACACCTGTGTGAACTGAGGGTGGTGTCAGGACCCAGGTGTTACTGATGCTGAAGTGAGCCACAACTTGCACATGGCTGCACACTGCATACTCGATAACCACAGGTAAGGCTGCCTCCACATCATGAATGTCATCCCATGGCAGACATACCAAGTGCACATTAGCTTTCTTTCCAGCCCTGAATGCTGTCTGCCTAAAGGGTTCTACAGTGCACCAAATGTTGGAGCCCCTGATAACTAGTAACACCACCCCCCTCCCCCCATGTGCCTGCTCGGACCCTGCTGAAGGAGTGGTCAGCTGTCCACTCACAGGATTAGTGGATGAGGCCACATGGCTATTCTCCACATAGATCCTCTGACTCGAGCAACACAAATGATTTACCAGCTGCCATTCATCTGCTGTTAGGGCAAATCCACCATGTTGGGTACACTAGGAGGTGCCTCAGCAGCAGAGCCAGTGGGCAAAACAAGCGACACCAGAGGTGTCCCACGTGATGTGCCAGATTCTCTGCCACTGCTACACCCTGAGGCAGCAGCCTGAAGGTCACTGACCTTAGCTAAAAGTGCACTCAGCTGTTTTTGAACTGCAGCCAGCTCCTCCTGAATCCACACCCAGCACACACACATCCTGACGATCCTAGCAAGGGTAACTGAAAAAGTAGGTAGAATCCTAGATATGTAACTTTCTACTCTCCTAATTTGTCACCAATGGATGCTAATGCCTCAGTGAGTTATGTAGCTGGCTGTTCAAGGAGAAATGAAAACTGCACTACATACTGTCTGAATTTACACTTACAAAATGCAAGCTTACACCTCTTAAACAGAAAAACATGCACAAAATTTAACAAATATACTACAAGGAAAGCAGAGAAAAAGACAAAAACTTAATGTGCCACTCTGTAGACGTGTATCAACCTCACCAGTTGGCTTACTAAATGAACAGATAATTATCTTCAAAACAAAGCAAATGAGCAACTATTGTGCTACAGGTTGAATGAATTTGTATTTACAAAATACAAGGTTAAACCACTTAAACAGAAACATACATGTGAAATTTAAGAAATATACTATGAGGAAAGCACAGAAAAGATAAACACTTAACTTGCTTCTCTGTAGATGTGTATTGGCCAAGAGCTGGAGGCTAACATTGTAGTCAAATTTTATGACATTTCCCATCTGTTTTCCATACCCCAAATTTTTTATCTGTGTCATAGTCACACTGTAAAACTTGCCCAGTGCACCCAACCCCCTAATGCCTGCTCCAACCCTAGCATTGGTAAATCCTATAATGTCAGAGGTTGAACAACTCATAAAATAGTGCTTGTCATTTATCGATTAACTTGTGTAGTTATCATCATCATCATCATCATCATCATTGTCATCAGCATCATTACCACTAAACTGTCTGAGCAGTTCAGTCAGCTAAGAACAACTGTCTGCATTGAGGCACAAGGTACCCATTTGCCGAGCATGCTGTAAAGGGATGTGACTGCGTGCAACTACTACACCTCATGGGCTTTCTTCTTCCATCCAATACCAGTTTCCCTGAACTCTGGAGATGAGAACTTGCTCTGAGATATCCTTACAGCCCAACACTCTGATGGATGTAGCCTCAGATAACACATCTCCACACCACCTCCCTCCTAGCCCCATCCCTGCCCTCACAGTCTTTTTTTGTTACACTTCATATGTGCACACTGCCTGGTAAAAAAGTGAAGCACTCAGAGGTGGATGGGGAAATAAAATGAAACTTCACAGGCTGAGAAGGTATGTGATGTTATTTCAGTAATTACAAAATCAAGTGTAATTTACAAAGTACAAGGCAGTAACAGCCCACTTACCAGTATGAAGTTGAAACCCCTCTGATCTGGATGCACACACTGATTCAGTCTGGAACAATGTCATAAAGCCACGGTGTTCTCTCCTGAGGCAAGCTGGCCCACAACTATTGTAACTGGCCCTCGCTATCACAGATATTGGCATTGGGACAGAGTCGATGTTCGAGCTCATCGAACACGTATTCTATTGGAGACAGATCTAGGGATCCTGCTGGAGATGGAAGTGCTTCAACAACATGCAGATCCTTCATATAGACATGTGTCATGTTGACTGACTTTTTCCTTTTGAAAAATGGCACCTCAATATTGTCACATGAGAGATAGATAATACATGAGGACACCCATTGCCCCATGATGTACCGTTGTGCCATCACAGTTCTCTCAGTCACTACCAGGCGTGATTGAAGTCATGTCCAATGGCTTCCACAACCATGATGCCAGGAGTACCATTTCAGCCTATGCACAGAACAGTAATTTCCCAGTTCAGCTGCTGCCAGTCTCCGACCAATGGTGCAAGATGACACAGAATCTTGAGTGAGTCCATTGCTCATTCCCAGATAGTAGTTACAAATATGAAGGGGCTACAATGTGCTCAATGCAGAATACTGTGATCCTCCTTCATGGCAGTCCTAGGATATATACTGAAACCTTGATGGCAAGTGTGTCTACTCTCACATTTACATAGAGTCCAACATCTGGTCAGTGTCACATCTGAATGCCTCACAAATGTGGATATTGCACAATTTGACCAGCCAGCCAAATGGAAACCCATAATGAGGCACCTTTGAAACTCTGTCAGATGCTGATAACACTTTCTCAAGCGAGAACACCACATCTCTGTGTCCCTCACATTGATCACTCTACATATGACTCAGTTCCACCCCTTTTCTACAAGAGTCATTCAATAATTAAAGAGACAAATAGGACTGGGGAAAAACTGTTAGTAGGGCATGTTTGGTACTTTTATGGCTTTAAGTTGGCATCACTGGGATGAGCCCTGATCAGCTAATGTATCAACATTGTTTTGTTTATAGCCTCAAAAATACATTTGAAGATGGCGAGCCTGCTTGAAACGTCCTCATTAGTAGAACAACATTCTGTTATTCGTTTTTTACTTGCTGAATGTGAGAAACCATTGAATGTATACTGTAGAATGTCTAAAGTTTATGGTGAAGGTTGTATCAATCATGCAAATTTTACAAGTGCATAGAGCAGTGACTGACGAACCCTGTTCTGGCCGACCAGTTGCAGTTTCAAGTCGAATTGATGACATTATTTGTGCTGACCACTGTGTGAATGTGGAAATGGTAGTTGATAAGGTTCAAGTTAGTTCTGTTACAGTTCATAACATTATCTGTAACAAGGTGAAGTACTGCAAAACATGTGCAAGATGGATCCTAACGGAGTTGATGCGGCTACACAAGAAAACAAGGTTGAGAGAGTGCACAGAGCTAAAGGAACATTATGAAAGAGAATGTGAGCACTTCCTCGACAAAATTTTTATTTGTGATGAAACTTGGGTTCACTATTATGTGCCAGAATAAAAAACACAAAGCATGGAGTGGAAGCACACCAACTCACCAGTCAAGAAAAAATTCAAAATCCGGGAAGTCATGTTGACCATGTTTTGGAATGCTGAATGTCCATTTTTTTGTGATTATCTTGAAGGGCAGCATACAATGCACAGCCAGTACTACATGGATTTGCTTTTAAACAAGTTGAAGCCAGCCATGAGAGAGAAACATCGTGGATCTCAGAGGAGAGGTGTGATTCTCCAGCAAGATAACACATGTCTTCATATTGCTCAACTAACCCATGAAACCATCAACAGTATGGGCTGGGAAGTACTGCCACATCCCCCTTACAGTCCTGATTTAGCACCTAGTCATTTCCATTCGTTTGGTGCACTGGAGGAGGGGATGAGGTTCCAGAACAATGAGGACATAAAAAAGTTTGTGGGAAATTGGTTCGAGTTGAAACTTCCTGGCAGATTAAAACTGTGTGCCTGACCGAGACTCGAACTCGGGACCTTTGCCTTTCGCGGGCAAGTACTCTACCATCTGAGCTACCGAAGCACGACTCACGCCTGGTCCTCACAGCTTTACTTCTGCCAGTATCTCGTCTCCTACCTTCCAAACTTTACAGAAGCTCTCTTGCGAACCTAAAGCTGTGAGAACCGGGTGTGAGTCGTGCTTCGGTAGCTCAGATGGTAGAGCACTTGCCCGCGAAAGGCAAAGGTCCCGAGTTCGAGTCTTGGTCAGGCACACAGTTTTAATCTGCCAGGAAGTTTCATATCAGCGCACACTCCGCTGCAGAGTGAAAATCTCATCCTGAAAAAAATCTCATCTTGGTTCGAGTTCTTTGCAGCTAGAATAAAAAAGCTTGTAGCCCATTGGAACAAGTGCATAAATGTTCAAGGGGATTATGTTGAAAAGTAGTAAAAGTATTGTTTTGTAAAAATAAATGCTTTTTTCTCCAGACCATTCTGTCTCTTTAATTATTGAATGACCCTCATATATTACTAAGTGATAACCCCCAACCTAGTACCAGTTACAAGTTGTGTACATAATACCTTCCTGGGGCAATAGAAATCTGATTTTCAATGCTATCATAATCTGCTCACTAAGAAGTAAGGAAGAAAGATAGAGTTTAATGTGCCATCAGCATCAAGGCCATTAGAGACTGAACACAACCTGTGATTGTGTCAAGGATGGGGAAGGGAAACAAAACCATCCCAGCATTTGCCTGGAGTGATTCAGGGGAGTCACGGAAAACCTAAACGTGGATAGCTGGACACAGCTTTGAACCGTCGTCATACTGAATGCTGATCAACTGAGCTAACCACTGCACCACCTCACTTGCTGCTCGTTTAGAGCTATAATCTTATGTTAAAAGTTTAACATGATAAGACAGGTATTACAGTTAGGAACTTTGTTTACCTTGAGGTAACATAACTGACAGTGCGCAAATACCAAACTTCGTTCATCCCGTATTTGAAAAAAAGAGCACTTAGCAACTTCCAACAAATTATAATTTCAAACCTTTATAAAACTTTCTTTGCTGACACCCTCACAGAATGATGAATGGAAAAAAGTATGTCACTTGCTACATTTTCCCTGTTTGTGCAGTAAAACCTCAGCATCAGACATGACATTTTAATTTATTACTTCTTTACTACCAACCCTATTCACAACTCAGGCATCTACATACAATACTGAATGTGCTTGCAAAATAATATCATTGTCTGACACACAGTTCTGGAGATATGGCATCATGAACATTGAGATGCAAGAGAATCTAGCTTTTGCTTAAAGTAGAGTGCAAATTACCCAGTGTTTCATAATGAGAACACTTGGGGATTTCCAACAAATTTTAAACATAATTTCAAACCTTTTATGTTGCTTGCACACTTAACATCAAGTATTTAACACATTAACCCATTTGAAAATAATCAGATATTTGAAGCTGTTTCATATGTGGATGTTTGATTCTTTAAAGAAATGGGTGTTCACTGATGTACTCTGCTGGCTTTTCAACCAAACTAAACATAAACAAATTTGGTGCACTCTGGATGAATGTTCTTTGTGTAACAGACAATTGCAGCTCTAGTCATTTACATACATGTATGAAGTTACTGTGATGTCCAACTCTGTCTGCTGACTCCTTAAATTTTCTTTTGTCTGGCAGCTTATTATGACAGTCTTAATTCTTAGTAGCACTATTAATCTCTCTTTTCCCTAATTTTTCTTTATTTCTCACTCTGTCTGTACCATATCTGGACTGAAACTGGCACAGTGATCAGCAGTGTACTATCTCTGCCCTACTCTCTGCAACACCTGCCACTTCATCTTCATCTCCCTTCATCCACACTTTGGGTGTGTTCCTCTCGTCTTGGAGTCTTTCTGACCTGCCATTCCTTAGAAAACTTCCCAAAATGATGTCTTTCACCTTCAAGATGAATAAACTATTAGTTCTGAAAGCTAGGAAGTATGTCACTTTTACTATTACATGCATCTGTCAGCAGGGCTACACATTTTGCCTCTCCAAGGTAAACATTGGATGGCTATACTCTCTCATAATTTATTGGTTTCTCCAAATGAATTTTCCTTTGATGCAGCTACAAAGACTTACAGTGACCCTTGAATAAAAATGAAATTTATAACTTAAAATCAAACAATGGCAACTCCAGGTAGAAATATCAACAGTGTAGCAAAAGCCAGATTGCTACTTACCATAAAGAAGACACATCAAGTTGCAGATAGACACCGTTAAAAGACACTTACATATTATAGATTTCAGCCGCAGCCTTCATCAGTAAAAGAGATTCATTCACACACACACACACACACACACACACACACACGCAACCAAACACACGTCATGCACACATGACTGCCAACTCCAGCATATTGGACCATAATGCAATATCACATGGGATGCAAGCACCACCCCACCTCCCTGCCCCACAACCTTCTGACACAGTGCCTGTTGACATTCTATTCTAGTCCCTGCACACTCCACCAGAGAGCGTTCATCTCTCTCCCCACCCGTATACCATCCCTTTCCCTTCCCTGCCCCCTCCAGATTGCTGCTTGCATCCCACGTGAGGTTGCATTACAGCCCAAGAACCTGGAGTTGGCGGTTGTCTGTGCATGAGGTGTGCTTTCTTGTGTGTGTAAATGGTGTGTGTGTGTGTGTGTGTGTGTGTGTGTGTGTGTTTACTGATGAAGGAAGGCTGCATCTGAAATCTGTATGTAAGTGTCTTTTCACTGTGCGTGTCTGTAATTTAGCGTGTCTTCTTTATGGTAAGTAGAAACCTATCTTTCCTACTTTTTTGGAAGTATAAGTTAGTTGCCAAGAGTGTGGCTTTTACTGTTTACGAAAAAGGTATGTAGCTATGTATCAAATGTAGAAACATCATAAGGGTGCTCGAAATTCAAGAAAACGGCTCCACCTCTGCATAGTATGATTTAGAAACAGATCACGTGTAATTGCACAGGTGTCTAAATACTGCACTTGAGACCCAGAGAATGAATACTTTTGGTGCTTGAAATAATGGGAACTGGAAAGCATTGGAAAAGTCATGTCAATTGCTACTGCTGAACCTCACAGATTTTGCTTCCTGATCACTTCTGTATGCTGCCAGAACAACTGAACAAAGTGGTATGCAGTAGTCATTTGTTAAATGATTAACTTTGGTTAGGTCACCTTTGTAGCCAAATGGTTAGCATCGTTGCCTTTTTTACAGAAGGACTCAGGTTCAGCTCCCAGTACTTTGATTTTTTTCTGATGTAAAGTGGTCTGGAATGGAGTCTACCCAGCCTCAGGAGGCCAAATGAGGAGCTGTTCAAATAAATAAGCAGCAGCACCATCAGGATTCATATGTTGACATACCAGTCACATGTCCTGCAAATGTAGATCACTCCACAAACTGCCTTGTAGGCAGCAGGGAGCCAGTCAGAATGGGTCTAGGGAGCCAGTCAGAGTGGGTCTAAGCTTAATCCTTGAGTGATGTTTATGTATGCTGGTTTTGACTTCCAAGCATCTGTTTTCAAGTTTTGAAGTCTTATTGACCTTAATGTACAGAATTTGCAAGAAATCTACTTATACAGTTGAACGGGTAGAATGCTTGCTAATAACAGTGAAGCTAAGTTTTACTTATAGTAGTCATTACATAAAAATATATGGTTAAAATGCTATTTTGCTGAAAGCTGACATTTTGAGCCAGTGGCTGTGTATAAAATACTGGTTGATTCTTGTAGTGAAGGTAACAGCACTCAGCCACTTTTTGTAATGCTATTTATTTACCCGAATAGCACCATTACTTCTTTTGAACCAGCAGGGTCATCATCAGATAGCTTGTTCATGTTAAGATATGTTTTTGCTGCAATTCACATTAGTTTTCACTTTTTATTCTCCAATAATTCGAAAATTTGTTGGGATGGTGATGCCCTACAACCAAAACAATGATGTGAGAAACTGTTTGTTTAACTGTAATTGTACCTCATAATGATTTCTAATAAAGTAAACAAATTATTAAAGTGAAAATGTTTTAATTATTTACTTAAATGATTTGTTTACATCATTTGAAATCATTATGAGGCACAGTTACAGTCAAATAGAAAGTTCCTCACATCATGTTTTGATTGTAGGGTACCACCACCACAACGAATTTTCATCGTATGAGGGAACAAAAAGTGAAAACTAATGTAAACTACAGCAAAAATATATCTTAACGTGAACGCCCTGTCAGATAATTAATCTTTCAGTTTCAAACCAGTAACAGCACTATTTATGTAAATAAATAGCATTTAAAAAAAGTGGCTGTTTGCTGTTATTGGCTCTGCAAGAATCATTAAAATACCATAAAAGACAATAAAATGTAATCTCTATTGCCCACCATCTTGTCTCTTTCAGCATATAGAGAGATTCCTAATTGATTGTAGATGTACAGAGACCATCCATCATTTGTAGCTGGCTTGTTCTAGTCATTCATTCTGCTGCAGTTTTCCAGAGATCCCTATTGCATGTCCCCCGCATCCCACCTTGTGTGCTGCTTGTGTGGCATTTTTTTGGGCTCATGTTTGGGCACTGAGCCATGAGGTCTACTTATTATTCTTACTGCAGTAGATTTTGAAAGAAGGAGTAAATACCAATTCTTTTACATGTATCCTTTTTCTTAAGTAGTGAACCCTGTTTTCTCCATTTTTAGCAAATATTTCCATCTTCTTATATACACACCAAATAATTTACCTTTCCCCACCCTGTCCTGGTCTTTTAAATTATTCTGTTTTCCTCTACTGTTGTGGCACATTTTTCTGTTATGAGTACCATACATAACTTTTTCATCTTCAGTGCTCTCTGTGTGCTCTCAGTGTCGCATTATAAATCTCATTTCAATTTGGTCATAATATCTGAGACCATCATACTTTTGCTCTATACACCACTCTGTGCCTGTTCAAAATAATCATCATTTCTTATCTTCAAAGCATTCTTTAAATTTGTACCATTTTGTGCAGGACAGAATTGAAGCAAGCATCTTTTTGTGGGTGTTGTGATACATTATCAAAAATCACCACATCCATGACACTGTTTTGCTGATTAGCTGATTCTGTGTGTTTGATACTACATAGTGACCACTTGTTTGTCTGTACCATTGTGGCTAACATTTCTGGGTTAAAAGAAAACCTGATTGATCCTGACCCCTCTGTTATATAATTGGTACCCGAATACTGATTAAGACTTTGACTCACTATCCGATAGTAAATGTTAACCTAGTTTCAATTATGTGTAAGGAAAAACTCTGTATTTAACCTGTAACCTATTTAACACATTGCTAATATAATGTAGTGAAAAAATATGTCTTTTACCTGTAATGCATTTGGACATTATGCCATTAACATCTCATACCACCACTCATTGTTGAATATTTTAAGCTCTTGATGCATTCTAGTCACCACTTGAATTCTTTGGTAGCTCCAGAACTTTTTTTTTTTTTTTTACCAAAAGACACAAATAGCAACTATCAAAAGGCAACCCTAGAACATAGACTTTGATCTCACACCTTGGTTCAGTGAAATAAATTTTGTGAAATACAGGCTAAAAGTGTATGTTCTGTTGAAGTGACCTTGTTGCTAGACAGTTGAAAAACTGTGCACAAGACAAGTAGTACCATCACATGAATAGTAGACTTGTGCAGTATTATGACAAGTTTTTCAATTTCTGGTCAATTATGTAACAATGTGCATTCAGTTAACCTGTAGTATTTTCTTCCAGCTTTTTTTGCGTTTTGTTTCTTTACTGTCTGAATGACACTCATGTTTGATCATATGAAGCAAAACATAATAGTCAAATCATTTTAAGTGTGTTATGAAAGAACTGTGATAATTTTATTTGTTTTATTTAGTAATGCATTGAAGTTTGCATTCTTATGCTGTTGCTATTTTTTGTTGTGTACAGTTTGTCATGGGAGTGTCCACCCATTTTTAGCCAGCAGATAGCCGTGGAGGTCTCCCAAAACAATTTGGTAACAAGACAGAGTGTGCACTTCTGGGATTTGTGCTGAGCATGGGAAAAGACTATGAGGCCATAAGAGCTGACATGCCAGAAGAAAGTTTCACCAGGGTGTACACGTTTAACTCCATACGCAAGTCCATGAGCACGGTTATACCGATTGCAGGTGGTGGCTACAGACTCTTCTCGAAAGGTGCTGCAGAAGTCATGCTCAATAAGTGAGTGCTTTGCAGTAAGCTATTATTTTCATAACATCTCCTTAAAATTGTCCGACAGGTAGCATGGATTAATTATTGCTGTCTGAGTATGTGGCTCTCACGTATAGCATGACATCATCAACATGACAGTGTTGTGCTGTATGTGAAAGCCAGCAATTCACACATCGATAAGTAACCATTGATTACTTTTCAAAATTGTAGTTGTTTGGTGTTCACCATAAAATTATTTTAAAAGTTCTGCAAGAAGATCACTGCACTTTCATTGGACCTGTATTTCATGTATGTATCTGATATGGACTGATTATGTGAGCCGACATCAACAGGTGTTGTTCCCCTGATATGATGTAAAGTGATTACATGTCCCCTGGTCATTTTTGAGTTGGCTTCTGCTGGAGAAGACTGTTCTCCAGAATAAAGATACCTGGAAAAAAAGGTAAGGATGCACCAGTTTAAGAAAGATAGATCTGCATGGGGTTTTTTTGAAACCTGCGAGCCTTTACACAGAAGTATCTAGATGAATATAAGAACTGCTACCATATGACTATAGAAACATTTGATCATATTTTTGATGGCATAAGAAATGATATAACTGGTCATTAGGGCAATTTAATGCCTGAGTGACATAATTGGCCACTCAGTGTGCCAAGTTGAGATATGGGCATAATACAGCCAAATGCAAAATTTGTGTATAGAGTGAAAAATAATAAGTATCAAAAGCTGACACAGCTGAAAGTATATGATAATACTTATAGAAGCAAAACCAATTCAGTAAACAAGCCATATGTGATATCATTGAGAGTGTGTGGCTATAAGCTGCTCCTGTAAAATATTGCCCTGGTGCATACAAATGTATTTAAACTGTAAACAGTGTAAGAAAAAGATAGATTGCTACTTACAGCGAAGATGACACATTAAGTTGCAGACAGGCACAATTAAAAGACAATTACACATAAGCTTTCAGCTACAGCTTTCGTCAGAGAAAGAAAGAGAAACACACACCATTTGTTCACACAAGCACGTACACCTCACGCACACATGACTGACAACGCCGGCAGCACGGAGCAGAATGCAGCTGTCACATTAAGTGATAATAGTTATCTGGAGGGGGTGGAGAAGGGGAAGGGATAGCAGTGTATGTCTGGGAGGATGTGGGTGGGGGAAGGGGGGAGGGGGGGGGCGGGCGGTATCTAGTGGAATGTGCAGGGACTAGACTGTCAACAGGCTCAGTGTCAGGAGACGGTGGGGCAGGAAGGTGGGGAAAAGAATGGAAAAGAGGGAGAGGAGTGGAGAAAGGTGGCAGGTGCACTGGCAGAGGACGTCATACAAAGAGGGTGGGAGATGGAATAAAGAGGAGGTGATAGTACAGAGGGAGTGGAAACTGTTGGGTAGAGGGTGTGGGAACAATATGTTACCATAGGTTGAAGAAGGGATAATTTCAGAGGCGCGAATGTGTTATAAGGATATGCATAGTTCAGAAAAGCTTGGCCATCCTTTTACCCAACCCTTGCAGATTGCTGCTTCCATTCCACTTGACAGTTGGATTCTGGTCTGAGCTGCCTGAGTTGATGTTCATGTGTGCGTGAAGTGTGCTTGCTTGTGTGAATGAATGATGTATATTTCTCTTTCTTTTTCTAACAAAGGCTATACCTGAAAGCTTATGTGTAAGTCTATTTTAATTCTGCCTGTCTGCAGTTTAATGTGTTATCTTTAATGCAAGTAGCAATCTTTATTTTCTTTAAATTATTGATTTTCCAAGCAGAAGTTTCCATTGTAACTTTTTGTGACTGATGGGGTTTTTCATGCTTCCGCTGTGGATTTGTTACACTCAAGTATTGGCCGTTTTGCTTAGTAATGTGACCATTCAGGTGAAAATGTTGATAAATGAAGGGTGCTCAGTCATATCATTAACAAACTGCAGCCTATGTCTGTCATCCTGAGACTTTGATTCTTGCACCACTTGGATTTTGTAAGGGTGCAGTTTAAGGTCTTTCTGCAGAATTTGGTGTAGTAATGATCTATGCACATTTAGAGAGCATTGTTTGGGATCATCGCAAATAGACCAGTTTACACACTCCACAGAGTTGCCCATTCTTGATGACCTCAGTAACCTGGATTTTGGTTAGTTTTTAACCAGTCTCCTCAAATGTTTTGATCCATTTCTGGATAAGTGGAACACTTGTAGCATCTTTTACATTATGCAGTCCACAATCACTGAAAAAGTTCCTCCTTGCTACAGCTACCGAATCACCGATTTTGTAAATTTTTGCACACAGAATATGTAGTCCACTCCTGAGAAGTGCTCCATATCAGCTGAATTTCTAAAGGCCAAGCAAGCGATGAATGAACCCCCATTCTCCTCTGATTCATTGCACATCTGCAAAGAGCTTGCTTTTGAGATACCCAATACATGCTTTAGATGACTTGCCTACACTCAGGTCTACTGTTGGTTATTATTTCACCTTTCTCAAACTGTGTGCTTCATCAGTGTGAGATATCATAAAATATGTTCTTACCTATGTAGAGTAGGATCAAGGAGAAAAATCCCCATCTAATTTCGTGCAAATTTCATGTGGTGTCTACCTTCACAAGAAATAACAACACTACTTCAGGGCACTACTTTATAGAAATTACTGTACACTCATGCTTGTTAAAAGATGTGTTCCGTGTGTCATCCTCATATCTGAAAACAGTACTGCACATGTCTCTGCACTGAGTTATGAAATCTTTAGAACAAACCAGATCATCTTGTACATATTGACACCTCTCTACAATTTGCTGCTCCAGTTCCACAGCTGTACCAACAGCATTGCTGTACACTTCCCTTTTGAGATTAGCATATAGAGAAGAATCCAATGGAAGGAGGTCAGATGACTTTGGAGGCCAAAGTACAAGCTTTGTTTGACATTACCCCTTGGACCGTATTGACCCATTAGTGTCATCTTAAATCAGCAACAAAATGTGACAGTGTGCCTTGTGTGTCTACCGTACTCCCAATGTTGTGTTAAGTACGCCACACGTGAAATTTGATCCCAATAGAGGACAGTTTTCACAAATGTCAACATCTACAAAAAACAAAATTTTCAGGAAATACATTTCATTGAATTACTTGAACACTATGCATTGCTGAGGTCTTACAAAGTTATATTTCACAAATGAACTCTAGATACATAGCACAATAGTGGAAAAGCATATCTGTCAGCTTTCATTTGCAAATAGAAACCATGATTTTATTCCAAAACTGAACATCTATAGGTTAATTATGTTATAGCAGTACTGTTCTAGTTTATTTTAACCTACTGAACAAATAACAATGTAATAAACTGTTTCATTAATGTACTGTACTTCATTAGTTTCACTATCATGTTCATCACAACATGCTAGGGCCTTCCCATACAACTTTGGGCTGCTTCTGGTGATGTATCAAAAACTCTCTTTAGTTTCTCCATCGTCAGTTTTTTTGTCGATCACGTGGTTTCCAGATTTTACTATATCTGTTTCATCAATGTCCTTGAAACTATCAATAGTTGTCTTCCTCACTTTGACAATAATCAGAGAACAGAGAGGAGAACGGTGTTGTTTTGATTCTGCAGATAGCATTATATATGAGCTCTGGCTTCAGACAGTGGTACTTCTTCTTTTATTAATCTGTTATTAGTAGTCTTGAAATCACACACATGCCAGTCCTTGCCCAGAACCATACATGTACTGTAATGGCCCTGAACCTCATGACAGTCTAATGGTAAGGTTACAGTATCAAGTTTTCTCAATTCCTTTTTAATGGTTTCAAATAGCCTATCAGGTGTCACGTAACTATGACTCGCGATTGGAAGTAGTGAGTTACTTTGTCAATCACTACCAATAGATGTCCATCACAAACAGTAGGTGTTCACATTTGGCAAAACTTGTTTTTCATAGATGTCAAGTTTATAAATATTTCACAGTTTTGTGTGTAAGATTCAAAAGGCAAATAGTAAGTTTTTATAAAATCCATGTACCACAATGGATTCATCTCATTTAGGAGTACATGAATACACATATTACTATTTTTTGCAAATTTTGTAGTCACTGAGTTGTGTGAAAATGGACCTCAACTAGATGGGGACTTGATAGAATAGTTTAAGTTTCAAATATACCTTTACTATCTAGGCCAACATTTTGTACTGATGTCAGGGGTGGTTCATTACAACACAGTCACAGGTGTCTCACAAATGCCTTGTTGATGGGCCCCCTTCAGTGGCACATTTTGCTTCTGTTATTATATACAAGGGTGAATCGAAAAGTAAGTTACACTAGCTCACCGTGAGAGCACATTCTGTGTCGTGATCATGGCCAGTGTGCAGAACATCACAGTAACTGCTGATACATCTGATGGGATTTGTGGTGTGATATCCTATCACATTGTGTGTGCAGAGCGGACTAAGCTCAATGGCATGTCAACTGGATGTTCGCTCCAAATTGAAGGTACACGCAGTTATCAGATTTCTGTTGACTAAATAGCTCAATCACATTGACATTCATCATGAAATCACTACTGTATGTGATGAGCATGCAGTCTCTTGGCAAGGTATTTTAAAGTGGTTTAAGTAACCTAACACAAGACACACAGATCTGACATGAATATAACAAAGACAGGCCCACAACATCCAGTACCGTTGCAAATGTTTACTGTGTGGATGAGATAATTAGAAAGGATCAGTGCATAACACTGCAGAAAATTGACAGCATGCTGAACACTTCATATGGCAGTGTTGTGTCTATTGTTCACCAGTACCTTGGATACCATAAACTGTGTGCCAGATAGGTCCCATGGATGCTTACCAATGTTCACAAGAGACAACATTTCCAATTATCACTGACAATTTTCAAATGGTATTCTTTGGAGGGTAATGAGTTTCTGCAGCGAATTATCACAGGGAATGAACTGTAGGTTCATCATTTCACCCCCAAAACAAAGAGAAAATCAATGGAATGGGTGCACGTCATGTCACTGCAATAAAGAAGGCCAAGGTCCAGCCTCCACCAGGAAAGGTGATAGTGACAGAGTTCTTTGACATGGAGGTCGTGGTGCATGTGGAATTTATGTTGAAGGGCTCAACAGTCAACTCTGCTTCATATTGTCAAATGATGCACTGGTTGCACAATACAGTTAAAGAAAAGCAGCAGGGAAAACTGAGCATTGCAACACTCCACTCGGCCCACCAAACATCAAAACTGCTGCAGTGATTCAAGTGGGAGGCAACACAACTGACAATGTTTAATAATATTTTCAAGGTAGTATTGTTGTTATTAATAAGTGAACTGTTGATGAGTAACTATGTACAAGCTAGAGATAATCAATTTTTGCCACCATTATGTGCTGTCATGCTCATGTACCAGACTGAAAACAAACATGTTTGGTCCGTCAACTCATCAATCCAATACTGTGTGTCACTGGTCATTGTCAGATTGGGCTTGTGCTTCAGTGTAAGCACTTACATTGTAATCTTGATGTTTGCTTCCATTCTGATATCAGCTGACGTCACATTGGATTGGGAGAATTATGGGTCCAATCAACGTAAAGCCTTAGGTCGAAATTAGTTGAAGAGTAATAAAACAAAACTTCCAACAGCTTTCTGTGCATATTTTACCACAAAATGTTAGATATTTTTGTTTTTATGTGAAGAATAAGTACTGACAAATTTTTTCCCTGGCTTGTTGTTGCCTATTTCACTGGCAAAATAAAAAGTTTATTCTCACAGTTGAACTGGTGCTGTTGATTGACAGTCCAGTTTTAAATGAAGAATCTGCTAGGAAGAAAAATTATTTTACTGCCTTCATCTGCAATGTAGCCAATATTCAGTTCAGTTTGTGATCTAAAGTTTTGTTGTTATTGGTGGTGGTGGTGGTGGTTTTCACATTAACAAAACTGAATAAATTGTGTTTGCAACATGCACTGTTAGTTTTCTATTTGTTCAGTGGTGAAATTGTGCATGTTGTGAATACAGGCTACAGAGTTCTGGCAAGGCTGAAATCTCAGCCGACAGCAACAACAGCCACGTAACTGTAGATGGCAGACTGAATTGAAAAATCAGCTGTATTGCAGGAGACAACAGCATCTTAAACAACTGAATACCCTGTTAAGTAAAATAATGGGACATGTGTGAGCAAAGAGAGAGCAAAACAAGGAATTATTTTGCCCAAGGCAGATGAAACAGATTTACTCTTAAAGCAAACATGGCTACAAATAGTGAGGCTTTATGAAGACAGATCTATTCAAGGTGACTAATTAATTGTTTTATGCCATGTGCCTTACCTAACAATTGTCAGCTGTTTTGTTTATGGAGTGTGTAGAATGAGTCAGCTCATATATTTCATATGACACACATTGTCTGTGGAAAATGTAGGTTTATTTCTCATTAGAAACAAAATCATTTGTCATGTTGTTTTTTTATACAGCTTTTTTCTAGAGCAGTCTCAATTAGTATGGTATGATGTGATACTCAGTTTAATAGTACTCATCAGCCAAAACATTATGACTAACCACTTAATAGCATGGTGGCCCACATTTGGAAGAAAGCGCAGCAGCAGTTTTGCATGGCACAGATTGAACAAGTCCTTGGTTGGTTTCAGGAAGTGTGTGGCACCAGATGTCTGCATACAAGTCAAGTGATTCTCATAAATTATGCACAGGTGATTTGTGGGTGCAGAGCTGGCACTCAAAATCATCCAAGGTGTGTTTTGTTTGAGTCAAATGAGGTGAATGTTGTTATTAACTGTAGCATGATTCTTGCCTTTTGAAGCAGACAGTTATTCTGCTGGAAGATGCCCTCACTCTCAGAGAAGACATTTGGCATTAAATACTGCAGGTGATTCACTTCAATGTTCACATAGTACACAGCTGACACAGTGCCTTCGATTGGTACCACTGGTCTTGTGGAAGCTTAGGTAAATTTCCCATTGCCACATAATACTGCCCACACCATCTGTGTCCATGGTGTGGTACATATTTTGAGCAGACATTTGCCTGGATAACAGTATATCAGGACGTGACCATTGATGTTGTGTCACAAGAAATGTGATTCACCTGACTAGTTGATATCTTTTCATTGATCCACATCCAATCTTAGTGATCCTGTGCCCACTGTAGTTACAAGTGGAAATGTCATTGTGTCAATGTGGTAACATGTAGGGATCATCTGCTCTGGTACCCCATGTTCAACAGCCTCTGCATACTGTAATGAGGCATGGACATTCAACACGTTATCACTTACTCGTGGTTTCATCATCCTTCCACCACTTTCTGTAGATGCTCAAATAGTCTTATCAGCTTTGCTGTTTCTGAGGTGTGCATTCCCACATTCTGGTTCATAAGTCTGCTTTTCGTAAAAACTGCTTCCCCATTTGCAACCTATATCATCACTGAAATGCTTCCTCATTCATCTCTGCTCTACGTATACACTTTCCCTAACATGTCACACCACTGATGGTATTCATTATCATGGTGGGCAGTGGTCACAATGTTTTGGCTCACAGTGTATCCCTTCTAGTACTTGCCATATCAACAAACACTTCTTGACCACACGTTCGTGGACCAACTCACTGTTCCCATTTTGTGTGCCAGCCCGTGCTGTGTTGCCCTTCTGCTGCCGCCAGTTACTGCTGCAATCCTGGTTCTTCTTTGTGTTTTGCTGTCCCTGTTCACACATATTGTTAAAACAGATATCATACAAGACTTATTTGGGACCACTCTTTTGACTAGGTACCTAAATTCCACTTCCAGTATCATACTGACTCCACTTTCTACCAACTTCTTCTGTAACTGTTTTGTTTCAGTCCAGATTCCTTCTTCTTTCATTCTTTTATTGAGTCAGTCCATCTTGCTCTGGGTCTCCCTCTGTCACTCAAACTTGGGCTCCAGCATTTGTTTTGCTATTGTTCCATCTTCCATTCTGTCCAGACCATTTTAACCTGTTGTTCTCAATTCTCTCATTCAGATTTTATACTCCAGTTTCATTCCCAACACCTTCATTTCTCACTCAGTCTCTCGTCATTTTCACTAACATACTTCTTAGAAATGTCATTTCTCTTTCTTGGATTCTACTCTCTCCTCTCTTCTTGTCATTGTCAAGGTCTTCAGTGCATACATCAGCATGGTGTAAAGTATGTCTTGCACAGCACTTTGTTAAAATTCATTGGCACCTCCCTTCCCTAGATGAAGTCACCTGCACACCGGTAAAATGCGTTGCTCTATTGTATCCTTTCGCTAATTCCTGTCTCCAGTGTTGCATTCTCCTTTATCACACTTCCTAGGTATTTGAAGTTATCTACAATTCCAATATCCTGTCCTTTACTATTAATTTTTCCCTTTTCTGTCTCCTCTGGTTACCACCATAGCCTTGCTTTTCTCCACATTGCAATTCATTTCATATTTCCCACTTTTTCATTTGAGATGTCTAATGTGCTTTTGTCCATTCTTGCTGTTGATTCCACATGCCATCATTTTTTCAGCAAATACTAATAACTTCACCATTCTTACTCTGTGAGCTTCATTTGTCTCCTTTGTGATTATAAATAGTAATGGTGATGCCACTCTTCCTTGTCTCAACTCTATAACATTCCTAAATCAAGCAGTTCTCCCATCGTGGGTCTGAGCACTCCTGAAGATTTTGCATACAGTGCTTGAAAAATTTCTTTTCTTCATTTGCCAACTCACTTTCTCTCCAAAGATTCTCGTCCCTTTTCTCTGGGAACACTATCATAAGCCTTCACTAAGTCAAGAAATGTCATCACCAAATCTTCCCCATATTCACAATGTTTTTCTGTCAAGTGTATCACAGTAGTGATTGGCTCCACTGTTGGTCTACCATGTCAAAAGCCACACTGCTCCTCTTCTGACTGACCTTACACTTTTTCTCTCAGTCTTCTTTGCAGTATCCTCTTCATTACTCTTGCTGCTTCTGATACAATGGTGAGCCCTCAATAGTTGTTGCCTACTTCTCTCTCTCTCTCTCTCTCTCTCTCTTCTTGCAGCACTAGAATTCTTATCCCCTTTCCTCATTTTTCAGGTACACTTTCCCAAATCCATACACATCTTAGCAATATATATAACCAATGTAGCCGTTATCATCTCCATATTTAATTCATCTATCCCTTGCTGTTTTCATTATTCTAAGTGTTATTTTAAAGACTGTAATATCTTCCTTTCCTTCCAGGCCCAGGTCATGCTGATGTACTTCTATTCCATTTTTGTAGCTGTTTTTCACATGAAGTAGTTTGTCAAAGTACTTTTCCATCTTTTCCTTATCTCCTTGGTTGTGCTGTTAACTCTCCATTTTCCCCTTTCACCAGCTTTGTGTAAATGCTTTCCTTCCTCTTACTCCTTGCAATTCCATATGGCATCCTTTTACCCCCCCCCCCCCCCCCCCAGTTACATCCATTCCTTTGATGATGAGTATAGTTTGGGAATACATGCACCAGTGAACTGAAATTTTCTCTAGAGTTCATCGTTACTACTGGATTTGGGTCTGGTGGCTGGGAGCGAGACCAGTTATAAGCTTATGCTCACCCCTGATACTCAAAAGTTGCCCAAACAATCTCACACACAGTTTCAATGTCTATCTCAATTTATTTGACTTTCTTGTCTACTACAACAAAAACATCACCAGCATTTCCCATTACTTTATTCTGTCAATATACGCTTTATTTTTTGCAAAAATCTTACTGCTATCAATTACAGTTTTTAACCATCTTATCATTATGTGAGCTCAGCAGCTTTTTAGAAGCACTTCAAAATCTGGCACTTTGCTGCAAATGCTTCAGTGGTTCACAAAGATTTTAATGCTATCATCTGTGTGGTGCACTCATTTTGGATCTTACACTGATGTTTCAGGATCTCCTATAGCTGTCATTATGTGAACTGGATGGAGAGTTGTCTAATCTTTCCTTGTTTGAACAATGTAGGAAGAGGTAGATTGCTACTTACCGTAAAGAAGACATGTAAGTTGCAGTTGCTGACAGGCACAATTAAAAGATTAATTTTGCCTGTCTGAAACTTACTGTGTCTTTTTTATGGTAAGTAGCAAAATATATTTGCCTCCGTTTCATTGGTGATATCCTAACTCGAGTTTCTACTGTTTGACTTTGCTGAATGGCTTCTCTCTCTCTCTCTCTCTCTCTCTCTCTCTCTCTCTCTCTCTCTCAATCTCTCTCCACTTCCCCCCCCCCCCCCCCTCTTTAAATATCTTTTGTGTACTCCACACACAGCTAGCCTACCTGGGTCATCAGTCTTTAGTCTTCTGACTGGTTTAATGCCCACCACAACTTCCTTTCCTATGCCAACCTCTACAACCCTCAATTATTTGTTGGCTGTATTCCAATCTGTCATGATCTGCACTTTTTACCCTCTACAGCACCCTCTAGAACCATGGGAGCTATTCCCACATGTCTTAATAACACATCTTCTGTCATCTAGTCCCATCTTCTTGTCAGTGTTCTACACATGTTCTTTTCCTCACAATTCTGCAGAGAACCTTATCATTCCTTATCTGCACACCTAATTTTCAAAATCCTTCTGTAGTATCACATCTGAAATGCTTTTTTTTTCACTTCTTTACTGGCCTTACAACACTCATTGATTCACTTCCAAAATAATACTCAGAAATTGGTGCCACAAACTAAGCCCAGTATTTGACATTGGTAAGCTTCTCTTGGCAGGAATGCCCTCTTTGCCTTTGCTAACCTGCTTTTTATGTTGTCTTTCCTTCCCTATTTCAAGTGTTATTTTGCTTCTAAGGTGACACAATTGCTTCCCTTTATTTATGTATTGGCCCCTATTTTGATGTAATTTTTTTCACCAATCCCATTTCTATCGCTACTCATTACTTTTGTCTTTCCTTGGGTTACCTTCAGTTATTACATTCAGTTGGTCATGTAACTCTTCTTCACTTTCAGCGAGGATAGCAAAATCACCAATGAATTGTGTCATTGAAATCCTTTCAGCCAGAATTTTAATCTTGCTCCTGAACTTTTCTTTTATTCTATCAATGCTTCTTCAATGTGTGGATTGAACAGGAGTGGCTGAAGACTGCATCCTTGCCTTACTTTCTTTTTAGTCTGAGCACTTCATTCTTGATCTTTCATTTTTATCATTCCCTTTTATATTATCCATCTGTCCTGATAGCTTACACATATTTTCCTCAGAACTTCAAACAGTTTGCACTGTTTTAATTGCTTTTTCTGGGTCCTTGAGTCCTATAAACATGTGCTGATTTTCCTAAGTCTTGCTTCCATTATCAAGTTCTACATCAGAACTGCCTCTCTTGTTCCTTCACTTTTCTGAAAGCAAAACTGATCATCATCTAACAGAACCTGAGCTTTCTTTTCTATTCTTCTGTGTATTATTCTTGTCAACAACTTTTATGCAAGTGATATTAAGCTGATTGTGTGATAGTTCTCACACTGGTCTGCCCTTGCTATCTTCAGGATTGTGTAGATAATATTTTCCTGAACATCTGATGGCATATCTCCAGTCTCATAGATTCCTCAAACCAGTTTGAATATTTGTTTGATTGCCATTTCTCACAATGGTTTCAAAAATTCTGAAGGATTATCATCTATCCTTTCTGCCTTATTTGACCTCATGTCTCCCAGAGCTCTTTTAAACTTTTATCCTCACAATGGATCCCTTATATCTTCATCAGCTCCTGTCTCTCCTATCATGTCATCAGACAGTACCACCCCCCACCCCCCACCCCCCACCCCCCTTGTAGAAGCCTTCAACATACTCTTTTCACCTGTTCACTCTTTCCTTAATGTTTAATAGTTAATTTCTCTTACTGAACAAGGTAGTGCCATGGTTAATACACTGGACTCGCATTCGGAAGAGTAACAACATCCATCCTAAATCTGAACTTGTGCTTTGTCTCTAATGATTCATTGTTGATGGAATATTAAACTCTAATCTCTCTTTCCTTTTCATTTCCTTTCAACTGTTAATGTTGATCACTTTGTTTTTAATTTGCATCAACGTTTGTTTTGAGTTTTCTATATGCTGAATCTGTCCTTAGGAGGACCATTTCTTGTTTAATATCTTCGCATTTTTCCTGCTACCGTTTTACTATTTTCCTGTCTCAGTCCAAAACTTTTGTACTTTGTTCTTTTGCGTGTCAATTAAAGTATTTCTTCGATTATCTAAGATTTCTTTACAGTTACCTTCTTTTTTTCTATATTTGTATATCCAACTTCCGTGCTTGACCTTTTTAAAGATGTTCATTCCTCTTCAACTGAACTGCATACTGTGATATTCATTGTCACACCGTCTAGAGCCTTAGAGAATTTCAAACACATCCCATCAATTTAACATTTATTCTTCTGGATGATTCTCTTAAACATTAGCTTACTCTTCATCTTTATTAAAGTGTGATCTAAATCTGCATCTGGTCCTGGGTACATTTTACAATTTTTATATTACCTCTTCAATATCTTCAAACACTTTCTCTGTCTTCTGATCTTCTGCTTGTGATATCATATGAACTACTGTTGTTCTGATTAGAACACTGAACTGTCCATGACAACACATTGTCTGCTCTACTTTCCTGTTCATAATGAATTGTACTCTGATAACAGCATTTTCTGCTGCTGTTGATATGACCCTTCATTTACCTGATCAGAAATCATTAGATGCAATGTTTGCTGATGACACAAGCATATTAATGAAGGCTCCAAATTTAACCATACCAGAAACAACTCAGATGATAGTTGAAAAAACCTATAAGTCTTTAACAGCTTACAATTTCAGTCTTCATCTCACAAAAATTCGTTTCAGACAAGTAGTAATGACCTTTTAATATCAGAAGTAGACATGAATGGCCATACACTGAATGAGGCACAGTCTGGTATTGGGTGCTGCAGATGCTGAATACCTGCTGAAGGAGACGGACATCAATAGCCGACAGAGGGCACCGTGGCCACACAGCACTCAGATGTTGATCACACCACGTGCACCATGTGAGTGTGCTGGCAGCTCGTGGTCGTGTGGTAGCATTCTCGCTTCCCGCGCCCGGGTTCCCGGGTTTGATTCCCAGTGGAGTCTGGGATTTTCTCTGCCTCGTGATGACTGGGTGTTGTGTGATGTCCTTAGGTTGGTTAGGTTTAAGTAGCTCTAAGTTCTAGGGGACTGATGACCATAGCTGTTAAGTCCCATAGTGCTCAGAGCCATTTGAACCATTTTTGAGTGTGCTGGCCAATACTGTTCCACGTGGCTGGTATTTAGGCAGCCACACAGTGCACAGCCTGTCAATTTGTTGCTTGTGCTTGATGCGTACAGACCAATGTTTGCTATACTAGAACTGTTGGATAACTATCTTGCATGTCACCAGTTTACTCTCTCCAGTTGTGTCTCAGATTTGTCTCTCTGCTGCTCTCGATCTGATTGTCATTGTTGTGGTCACTGCTTTGTGTCATTTCTTATTGTCATAAGGTTTTTTGTCACATTTCGTTCTCTGTAGCGATGGTTTATGTTACTCTCCTGTAGGTGGGTCTCCCACCTGACAGTTCCATCTGTTTCACTCACTGTCATGCACACTGATATCTGTCAGATCAGGAGCTCGGCATCATGTTGACTAATCACTATTCCCAGTGCTGCTGTTCGCTCGCCTCCAGGCTCGAGTTCCATCGATATCATAAACAACAGGGGCAGTCATACCACTATTGGGTCACTGACTTGCAGGATCTCATTCACAAATGTGATTTCACTTTCACCAATTAAGGCTGCAGGGCTTTTTATGCAGACTCCTTGAGTCGTGATGTGGAGCTTGCGGCAGATGCAGAGGTCCACACTTTGTCATTGAAACTGGATAACCCCTTGTTCGAGGACATTTTGTGCATTGCATACTCATTTAAAATTGCACAGGTGGCTACTGAATGGCTAATGGCGAGGCCACAAGTTGCAGCAGTTGACAAACATACTCCACCTTCATGATGCAGGTGCAGGACAGCTCCTAGGCAGCACTAGCGTGACTTTTTCATTTCTGGCATCTCTATTGCATCTGAGACTCTGGTTGTGCCTCATCGCAGATCACATGAGCTGCTCCCTTTGTGCCGACAGTGCTTTTCCACTCACTCTCGGACAGATTGTCCAGACTGATGGGTGCTGCATGCTTTGGGGCAAAGAAGGGATAATTGATCAGCATATCACAGCTGCACGACCTGCTCCCATCCTGCCCCATGAGAGAATCAGGATGCTGCACCTGCCCTGCAGCCTGGTGTTGCAGTGGGAGACCATTTTATGTGGAAATTGCTGTTTTCGAGTGACACCGAGGCCACTGTCTCTTTGATCAATCTGGCAACATATGCACAACTGGGCTAACAGCATTTAGCTGTTGATATACTTTCCGGGATGTGAGGTCATGGTCCAAGAACTTTTCTGCTCCTTACGTTTCGTCCAGGACTGCACTGGACTTCCTCAGAGGCACTGCTCCGTTGAGTCTTGCCGACTGACTGGTCGGGTGTATGAGAGCGACTTATATATTGTGAGAAAGGAGGGCATGGTTCAGGTGACACGTGATGAGCAGTGATAATACATAGCAAAGATAAGGTTGACTATCGATTACCACCTTGTCGAAGATAAAAATTGTTAGCAATTTTGTAGAGCCACTGTCCATATATCGCTAAGTTTCATAGCCTCCTCTTTCCTATTAAAATTATCGTGATGTTTATAAATTTCAATAGCTTCTCTATATAGCCGTGGATAGTAATTTAACATTGTAGATAAAACTTCGGTATCGGAAAACTTTGCTTGGTGGTTGCCTGGTTGAAGAGCATGTTCCGCTACAGCTGACTTTTCTAATTTTCCAAGTTGACAAAGACTTTTATGCTCTTTCAGTCATGTGTTAACGCTTCTTTTGGTAGTACCAATGTAAACTTTACCACAGGTACATGGAATTTTATAACACCACATGTCGACAGGGGAGGGCGTTTATCCTTCACAGATCATAGTACTTGACTTATTTTCTTTGTTGGTTTAAAGATCGGTTTTATGTCATGTTTTTGTAAAATCTTACCGATCCGATCTGTTACTTTTTTAATAAAAGGGAGAACTACTGTATTTTTCTGTCGTTGTGGTTCATTCTTATCTTTTGGTTTTCTGTTCCTTGGACGCAAAATTCTATTTATCTCTTTTCTTGAGTAGCCGTTTTTTTCAAAAGCCTGCTTCAGATGTTTCACTTCAGCATCCAAATGTTCAGGTGTACATATCTGTTCCGCTTGATCAACAAGACTTTTCATGACACCCCTTTCTTGTTGAGGATGATGATTAGAATTTTTATGTAAATATCTGTCCATATGTGTTGCCTTCCGAAAAACTTTATATTCCAAGCTTCTATCGGACCGTCTCATAACTAAGACATCCAAGAAAGATATTCTGTTATCCTTTTCTATTTCCATGGTAAACTGTATTTTTGGGTGAATTTTATTTAGATAATCAAAGAAATTGTCCAAGGCCTTTCTGCCATGGGACCAAACCACAAATGTGTCATCTACATATCGATACCAACGGGATGGTTTGTTATTAGCTTTGTCTAGGGCTGATTGTTCAAATTTCTCCATGTAAAGATTGGCAATCACAGGGCCTAATGGATTACCCATTGCTACTCCATCAAGTTGTTCATAAAATTGATTATCCTACTGGAGCTGACTTGATGTAAGACAATGTCTGAAAAGAACAGTCAAATCTTCTGGAAAAATATCCTCTATGAAAATCATAACTTCGTTAACAGGAATCATTGTGAATAAGGTCACAATGTCAAAACTTACAAGAATATCTTCAGGGGCCAGAGTTAGTCCCTCTAGTTTTTCAATAAAATGATGTGAGTCTTTTATATATGAGTCAGTTTTTCCAATAAATGGTTGTAAACAAGTTGTTAAATAGCTTGCTATTTCATAAGTGGGAGAATTGATGGCACTGACTATGGGTCTTAAAGGAAAATCTATTTTATGAATTTTAGGTACACTATACAATCGAGGACACATAGCTTCACTTTTCAATAAAGTTCTTCTATCTTCTTTTTGGATAGAGGTAGATGACTTAATCAAATTATTTGTTTTCCTAAGTACATTGGCTGTAGGATCCCTCGCAAGTTTTTTATACTGTCCTGACGTTAAAAGGTTCAAAATTTTCCTTCGGTAATCTTCTGTATTCCTAACAACAGTAGCGTTCCCTTTATCTGCAGGAAGAACCACTATTTCTTCATCTGCATTCAAATCCATAAGAGCCTTCCTCTCACCTTTTGTTAAATTACTTTCTAGAGGTCTGCTGTGGCTTAAAACTCTAGTGGTTTCAATTCGAATTGCATTCGCGGTTGCCTTAGGGATATTTCGTATACCTGCTTCTATATTCGCGATAATATCTTCAAGTGGTACTTTTACAGGTGTTATAGCGTAATTTCCTCCTTTTGCAAGGACGGCTATCTCGTCTTGAGATAACACTTTCTTTGACTTGTTTATAACAGTATCAGTCATCATCGTGTTACTTGTAGTTGTTACATTAGCTTGTAACTTTCCGAACTTTTTCTTATGTCTACTAGTAGTCATTTCTATCGTAAATTCCATAGTTGTAAACGTAAGATAATCAATTTTATTCCATAGGTCTATCTGTATCTTACAAGCTAAGACTAAATGAAGCTTCAGTAACTCACAGTCAACAGAATCCATTTCCCGTCTTGTGTAATGTATCCTTTCTCGAAGTAATGCTCTTTCTGTATAATCATAAATCCGGTGTACATGAGCTGTCCAGAACATCCTCTTCAGCTTTAAAAAGTTCGGTATAGAAGACGAGTCTCTACAACGTAACAAAAAAGTTAAAGTACAAATTAAATGTGCTCTTTTCTTATGTAAAAATTCCAGGCATCTAACTGATTTTGAAAAATCCTCCCCGTAGAGTCTTCTGATTGTACAATGAAGGCTTTCACGACCGGGTGACATGGCTGTTGATATACTTTCCGGGATGTGAGGTCGTGGTCCAAGAACTTTTCTGCTCCTTACGTTTCGTCCAGGACTGCGCTGGACTTCCTCAGAGGCGCTGCTCCGTTGAGTCTTGCCAACTGACTGGTCGGGTGTCTGAGAGTGACTTATATATTGTGAGAAGGAGCATAAAAGTCTTTGTCGACTCGGAAAATTAGAAAAGTCAGCTGTAGCGGAACATGCTCTTCAACCAGGCAACCACCAAGTGAAGTTTTCGGATACCGAAGTTTTATCTACAACATTAAATTACTATCTACGGCTATATAGAGAAGCTATTGAAATTTACAAACATCACAATAATTTTAATAGGAAAGAGGAGGCTATGAAACTTAGTGATATATGGACAGTAGCTCTACAAAATTGCTAACAATTTTTATCTTCGACAAGGTGGTAATCGATAGTCAACCTTATCTTTGCTATGTATTATCACTGCTCATTACATGTCACCTGAACCACGCCCCCCCTTTCTCACAATATATAAGTCGCTCTCAGACACCCGACCAGTCAGTGCCTTCAGGGCAGCTCCTCTGCTTCCATATTGATACTGCACGACAACATACATTCGATGGTTTCCCCATTATAACTGCACATTCTGTGGCCCCACCGTGTGGCAGGTCTTCTGGTATGTGACCTATGGCCAGATGACCTATCTCACGCACCAGTATTCTAAATCACCAGCAGTGCCTTCTGCTTCCCTATGAATCAGATGAACCCTCCACTGTCCACACATCCAGTGGTGTCACAATGGACACCACTGACCACCACCCCACCATCCCTCTTTCTCCATCCTGTAGTCAATGGATCTGGGTCATCACCTGTATCTTCTTCTTTCTGCCCACCATGGCACCATCCAAGGTGCTTTCACCCATATGGTGAGGGGGGGGGGGGGGGGGTAGAGGCTTCGCAGGAGAGTTTCTGTAAAATTTGGAAGGTAGGGAGCGGTACTGGCAGAAGTAAAGCTGTGAGTACCGGGCGTGAGTCATGCTTTGGTAGCTCAGACGGTAGAGCACGTGCCCGCGAAAGGCAAAGGTCCCGAGTTCGAGTCTCGGTCGGGCACACAGTTTTAATCTGCCAGGAAGTTTCATATCAGCGCACACTCCGCTGCAGAGTGAAAATCTCGTTCTGGGAACTCGTTGAAAGCTTCCCAGTAGTATTTTAGGCGAAGTGTGAATGCACCCCATATTAATTTCCACTAATAGTTGTGCAGATGCTTTTGATCAGATAGTGCATGTGCTCCAGTCTGCCTAAGAAATCATAACTAAATGCAAATGGTGTTGTCCCCTCCACCTTGCCCCCCTCACTCTCATCCCCATCCCCTCCTTCCCTCCCTTCCTCTTTCCCTCCCTCCCTGCCTCCCCCTCCCTCCCCCCCACCCAAAAAAAAAAAAACTCAGTAAAGCCATAGTTCCTGATGAGACTGTGTCAATTTCTATACACAATCAGCTTTTGAATTAATTCTCATAAGTGGAAAATAGCACAGGTCACACTCATCTCTGGAAAAGGTCAGAGAGATGATCAACAGTCCAGTGTCACTCATGCCTACTTGTACCACTATCCTAGCACATAATTTGGTGATGAGTTTGAATGCACTACCCGACAAAAAAAAGTGGAGTACCAGAATGAGAGAAGGAAATGAAATAAAACTTCACAGGATGAGAGGGTATGTGATATTGTCTCAGAGATCACAAAAAAGAGTCAAATTTACAAAGAATATGGCAGTATCAAGCCAGTTATCATTAATGAAATTATAATGAAATCTAGAGCTTTAGCTGCTTACAGGCATTGATAAATATCAATGGGGGCAGTTAAAAAAAATGTGTGCCCTGACCGGGACTCGAACCTGGGACCACCTACTTACATGGCAGACGCTCTGTCCGGCTGAGCCACCGAGGACACAGATGATGGGACTCGAACCTGAGGCCTCCTGCTTACATGGCAGACACTCTATCTGACTGAGCCACTGAGGACACAGACGATAGTGCAACAGCAGGGACTTATATCTGGCTCGCTCCCTGTGAGACCCACATTCCCAACTTGCTGTCCACACACTACATTTGCAGAAAAACAGATACCATCTTCATATAGATAAGGCTTATCGGCCAATGGCCATCTTCAATGTGGATGTGCTCAAATTGCCCAAACTCTTATGGGAATCAGTAGATTGACTGCCACTAGTAATGGGTATGGTGGGCAGGTGCACTACAGTTGTAGTGTGAGGACAGAAAGTTGGAAAGTGTGGGTCTCACAGGGAACATGCCAGAGATAAGTCTCTGCAGTCACACTATCATCTGCGTCCTCAGTGGCTCAGTTGGATAGAGTGTCTGCCATGTAAGCAGGAAGTCTTGGGTTCGAGTCCTGGTCAGGAAACACATTTTTCAACTGTCCTCTTTGATATTTATCAATGCTTGTAAGCAGCTAAAGGTCTAGATTTCATTATAATTCATTCTTCTAGAGCTGTAAGATCACCAATGATATCTGTACAGATACCAGCTTCATATAGTTATCATTAAGACATTTACACCCCTCTAACTCAGATGTATACACTTATTTGTTGAGACAGGTGTCATGCATTCACATCTATACTACTGGCCATTGAAATTGCTACACAAAGAAGAAATCCATATGATAAATGGGTATTCATTGGACAAATATATTCTACTAGAACTGACAATTTCACGCAATTTGGGTGCATAGATCTGGAGAAATCAGTACCCACAACAACCACCTCTGGCCGTAATAGCGGCCTTGATATGCCTGGACATTGAGTCAAACAGACCTTGGATGGCGTGTACAGGTATAGCTGCCCATGCAGCTTCAACACGATACCACAGTTCATCAAGAGTAGTGACTGGCGCATTCTGACGAGTCAGTTGCTCGGCCACCACTGACCAGACGTTTTCAATTGGTGAGAGATCTGGAGAATGTGCTGGCCAGGGCAGCAGTCGAAAGTTTTCTGTATCCAGAAAGGCCCATACAGGACCTGCAACATACAGTCATGCATTATCCTTCTGAAATGTAGGGTTTCGTAGGGATCGAATGAAGGGTAGAGCCACGGGTTGTAACACATCAGAAATGTAATGTTCACTGTTCAAAGTGCCGTCAATGTGAACAAGAGGCGACTGAGACATGTAACCAATGGCACATTATACCATCACGCCAAGTGATATGCCAGTATGGCAATGATGAATACACAATTCCAATGTGCATTCACCGCAATGTCGCCAAACATGGTTGTGATCATCATGATGCTGTAAACAGATCCTGGATTCATAAGAAAAAATGACGTTTTGCCATTCGTGCACCCAGATTCATTGCTGAGTACACCATCGCAGGCGCTCCTGTCTGTGATGCAGCATCAAGGGTAACCGCAGCCGTGGTCTCTGAGCTGATAGTCCATGCTACTGCAAATGTCATCGAACTGTTCATGCAGATGGTTGTTGTCTTGCAAACGTCCCCATCTGTTGACTCAGGGATCGAGGCGTGGCTGCACGATCCATTACAGCCGTGCGGATAAGATGCCTGTCATCTCAACTGCTAGTGATTCGAGGCCATTGGTATCCAGCACAGCATTCCATATTACCCTCCTGAACCCACAGATTCCATATTCTGCTTACAGTCATTGGATCTCGACTAACGCGAGCAGCAGTGCCGCGATACGATAAACCGCAATCGTGATAGGCTACAATCCGACCTTTTTCAAAGTGATGGTATGCATTTCTCCTCCTTACTTGAGGCATCACAGCAACATTTCACAAGGCAACGCTGGTCAACTGTTGTTTGTGTATGAGAAAGCGGTTGGATACTTTCCTCATGTCAGCATGTTGTAGGTGTCGTCACCAACGCCAACCTTGTGTGAATGCTCTGAAAAGCTAATCATTTGCATATCACAGCATCTTCTTCGTGTCGGTTAAATTTCGCATCTGTAGCACATCATCTTCATGGTGTAGCAATTTTAATGGCCAGTAGTGTACATCATACTCTGCAAGTCATCTAATGGTGTATGGCAGAGGGTACTTTCCGTACCACTTTCTCATTCCTCCAACCCTGTTCTACTTGGAAATAGTGCATGGGAAGAATGATTGTTGGTAAGCCTCTGTATTGGCTCTAATTTTTCAAACTTTCTCGTTGTGGTCAATATGCAAGATGTATGAGAAGGGTAGCAATATGTTGTCTGACTCCTCCTGAAAAGTGCTGTCCCAAAATTTCAATAGTAAATCTCTTTGTATTGCACAATGCCTCTCTTGTAACGTCTGCCAATGGAGTTTGTTTAGCATCTCTGTAATGCTCTCTCACCAGCTAAAGAATCCTGTGACAAAATGCACTGCTCTTCTCTGGATCTTCTCTATCTCCTCTATCAGTCTTACCTGATAGGGATCCCAGATAGATGAACAATACTCAAAAATCAGGCATACAAGTGCCTTATAAGCCATTTCTTTCTTGTATGAGTTACATTTCCTTGAGATTTTTCCGATGAATCTGAGACTGGTATCTGCTTTTCCCAATATCTGTTTTATGTGGTCATTCCATTTAAGGTCACCCTGGATAGTTATGTGTAGATATTTTATGGCAGATGCTGTCTCCATCTGTTTGTCTTCAATGGTGTAGCTGTACAGTACTGGATTTGTATTCCTATGTATGCACAATATGTTACATTTATTTACGTTCAGGGTCAACTGCCAGAGCCTGCAACATTCATCAATTCTCTGCAGGTCATTCTGCAAATTCTTACTAATATATTGTAAACAGCAATGGTCCTATCACACTTCCCTGTGGTACTCTGGATATTACCTTTACATCTGTTGATTTTGTTCCATTAAGAGCAATGTGTTTATTTATATCTGCAAGAAAGTCTCAAATCCAATCACAAGGCTGCTCCGATATTCTGTAAGCTCATATTCTTTTCATTAAACAGCAGTGCAGGATGGTGTCAAATCCCTTACTGAAATCGAACAACATGGCATCAACCTGAGCACCATTGTCCACTGCATGTAGATCTCACAGAGGAACAGAGCAAGCTGAGTTTTGCATGATGTAAGTGTGTGAGAATAATAGAGTGTGAAGCTGTGATGTGGAGTGACCAAATAGGCTCACTTGCAAGGAATATAGACCATTGGTATGATGCTGGAAAACTGTTTTTGTTTACAAAGAAGATTGTATACAATAGTGAATTGTGGTTTATGAGTCTCATGACATACATAAACTGAATCATTTGATTCAAGCATGGGAGAAACATCAAAATTGTGGAAAATATGACCATAAACATAGAACAGCTGATGTTAACAAACATCTTTGTAATAGTAATAATAATAATAATAATAATAATAATAATAATAATAATAATACAATATTGTTATAGATATATACATATAAAAGTAATCTAATACTTAATGACCCCTTGCTCAAATAATCAGTTCATCTTCTATGAATTTTTCTACTAGATTGTAGCAATTCTCTCTGTTTTCGTCCATTAACTTGTTACATATCATCACCCCCTATCCTGAGAAGTCTATGCATATAATTTCAATTTGTGTGTTGGTAGCATAAAATTCTTTTTATTTCTTGTGCTATACATGTGGTTAAAATGATTCTGCTCAAATAATTATTGTCTGCTGTGTTGGAAGATTATAATTTCTTAAATTTACATGGATAGAACACTTAGGATATGCAGTTTCTGAAATAATGGGCAACAAGATTTTGTTTGCTGCACTGTACACATGTATCTGATAATTTTCTTCTACAGTTTAAGTATTTGAGATATACTATTTGAACTTCCCAAAAAATTATACCATATCTAAAGACAGATTCGAAATAATTATAATATGCTATTTATTGTGTACCTTTGTGAGCATATTTAGCTAGTATTTGCAACTGCTTAATTTATTTCATAGGAAGCCAATATGCATAGTTCAGCATAAGTTCTTGTCCACATTTAGCCCTACAAATTTGATCATGTCAACTTATTGTGTGGACTGTGCTCAAATACTACTCGAGTGTGTGGGATCCATAACATGTTGGACTAATGTGGATGTCAAGTTTATACAAAGAAGGGCACCCTGAATGGTCACAGGGTTCTTCAACTGGGGAAACAGCATGACACAAATGTTGATAAATCTGAACAGGAAGACACATAAAAAAGTGTGTATACATCTCATGAGAACCTGCTTGTAAAACTATGAGAACAGTGTTTCAAGACAAAAACTGTGCTTATTCTTCAGCAGTCTTTATATCTACCCTGAAAACTTTGCTCTGATATAATTATGGTAATAACATCTCACACTGAGGCATACAGGTGGCGAGTCTTCCTATGCTCCATCCTCATATGCAATGGGAAAATACTGTAATATACTGTACAATATAATGAACAATCTGCCACATATTTCACAGTGATTGATAGGTGTAGATTAGTTTCTATCAAATTACTACTCCAGCACATAACATAAAATTAATTACTTTAGAAGATAAATTTTGTCAATGAGATAATTTTTGTAGCAGATACATTAATAATTTCATCACAATTTCTGTTCGAAGCAGTAAAATTGGAAACAAAGACCCAACTACTTACATGATATTTGTGATTGATGAATTGGTCTTCGGTCTGTAAAGCACAAATAAAATGACACAGTCTGGTAAAGTTTTCTATGAATTGTAATGGGCAAAATGTATCTGAACCACAGAATAGTCAAAACATTTTAGGTAGGGAGTGGCTTGATTGTGCAAAAATGTCAGCACCAAAGTGAGCAAGAGACAGAGCAATACTGAGACTATGCAGTCACAGCTACAACAAAATTTATAACTTTTTACTATATACACATTTTCATTCAATATTGTAACTTTAATTATGATTAGATTGATGATATATCTAACATATCACTAAATTTAAAGTCTTTTGCCATGCTTTTTCTGTGTGTATGTGAAGGTTAATCTACATCTACTTCTACATACTTACTCTCCAAGCCATCATCCAGTGTGTGGCAGATGGTTCGTTACACTACTACCAGTCATTTCCTTTGCTGTTCCTCTCACAAATAGGGCAAGGGAAAAGCAACTGTCTATATTGCTCCATACAGGCCCTAATTTCTCTTGTCTTAACTTGGTGGTCCCAATGCAAAATGTATGTTGGCAGCAATAGAATCCTTTTGCAGTTAGCTTGAAAAGCTGGTTCTCTAAATTTTCTCAATAGTATTCCTTGAAAAGAACATCACTTTCCCTCCGAGGATTCCCATTTGAGACCCCAAAGTACTTCCGTAATACTTGTGTGTTGGTCGAACCTACTAGTGTCAAATCTAGCAGCCCACATCTGAACTGTTTTGATGTCTTTCTTTAATCTAACATGCTGGGAATCTGAAACACTTGAGCAGTACTCAAGTATTGGTCAAACTAGTGTGCTATAAGCATTTTCCTGTACAGATGAGCCACATTTTCCTAAAATTCTCCCAATAAGCCAGACTTGACCATTTGCCTTCCCTACTATAATCCTCACATGCTTTTTCCATTTCATATTGCTTTGCAATGCTATGTCTCAATATTTAATCGACATGACTGTCAAGCAATGTACTACTAATGCTGTATTCAAATATTATGGGATTAACTTACATTTTTCTACATTTAGCACTAGTTGCCATTCATCACACCGACTAGAAATTTTGTCCAAATCATCTTGTACCATCATACTCTGGTCACTCAACTTCGACACCTCTGTATACACCACAGCATCATCAGCAAACAGCTGCAAACTGCTGCCCACTCTGCCCGCCAGATCAGTTATGTGTATAGAGAGTAATAGCAGTCTGGTCACACCTCCCACGGGCACCTCTGACAACACCCTTATCTCTGATGAACACTCACTGTTGAGGATAACGTACTGGGTTCTGTTAATTGAAAAGTCTTTGAGCTACTCACATATCTGGGAACCTATTGCACTTTCTTGAATCTTCATTAACAGAAATCTACCGAGCGAGGTGGTGTAGTGGTTAGCATAGTGGACTCAAATTCAGGACGAGGATTTTTCAAACCCACATCCAGTCATCCTGATTTAGGTTTTCCATTATTTCCCAAAATTGGTTCAGGCAAATGGTGGGATGGTTCCTTTGAAAGAACACAGCTGACTTCCTTCCCTATCCTTCCTTAATCTGATGGGAATGATGACTGTGCTGTTTGGTCCCCTCACCCAAATCAACCAACCTACCAGCAGAAATCCAGGAATATGGAATCTGCCTGTTGCCCTTCATCCATGGTTTGCAGCTATCTAAGGAACAGCTGCAGGGATTCTGATGCAGTTTTTACTAACAGAGACTAAGTCACAGGTAAAGTTTATGTTTATAATTTACAGATATTTTATGCAAACTGGCTGAACTATGGTGAAGTAATCCACTGGGTTTTTCTGTTTGTATGTGAAGGCTAATCTGAGGAAGATTTGCACATCGTGGTCAAAATTGTAACTAATTTTTTACAGTGTAAATCAGTTATGTATTAAAGAATTAGGATATCTACAAATTTTGCTGCCATACAATAATTATAGCACACAGTGGACCTCTGTGAGTAACCTGCACTCTAATTGTAACCGCCCAGTATAAGCAAATGTTTGGTTGTAAATTAGTTCCACATGTTGTGTTCTTCAGTATTACTTGTCATTGGTAGTTACATTATAAGAAGCACAACCTGCCATAACATTGTCATACATGCAATTGTCTGATGCATTCAGAGGACACAGTCATATTACATTAACCCCCACCACCCTTCCCTCCTTTTCCTGTTTTGCAAACAGTAGTTCCGTACCATATGCTTTATGCTTTTCCTAAGGCCTGCAGCTCCATTGCTTCCAACAGTTTTTGGGCTGTGTACTTTTGGCCATCTTCCAAGAGAGCTAACATCGACTGATCCTAATGACAGAATCATCTGAGTGTACAGCCTCAAACACTCTTGCACCAGAGATGTGCAGTGCTGCAGTCCTCAGTTTTAAATGGGCTTTAGTTGTGACTTTCACTGAAATGTGGTCCAGCAGATGTGATGCATTGTTTAAATGATATAACACCACATGCAGTTGTCATTTTTTCTTTATTTGTTGTACGATTCCACAAGGTCTGTAATTGATGAGTCAAGTAAACTAAAATGCAATAAATGGTGCTCTTCCTACTACATAATAAAATGAAACCATCACACCTTGTAATTATATGGCTGCATGGCCTCCTGTGTTGTTGCCTCATACTGGGTGTTTGGGTTAAACATATAATAATATAAAATGTAATAACTCGTGATGTAACTTATACATTTATTGGCTGTTTGCTTCTACAAGTATCATAACTAAAAATGTTTTCCGTGTTTCCATATGGCAGTTGGTACTGCACGGGCATTCGCATAAGTGCTTTGTTCACACAAACGTACATTTGTAGCCATGTGGGCTCCACAGTAGAAGGTGTTCTGTGTGCTGTCCCTCGTGTAGCTAAGGTCTGTTTCACTAGTAAAACATCATTTTCAGTGTGAGTATGGACTGTGACTTATGTAATGATCAGCAAATGGGACAACTGACTTTGGGAAACTGGGAGTTTATTTTCAATGTCAGTCCACCATGCCATCAATTGCTCTGCCCTCTAGAAGCCCAGACATTACACCAATCAATTTTTTTCCTGTGGGGATTTCTCAGCAATCAAGGGTTCCAGACATCAGTTCTTAGTCTACCAGATCTGCACCATCACGTTTGTGTAGCTGTCGCAAATGTTACACCTACAATGCACCAAAACATTTGGAGAGAAGTGACATACAGTTAGATCTTTTTTGTGCCACTAATGTTGTGCATAGAGGTGTATCAGGTGTGTAAAAGAACATGTTGAGTTACCATATTTATAGAAAGATACCATCAATAAATATTTCAATTTCTTCACACGAGTTATTACATTTTATATTACTATATGTTTGACTTAGACATCCTGTATGCCTGCCACCCTAGTGACAACTTCATGTGCCATGGACATGCTATATCTTGTCACAGAATATCTCTTTTAATTTAATCTCTCTTATCACTCTTTTAACAATGTGGGAAAAAATAGATTCCTACTTACCGTAAAGAAGTTGAGTTGCAGACAGGCTCAGTTACAAGTCATTTCCATAAAGCCACAGTCGTTGTCAGCGAAAGAGAAACATAGATCATTCATTCACAGAAGGAAGCTCACCTCAGGCAAACATGACCACCAACTCCAGCAGCATGGGCCAGAATGCAACTGTCACATGATGAGGCAGCAATCTGGAAAGGGCAGGGAAGGGGAAGAGGAAGGAAAGGGGAAGGGGAAGGGATAGTAGTGTATAGCTGGAGAGGTTGGGGGGGGGGGGGGGAGACGAATGTTGTCCATCCTGTGACAGGACTGTAACGGGAAGTGCTGGGTGGGTGGACTGGGTAGGTCTTGCACCTGGGTCTTCCACAGGGGCAAAGGGTTGCAATTTTGAGTGGAATAGATGTTGTGGAGGTAGGGTGGGCAACAGAACACTGCTTTAGGACAGGTGAGAAGAACCTCGGGCTGGATGTCGCTCATTTCATGGTATGATGGTAGGTAATCAAAGCTCTGGGGAAGGATGTGATTTAATTGTTCCAGTATAGCCTGGTATAGGATGACATAGAGGGCATTCCTTTGTGGCTAGTTCTTGCGGGTGGTGTGAGGATTGGAGGTGTGAGCAGAAATGGCACAGGAGATCTGCATGCTGACTAGGTCTGGGAACAGTGCCTGTCTGTGAAGTGCTTGGTGAGTTCCTCAGCTTACTGAGAGAGGGAGTTCTTGTGGTTGTAGATGCAAGTGGCCAGGCCAGGCTATGTGGGAGAGATTTTTTGGTTTGGAGGAGATGACAGCTGTCGATATGCAGGTTACTGTTGGTGGTTGTTGGGTTTAATGCGGACAGAGGTGTGGATGGTGCTGTAAGAGAGGAGGAGGTCAACATCCAGGCAGGTGGCGTACTTTCTTGAGGAGGGCCAGGTGAAGTAGATGGTGATGTCTTGGTCCTGAGTCTAGATTATGAAGATATCATCAATGAGCCTGTACCAGACTAGGGGTTTGGCGTTTTAGGAGGCTAGGAAGGTCTCCTTTAGAGGGCCTATAAAAAGGGTTGTCATAGGAGGGTGCCATGCAGGTGCTCATGGCTGTGCTGTGAATTTGTTTGTATAACTTTCCTTCAAAGGAGAAGTAGTTGCATTCCTTTTTCACTACTTTTTACCCTACCTCCCTGCTCCACAACCTCCCGATACTGTCTGTTGGCATTCTACTCTCTGCACACTCTGCCAGACAGTGCTCATCTCTCTCCCGCACCCATACACTACTGTCCCTTCCCCATCCGTGCCCCCTCTAGATGCTGCTTGCATCTCACATGAAAGTGGCATTCTGGCCTGAGCTGCCTTAGTTGGTGGTCATGTGCACTTGATGTGTTCTTGCTCATGTGTATGAATGGTGTGTATTCCTCTTTTGCTGATGAAGGCTGTGGTCATAAATTTTAGATAAGGGTCATTTTATTGTGCCTGTTTGTAACTTGACTAGTCTTCTTTACAGTAAGTAACAATCTATTTTTTCCTACATTGCTGATATTCCTACATGGAGTTTCCATTGTTTTACCACTCTTTTAAATCTACATGAAAGAACTTGATACACAGAATATTTATCACAACTGTGTGAAACATCTGTGTACGTCAAGTACATTGTCTTTGCATGTCTGTGTATACTTCAGCATAAGAGCTCTGTAACAGCCTTTCTGTAATATGAGGCCCACATTAAAAATTATGTGGTCATAATGTGTGTGTTGAATGTGATAGTATGTAAAGTACATGTAGTTTTAAAACAGTGACATGAATCTGCATTAACATTGCTAGTAATGCTGATTTTATGACAACTACAACTCCTGCACTACAAGCACAGTGGATGTCATTTAAACATATACACATGCAAACAATTTTATGGCATAGTGTGACATCAACAAATTTTTGTAAAGTAACATTTTATTAATCCCAGCAAATTTTAAGATCTAAATTGTTCCTATGTTTAACTTTTGACTGACAGGTAATACAGTGAATGCATGGTGTTTCCATTTAATAGTATGCTTAATAGTGGTCTCAGGATGAAATCACTTAATTGTGCAATGAATAAAGAAAAAAATGACAGCTGCAGGCAGCATTATGTCATCTAAATGGGTTTTAGTCAATTGGCTCACTTGAAGGAGGTCATATGGCGCATGGAATGAATATCAGTGCAAGGCATGGAGTTTCTGAGGCTGCACACCCAAACTCTGTTGTCTCAATCAGTCTGCAGGGCCAATATGAAGGTGCTCATGTTACTTCCCTGTCCACTGTTGGTTCTAGCATTTTATCAGAAACTGTTTCACTAATTCCAGTCATAAATGGAAAAATGCTTCATTGTCCATAATTTTTGTAATTACTGATATATACAAGACAGTGGGCATTCACATTTGACACTGTTACATTTCATTTCTTGTAAGAAAAGTGTATCTGGTATTTTGCAGATGTTCCTTTATTTATGGCCGCAGTGGTAAACTGGATGTTTTTACGCATGAAATGCAACAAAATGTGATTCGACTCATTATCGAACCAATGGCACGTGATGGCCTGCGTACAATAGCTCTAGCATACAAGGACTTTGTGCGGACGAGTGCTGCAAAGAATGACGTGTATATAGACAGTGAGCCAAATTGGGATGACGAGGACTATATTGTCAGTGATTTGACGTGTCTTTGTATTGTCGGCATTCAGGATCCTGTTAGAGCTGAGGTAAGTGAGTTGTACAGAAGAAAATGAAATTATCATAATTGTAAAGGTGTCTTTTGATATTATTGAAAGGATTATAAGGTTTTCTTTATGTAGCTAGTGTCACATTGCTTTGTATCATTACAACTTTTCTTTGCAGTTTTCATACAGTAGAACATATTCAAATAGTGTAAGCAGTAAAATAACAATTCACCATTGAACTAAGGCATTGTTCTGTTGATGGTGTATAAACAAGAGTGAAAACCTTGCTGGTCTTGAAGATAATGTCATCATTGAAGGCTAACTAACAAATTACATACATATACATGCACACAACTACATTACCCTAGCCAACAACATTGTCTGATTAAAGCAACCTGACTGGGTGAGGGCTTGTGCTTGATGTTGTGGATGAGAGGAGAAAGTATCAGCAAAGGGAAAAGGAGGGAAGCAGGATTGGAGGGAAAGAAGCTAACAGTTGGGAAGGAAAGGCAGTGAGGTTTGGGGATAAGAATGTGGCACCTTTCAGATTACTCTAAAGCTGTGTGTGGTACACTGTGAACTAGGAGAGAGGATGGAACAGAAAAAGTGGCAAAACGTGGGAGGAGGGTAAGAGTGTGGATTATAGGTTGTGGTTGGGGGTGGGGGGGGGGGGGGCAGCAGGTGGATGTGGGAAAGGGGTGTTAGCTCATACTGAACAGAGTGATGCATTGTGAGGACAACTGCTTTCAGTGTTATTTAGAGATGATGGTCTCAGGGTGCGAAGGACCTACATGGCAAAGGTTGTGAAGCAGCCACTAAAGTTAGGCACATCATGCTCATCGTTTTTTGTTTTTTTTTTTTTTTTTTTTTTTCTGTTGGTCATTGAGCCTGCTCTCGGCCAGAGTTTTGATGGTGGTCATTTATTCTGGTGAATGCCTGATTGGTGGTCTTGCCATCATAAAATGCTGTGCAGATGTTACAGCAGAGCTGTTATATGACGAGGCTGCCTTCACACTTGGCCTTGGTTCTGATAGGATAGGATAAGCCTTTAACAGTAGTGAAGTAGAACACACACTATCTGATCAATAGTACCCAGACACCTATTGGTGGATATTAACATTGAATATGTTTGTAGCACAACTTGACTAGAAGAAGGGATCGGTTGGTAGGACATGTTCTGAGGCATCAAGGGATCACCAATTTAGTATTGGAGGGCAGCGTGGAGGGTAAAAATCGTAGAAGGAGACCAAGAGATGAATACACCAAGCAGATTCAGAAGGATGTAGGTTGCAGTAGGTACTGGGAGATGAAGAAGCTTGCACAGGATAGAGTAGCATGGAGAGCTGCATCAAACCAGTCTCAGGACTGAAGACCACAACAACAACAACATGTCCACCTGTCACCATTATGATGGTTTGATCTCTGATGGTGACATTTTCAGTGAGGTGTGAATGTCTGTGGAGGAATGACAGCCTGTTCTTCCTCAAGAGCCAAACACAGACAGTATAGTGATGTCAATGTTCTGAATCATACAAAATGTAATCCACCAAGTTTGAGTGTTATTATCCAGACACCACTGCCTCAGAGATGCTGCTTTATGTCAGTTCCTATTCTGTACACTGTACACAATGATTTAAAATGCACTCATATCTTTCTGCATTTAGCATTAAGCACAATAAAGAGGCTACATCCTAAATACTCAAAATTCCCCTGCACCATAACAGCACCTCCTCGATACTTCAATATATACACAATGGCAGATAATAATCTCCAGGCATCTGCAAAACCAAAGCCCTCCCACCTGATTGCCACAGGGTACAGCATGATTTGTCACATTGAATCACTCATTTCTGGTGATCCACTGTCCAGTAGTGTTGGTCTGCCTATCACCTCTAGAATTTCTTAATGATGACTTCAGAATTGTGGCCTATGAGGAGCCTCTCAATCACTGTACCACATTCTTCTTAACTCCCCACCGAGCAAGGTGGGGCAGTGGTTAGCACACCTGACTCGGATTTGGAAGAACAACAGTTCAAATCCATGTCTGGCCATCCTGATTTAGATTTTCCATGATTACCACAAATCACTTCATGCAAATGCTTAGATGGTTCCTTTGAAAGGGCACAGCTGACTTCCTTCCCCGTCCTTCCCTACCCAGTGGGACCGATGACCTCATTGTTTGGTCCCCTTCTCCAAATCAACCTGGGACTGATGGCCTTTGAAGTCTGGTCCCTTCAACTCTCACAAACAAACCAACCCAAATCAACCACCAACCAATCAACCAACCTTAACTCCCTGTACTCAGTTATTGTACTAGCTGGACTGCACATAGCACTTTGGAACTCAATTTATTCCATCCACGTATTTTTTGTGACATTTTACAATCGTCTTTCACAGTACTTGATGGTCCCTGACAGACTAGTATGTCTCCGGATTTAGTAGTGCAACCACATCTATTCTTGACCCTCTAACACATGGGTCATACAATCAAAGTTCCAGATGCAAGACCCAGCACATACACTGCCTGATCAAAAGAATGCAGACATCTCTGTGTGAGGCATAACTGATTACCAGATGTCCTCAGAGACAGACTTAACAGAGCAAAAAAGTGTAAAAGGAGATAGGTAGTGTTATGTTATTTCTGGAGAAGGAGTATCAGCAGAATTGATCAGTCAGAAGAGCTCAGTGACTTCAAAAATAGACTAGTCACTGGATGTCACCTGTGTAACAAATTTATGAGACACATTTCAACCCATCAAAAGCAGTTCAGGTTGACTGTTCGTGATTGATTGTGAAGCGCAAATTCGAAGGTACTGTCAGTACATCTCCAAGTTTAGTAGAGTTGCACTACTAAAAAAGTTGAAAAGTTGAATTCCCATTCTCAATGTCTGATCAAGATCTTTTCAGACCACCGCCCTCTGACAAAGGATATGGTTAAATTGTTCCACTATGGCTGGGGTGATGGGTTTCGAGCAGGGATCTCAACTGCAGCTAATTTATGGAGCTGGTTGGAGGATTAGGGACATGTGTGTATGTGGCAGAGGGTGGTGCCTTTCCAAGGAGATCTTAGTAAGACCTTCTGCACACTAAGCAGAGGATTGCTTGTAATTGTAGATGTGTTGTCCACATGCTATTTCGCTCTCAACAAGTTTGCAGATTGTGATAATTTCACATCGTAACTAACTGTTAACATTGAGTATATATTTAAGTGTCAGAGAGTCATTTCTGAAAGTATTTGTATAGAGTGTAGCCATGTATGGAAGTGAAACATGGACGATAAATAGTTTGGACAAGAAGAGAATAGAAGCTTCCAAAATGTGGTGCTACAGAAGAATGCTGAAGATTAAGTGGGTAGATCAGACAACTAATGAGGAGGTACTGAGTAGAATTGTGGAGAAATTTGTGGCACAACTTGACTAGAAGAAGGGATCTGTTGGTAGGACATGTTCTGAGGCCTCAAGGGATCACCAATTTAGTATTGGAGGGCAGCGTGGAGGGTAAAAATTGTAGAGGGAGACCAAGGGATGAATACACTAAGCAGATACAGAATGATATAGATTGCAGTAGGTACTGGGAGATGAAGAAACTTGCAGAGGATAGAGTAGTATGGAGAGCTGCATCAAATCAGTCTCTGGACTGAAGACCACAACAACAACAACAACAACAACAACAACAAGAATAACAACAATTAACTGGTCTTTTTCTGCATAGACTGTAACTGTTGATTTTATTAATTACATTTATGCTACTTCATTAACACCAGTATGATGACAATCATTCAAATGCTGCCTTTACCAACATCTTTGTGTCAGTGATTGAGTATGGAAGCACACTATTTTATGTTAAACCCAATTCAGAATATGTGCACATGGTTCATATATTTGTGTGCACATGCACACGAAATGTGGACATAGTACATTTTGCCAAATTGTATGCCATTGTTAGTCACTTTGAAATGATTATTGTAGCCAAAATCAGCTGTTTTTACAAGACTGGTGGAAATCTGTCCAATTAGTATTGAGCAAAGGCCTCACTTATTAACAACTTTTTGTGTTTGAGAAATGTAGTAGACTGGCATTCTTTGTCAGTTTTTAAACAACTTCAGCTTAAAACGATCTGTTATTGCAGTTCAGTAAAAACTGGCTATGGGTGTGGACATGTCTGAGTAACCCATCACGATTGCACTGTGGAAATTCTAAATGCCAGTTCCTTTACCACAATTGCCAGTCTTTGTGCAAGTGTAGAGGTTTTGCTTTGGCTCTGTTGTGTGATGATGGGTCAAAGTTATAATGGGTGTATCAAAATTACATTGGTCCTCATAAAAAGAGCTGCACCCAGAAGAACCTGACTGATCCAGTTTGGTATGTAACACATCATCAGCTGTGCCAATGATTACTTCTGCACAATCAGCAGCACATTTCAGGATAATGAGTGGGGCCATGATGTCATGCTCATAAGTTGATCTAAATGGACCAATATGGTCATGCCAGCAAGTACTAGGGATCTCAAAAGAAAGTTTACATTTAATGTGCCAAAATAAAACAGATATTGAAGTCTGTTGGCAAAATATTATTTATTATTGAAATGTAAGGTTTAGGAATTTACTTCTTAAAAATAAAACCAAACAATGGAAACTCCAGGTAAGAATATCAACAACATAGGAAAAGATAGATTGCTACTTACTGTAAAGAGGACATGTCAAGTTGTAGACAGACACGATTAAAAGACACTCCCATACAGCTTTCAGCCACAGCATTCATCACTAAAGACACACACACCATTCACACACACAAAAGCAAGCACACCTCGTGCACACATGACTGCCAACTCCAGGATCTCCGGCTGGAATGCAACGTCATGCGGTACGCAAGCAGCAATCTGTAAGGTTAAAGGTAAGGGGGTAAGCGTAAGGGGGTAAGGGTAAGAGTGTAAGGATAAGGATGTCTGGTGCAGTGTGCAGGGACTAGACTGACAACAGATGTAGCGTCAGTAGGTTGTGGGGCAGGGAGGTGAGGAAAAAAGGACCAAAAAAGGAGAGGAATAGGAAAGACAGGCAGCTGTGTTGGCAGAGGGCTGCAGATAAACAGGGTGGGAGACAAGAGTGGGTAGGAGATAATAAGACAGAGGGATGGAAACTGTTGGATGGAGGTTGAGGCTGGGATAATTGTGGAAGTGAAGAATGTGTTATAAGGATAACTGCCATCTGTGCAATTCAGAAAATCTGGTGGTGAAGTGTATGATCCAGATGGCTCGGGTAGTGAAGCAGCCATTGAAATCAAATGTGTTATGTTCAGCTGCATGTTGTACCACAGGGTGGTCTACTTTGCTTTTGGCCACAGTTTGGCAGTGGCTGTTCATCCTGGTGGACCAATATAAAAAGCTGTACAATGGTTGCAGCAGAGCTAGTAGATGACATGGCTGCTTTCACTGTTGAGGCAGCTCCTGATGGTGTAGGACAAACCTGTGACAGGACTGGAATAGGAAGTGCTATAATCCTTGTGGCAAGGGGTTAGGATTGGGAATGACATAGGGGTGGACAAACATGTTGTGTTGGTTGGGTGGGCGACAGAATGCAATTTTAGGAGGGGTGGGAAGTATCTCGGGCAGGATGTCCCTCATTTCAGGACACAATGAAAGATATTCAGTGCCCTGGTGAAGGATTTGGTTCAGTTTTTCCAGTCTGGGGTGGTACTGTGTGACAAAGGGGACACTCCTTTGTGGCTGATTTTTGGGGATATTGGGAGGATAGAGGTTGTGAGGGGAAATGGCACGGGAGATCTGTTTCTGAACTAAGTCTGGGGGATAGTGCCTGTCTTTGAAAGCCTTGGTCATGTCATGTTATGTCATTTAAATGCAATCCTGAACGCGTACAATGCTCATTTAAATGACGAACAAAATTTTGCATGATGGCTTGGAATGTAGACACTGGAATGATTTCCTCGTCGATATGGATATTTTCTTTCAGCTGCTCCACAGAAGCCAGATTATTGACATACACTTTAAATTTGATGTCTCCCCATAATAAAATATCCATGGAGCTCAAATATGGCCTGTGTGGGGGCCAATTTATGTCACCCTTTCTGGAGATCAATTTTACAGGAAAAATTTCATGAACTTGCAGTGTAGACATATCAAACATGTGCCGTGGCTTTGTCTTACTGAAACTGTGTTTTTTGGTTATAGCCAGGAAAGTTTTGCAATTCTGGCACCAAAAAATTATTTAACATCACATAATGCTCTGAAATCATTGTAACTGCAAACGTGCTGTGGATCCATCTTACTGAAACCATGTTCTTTGGTTATAGCCAGGAAAGTTTTGCAATTCAGGCACCAAAAAATTATTTAACATCATCACATAATGTTCTGAATTCATTGTAACAGCTCTTATCCTTGAGAAAGTATGGGTCAATTACTCTTTGAGCTGACATCAAAGCCCATACAGTAACTTTTGGTGAATGAAGGGGTACCTTGTGCTTCTGTTAGGATTCACTGCACTCCGGTAGCAGCAGTTTTGCTTATTGACATGACCATGTGGGTGAAAATGAGCCTAATCAGAAAACAATATGTTGTTAAATGAAGGGTACTGAGTCACATCATTAACAAACTGCAGCCTATATCTGGTATCCCGAGGCTGTAATTCTTGTACCAATTTTGAAAGGGTGCAGTTTAAGGTCTTTTTGCAGAATTCAGTGCAGTGATGGTCTATGATATTTAAAGAACTTGCACACATATAAACTGAGAGGTTAGGATCATCATGAACAGACTGATTTACTCCCTCCATGGATTCTCCATTCTTGATGACCTTGGTCACCCAGATTTCAGTTTGGCCAGTGTTGAACCAGCCTCTTCAAATATTTTTATCCATTTCCATGTAAGGGGAACACTTGTAGCATCATTTACATTATGCAATCCACAACCACTTCGAAATTTCATCCATGCTTAATCACTTTTTTGTATAATTCTCACACACAGAATGCACAGAAAACTTCCAAGAAGGTTTACTGTATTCCATTTTAAGGCCACAACTTATCCTGAGTACTCTATTTTGCACTCTATATACATTTCTTCTGTTAGCAGCATTTCCTCAGAAAATGAGTTCATGGTGAAACAGTAATTGGAAGTGTGCATAGTATGCATGCACCACTGTTTGTTTGTTGTTACTATTGATATCCTCATATCATAGCATATTTGCTGGACATCATACCAATTAAAGGAGATGACTATATTGACTGAATTCCTAAAGGCCAAGCAAGCAATGAACATACACCCACTCACCTCCAGTTTGTTGCACTTTTCATATATAAACTTTTTTTTGAGACAACATGTACAGCAGTGGGCAGCATCATTTGAACATCACCTGCAAATGCTCTGTGCCCAGGCAAAATGCTTGACAGTATATATGAGTTTTGGAATGGCTACATCGTGGGACTATGGGACGTGAGATGGTCCTATCATCATACTGCGTGCCACATTGATTGTGTGGATGCAACCATTGCCCATTGTTGGTGGCAATGGATACAAGAAGGTACACATGAACAACATATAGGATTTCAACATTTGACACATATCACAAGGGGGGAGAACTAATGAATTGCAAGATGAAAGCAGAGCCCACCATTTGCAGCGTAGTCAACAGAACTGACTGCAGATCTCTGGTACAGAGCTGAGTGGATTATTTGAATCAGATGCTCAAACAGCTCTATGAGTGTGTAGGCTACAGATTCCTAGACTTGTTTCAAGTTCCACTGAACAGGTCAGGATTCCCTTGTACACAGGATGTGGCTACATGAGTAGCAGGGGCTGTGTGGCATGGACTAGGTAGCTTTTAGATTAGAGAGTCTCAGGGAAACACAAAAAGGGGTTTAATCTCAAAGAATGCAGGTTGAATACAGGAAGAATATAGGTCCAGCAACAATCAATATAACTGTTGTAAATTGTTGTAGCTGTGTTGGAAAAGTAGTATAGCTCCAAGTGCTAATAGAAAGCACTGATTCTCAAATAGTTACAGGCACTGAAAGCTGGCTAAAGCTGGAGATAACTTTAGCAGAATTTTTTGTGAAGGACCTAATGATGTTCAGAAAGGATAGGCTAAACATAGTTTGCAGTGGCGTGTTTGTTGCTGTTAGAAGTAGTTTATCTTGTAGCAAAATTGAAGTAGATATTTCCTGTGAGATAGTATGGACAAAAGCCATACTTGACAACTGGAATAAAATAGTAATTGGATCCTTTTACTGACCTCTCAACTCAGATGACACAATTCCTGAAAGGTTCAAGGAAAACTTGAGTTTAATTTCAAACATGTACCCAGCTCATACAATTATTGTTGTTGGTGACTTTAATTTATCCTTGATATGTTGGCAAAAATATATGTTTGTACCCAGAGGTATGCATAAAACATCATCCGAAATTGTGCTAATTCCATTCTCTGAAAACTATCTCAAGTAGTTAGTTCATGACCCCATGCGAATAGTAAATGGCTGTGAAACCATACTTGACCTCTTAGCAACAAATAACCCTGAGCTAATAACGAGCATCAAAGCATCTACAAGGATTGGTGAGACTACATGTTGTAACCCCCAAATGCTCCAAATAAATGAAAAATATACCTATTCAAAAAATCAGATAAAAATCATTTGATGCCTTCCTGAGAGACTATCTCCACTCATTCCAAATTAACAACATGGTGTAGGCCAGATGTGACTTGAATTCAAGGAAATAGTATCAACAGCAACTGAGAGATTTGTAGCAAATGATAGAGCTGATCCCCCTTGGTACACAAAACAGGTCATAACATTGTTGCAGAAACAACAAAAAGAACATGCCAAATTTAAATGAATGCGAGGTCTCCAAGATTGGTGATCTTTTACAGAAGTTTGAAATTTAGCACAGACTTCAATGTGAGATGCTTCCACAACAAAACTTTGTCTTGAAACCTGGTATAAAACCTGGTATAAAATCCCAAGAGATTCTGGTTTTATGTAAAGTATTCTAGCAGCAAGACACAATCAATGCCTTCTCTGCACAATAGCAATGGAAATACTTTTGATGACAGTGCTGCCAAAGTAGAGTTACTAAACACAGCCTTCTGAAATTTGTTCACCATAGAAGATGAAGTAAATATTCAAGAAATCAAATCAACAACAGCTCCCAACATAAGTTACTTAGAAGTAAATATCCTTGGAGTAGTGAAGCAGCTAAAATCACTCCAGTCCAATTACATACCTTTCAGATTGTGCTGATACAATAGCTCTATACCTAACAATCATATACAACTGACACAATGAAAGATCCATACCCACAGACTGGAAAGTTGCACAGGTCACACCAATATTCAAGAAAGGTAGTAGGAGTAATCCACTAAATTACAGGTCCACATCATTAATGTCAATATGCACAGCAGGATTTTGGAACATATATTGTGTTCAAACATTATGAATTACCTTGAAGAGAATGGTGTATTGACACTGAGTCAACATGGATTTAGAAAGCATTGTTCTTGTGAAACACAACTAGCTCTCTACTCTCATGGAGTGTTGTGTGTAATTGACAAGGGATTTCAAACTGATTCAGTATTTCTAGGTTTCCAGAAGGCTTTTGACACTGTATCTCACAAGTGACTTGTTTAAAATTGTGGGCTTGTGGAATATTGTCTCAGTTGTGTGACCGGATTCATTATTTACTGTCAGAGATATCACAGTTTGTAGTAACTGACAGAAAGACATCAAGTAAAATAGAAGTGACTTCTGGTGTTGCCCAGGGTAGTGTTATAGGCCCTCTGCTGTTCCTTATCTATATAAACGATTTAGAAGGCAATCTTAGCAGCTATCTTAGGTTGTTTGCAGATGATGCTGTCATTTATCATGTAATAAAGCCATTAGAAGATCAAAACAAATTGCAAAATTATTTAGACATGATATCTGTATGGTGCAGAAAAAGACAATTGACAATAAGTAATGAAAAATGTGAAGTCATCCACATGAGTGCTGAAAGGATTCTGCTAGTTTCAGTTACACGATAAATCAGTCTAATCTGAAGGTTGTAAATTCAACTAAATACCTAGGAATTACAATTATGAACAACTTAAATGGGAAGGATCACACAGAAAATGTTACGGGGGAAGGTGAGCCAAAGACTGCGTTTTATTGGCAGAACACTTAGAAGGTGCAACAGATCTACTAAAGAGACTGCCTGCATTATGCATGTACATCCTCTTTTGGAATGCTATTGCACAGTCTGGGGTCCTTACCAAATAGGATTAATGAAGTACATTGAAAAAGTTGAAAGAAGAGCAGCATGTTTTGTATTATTGCAAAATATGGGAGAGAGTGTCACTGACATGGTAAACGGTTTGGGGTGGATGCCATTAAGACAAAGGTGTTTTTTGTTGCAGCAGAATCTTCTCATGAAATCTCAATCACCAACTTTCTCCTCCAAATGCAAAAATATTTAGTTGATGCCAATCTACATAGGGAGAAATGATCAGAGCTTGCACGGAAAGATGTAGGTGTTTGTTATTTATGTGCACTGTTCAAGAGTGGAATAATAGAGAACTATTGTGAAGGTGGTTTGGTGACCCCTCTGCCAGGCAATTAAGGTGATCTGCAGAGTATCCATGTAGATGTAGATAAATGAAGCATGAACAGGTCCAATGACAATGGTAGGTGTCATTCATTAGTTTGTCCTATCTTCCACACACCATCCCGTAAGAGCTAGTATCATTGGGAGGTGGTTGCACAATGCAGGACTTGTCACACAGCAGCCATTAAGAGATCTGCTTCTCACAGCCTCACAGCAATGGTCGCACCCAGCTTTTCTATTGTCAGCAATGATGGACATGGGTCCTTGCAGCCTGGCAGCAGGTCATCTTTAGGTAAGTCCCACTTCTGCTTTGGAGGCAGTATTCAGTATTCAGTTTATTCACCATTGACCACTTACAGCGGAATAGGTCTGAACATTAAATATACAATTAACAATAACTTTACAGTAAAGTTTTTTTACAATTTAATTCCTTTTCTTTTAGGAATATCCTTATATACTAATGTCAATGTTTATTTCAAAATATTCTGTTATCTTATAAAATGGGTGTTTGAGAAGCCAGTCATAAACCTTACGTTTGAAAATATTATTGGTCAGTGACTGAGCAGATGCTGGAAGTTTATTGAAGAGTTTTAAACTCATTATTTTGTGTGAGTTTGTAGTCTTTGTGAGTCTGTGTCTTGGTATGTCAAAGTCCAGTTTGCCTCTGATGTTGTGGGGATGTATGTTCTCTCTGGTCTCAAACTCATTTAAGTTGCTTTTGACATAAAGCAGTGCTGTGTAGATGTATAGATTCACCACAGTTAATATCATGTGCTTGATGAAGAGGGGATGGCAGTGTTCCTTGGGCTTAGCTTTGCTTATTATTCTGATTACTTTTTTTTGAATTTTCAGAATTTCACTGACAAAGCAAGAATGTCCCCATAACAATATGCCGTAGAAAATGTGTGACTGAAAGAGGCCAAAATATACCACCTTTAGATACTCATCAGTGACTACATCTGTCAGTCTCCAGATGAGATAACACACTCGTGCTATTCTCTTGCAGATATGGCTAATGTGTTCCTCCCAGTTTAATTTTGAGTCAATGTGGAATCCTAACAATTTTATTGATTTGCTTTCAACAGCTGTAGTTAAACCCAGAATTAGTTCTTGTGTTTTATCAGGATTACACAGGAGTTCATTAGAAGAAAACCAATCCATTACTAGTTCTAGTTTTTCCTGTGTTGCCTGATGCAGTTCTGTTGTGTCATGGTGTGTATTGAGCAACGTTGTATCATCTGCATAACACGCAACTGAATTTGCTCCTACATGGTAAGGTAAGTCATTAATTGCAATGATAAACAGAAAAGGACCTAGGACCGAGCCCTGAGGCACTCCAGTCCAAACTTCCTTCAGTGAGGAGCATCTATTTTTAATTGATACATACTGTCTCCTGTTACTTAAGTATGATTCGATTACATCCAAAGATGGTTTGTGTATGCCATAAAATTCCAGTTTTGCAAGTAGGGTGTTAGATGGTATGCAGTCGAAGGCTTTGCTAAGATCGCAGAGTACAACTGATACTAGATCCTTATTTTCGAATGCAGTTAACACCTGGTTAACAACTTCAGTGACAGCAGTAGTGGTGTTTTTACCATGCTGATATGCAACTGTGGCCAGCAGCCCTGCATCTGGAGGCACACTGGACAGCTCCACGAAGAGCAGTTTGTGGTCACCCATCATGTATCCTGCCAGTCTGGTGGGATGGTGTGGGGAGTGATATCCCATGGTGCCTGTTCATAACAGGCTCCTCATTAGTCGCAGAATAAATAAGGAAGTCCTGTAACCAGTGGCTGTGCCATTTGTGCTCACCTCTGCCCATACCCTGTTCCAGCAGGATAACACTTGTCCACATGCCACTGGCACATGCTGAGTGTGTCTCACATATGTGGTTACTCGTCCATGACCAGCAGCAATGCCCTATCTCTCTAATCGAAAATCTTCTGGGTGTCATGCAGTGTGCCATCAGGACTCCACCTCCTCACCCCCATTCTGCAGGAATAGTACACTTAGGTGCAAGTGGAATGGCATATAATATAGTATCACAGGACTGCATCAAAGATCTGTACAACTCCATGATGTGAAATCTGGATGCTTATATTCACAACCACAGAGGCCTGATACTGTACTAACACAAGTTTTGTGGCCATGTAGCACAATAAACTGGAAGTGTAATCATTTTGTATGTGTGGTACCATCTACCTGTCTGCCAACAATTATCACAATCTGTCTTGTCCTTCAGGATGCAACAATCAGTATAATAGTGAAAACTGGTTTGAGTAAAGTATACTGTTAGATACTTCTACTGTTTAACTGCTTTAGGGAAAAAATTGTAAGGATCTGGAATTAGGAGCCAAAGAATCACAAAATTGAGCCAATAATTCTAGGAAGGAAAACAAATGGAATTAAGGGAAACTGCCTGGCTTTTGCAGATGATTTTGCAATATTTTCAGAAAATTTGACAGATGAAGTTATTCAAATAACTCTTGTGGATGAAATAGCAAATAGAACTGGTCTCAAAACTTCATCTAAAAAAATCCATGACGCACATACAAAAATGCACCAAAGTTCATAGAAGCACAAATAGGTAAAATATAGTGAGTAAGTAGATTTGAGTATCTTGCAGAAACTATTCAATAGAATGGACTAGAAAAATTTGCAGTAGATGTAGGAGATAACAAAATGGGGAGAGCATATGGTTTAACAAAGAATGTTTACAACAAGAAATGCATATATAGAAAAACAAAACTAAAACTCTATACCACAGTGGTATGACCAAAATGTTCATATGGATGTGAATGTATAACACTGAACTATAAGCTATTGACAGGCTCAAGAAACAAATATTCGTGTATTTCTGGAAGAAGAAATACACATACAGAAATAAGGAAATATTTACAAAGAACCAGTGTCAAAGAGTCAGAAATATCAGACAGAAATCCTTTCAAGAATAAAACATTAAAGCTGGAAGTCTTTCAATGCAGGAGTAATAAGAAATTGGGAACAACATGGACAGAAAAGACAACATGGGGAGAAGATTAAGGAGTGCTGGAAAAATAGAAAACAAGGAATGAAGAGAAATTGAAGTTGTTATGTGATCCCAGTTGGTCAATCCAAAATAATAATAAAATAATAAAAATAGTTAAAAAACAGTAATAGAAGCACAAACATCTTAGTAAATGTGAATTCACATATAAGTTGTTTGTGAGATAATTGTGAATATATGGTTGATGAGCTGCTACTGGCTTCACTATGATGTACTGTCCTCGTTATTACATATTTACTAGAAATGTAAGTTTTTTATTAAATCCTCATTTGACTGGGCCCAAATTTCATGTGTGGCCTACCTTTACAATACTATATTGCATTTGCACATTTTACTGTATATTTATTAGTCTAGCTTTAGCATACAGTACAGGTTTTACAATAGCTATTAGACAAGTGAAAATAAAATAATATACAGTATAAACAAAAATGGAAAATAAATAAACTTTCTTACATTCTAGATATATAATTGATTGTAATACGTTTGAAGAGAAATTACTTTTTGCATGTTTAGAGATTTATGTACAGGTAAAGAGTGTGGTTTTATTAGTAATGCTTTTACCGTGTTCTTGAATACTGGCTTTGGAGAAAATTTTATTTCTTCTGGTGAGTTGTGCAGTGTGACAGCACAATGTATTTCAGTTTTCTAATACTATGATGTCCTGATAAATATTTGGTTGATATTTGACTGTCCTCTGGTACCATAACTGTGTATGTCCTAGTTCTGTGTTACCAATTTTCATGAGATGGTCCAGCACCCAAGTGCGTATAATAATATAACAATTTCTGCAATGCATTACAAATTCTTCTGAATGCCCCAGATAATTTGGTATATTTTGAGAAGATTGTACACTTTCCTTCTCCACTTCCTTGACTGTATAAGTGAGAGTGCTGTATGCTTCACTTTTGAAAAGACCTGTGGCAGAAATTTCAGATGTTTTGAAGTCAAGTGATCTTTGACACCAAGATAAGGGCCCTGCTTAACCTGTCCACCTTGGAACAAATTGGCATGTCGTGTGTTGTCTTACACAAGCAGCAATATGTGCTGGTACTCCATCGTGCATGTACCACATTCCCCATCTGTGGGTCGAATTTGGGCCGAATTATATGGTGACTTAATCAAAAAGTTTACATTGCAAATACAGTGGTTCTAACTAGGACAATATTCAATACTGATGTTAATGGCAGCTCACAGCCACACTTTTTTAATTAGCATACAGCTCATGTCTGATGGAACATTTTTACTTGGGTATACTTTCACCCACATCATTTGTTGCTATCAGTTATTCATGAGTTGCAACATAGTTGCAGTAAGGTTCTCCAGTGATCTGGGTATTATTTATTTATAATAAATCCAGTCATGGGCCACAAATGTCAGTGGTCCACAACTGTATTTATAATAAAATAGGCTATCAGTCATTATATACCTTCTACGAAGGATTGCGCATCTGCACAGTAGTCCTCCAGATTTACCTTTGTCAGAAAGTTCCTCTACATGTCTTTCTGTCAAAAGTTGGTAATAACAATGCACATATTTTATTATTCATGTTTAGGTATTCATAGAGAGAGAGCATTTCAATTGCCTACAATATCAGCTATGTCGCACTCATTTGTTCTGCAGTCACCCATTAACACTTTATGAAATCTTTCAATGTTTTCCTGTACCATACTGTCATTTACTCATTGGTGAAAGAGTTCAACTTCTATGCTTCCACAGCCACATTTAAAGTTGTTAACCCAAAAACAAGGCATCTATAAAAGCTTTGCAGTATATGACCCTAAACTGAGATCAGGAGTAATGATTGAAAATAAAGATTTAGTTTTTATTGACACAAACAACTTAAACTTTACAGCAGGGATGCACAGACCATGGCCTGCCAGCTGTATGCAGCACACAGATGATCTGATGGCGGCCCCACCCCACACACCATTTTTTATGGAACTTTTTTTTTCCTTCCCTTCCTCCACCTCCATCAACTTCACTCCTACCTGTAAGGGAGATGGTGGGCCCTTGTAGAGCTTATCTCTTTTGAGCCATACTAGTCTGGTTGGCATTAGGCCAGGGGGATCCCAATTTGGAATAATAACTTGTTTCATGGCACTTTCATTTTTGAATGTCCTCACTTGTGCAACAATACAGTTGCAGAAACAAGCACTACACAAGGAAACAACATTGTTTGGTAGCCAGTGCTTTGTGTATTCTACAGTACATACCCAAATCAGTGAACTGCATCAGCCTACCTATGGGCATATTCAACTCTTTGTGTTGGAAGAAAACAACAATTTTACATACATCTGTGAACCTGTAAGCATTCATAATCATCAGTCAGTAATAATATAAGAAAAGTGCATAATTTAAATAAAATAAATATTTGCAAAACAAATTGAATTTTTTGTTTTTTATTAGTTGTGATTTGCACAAAAACACTCTATTGTATCAGTATGTGCCAATGAGGCAAGTAGGTAAGTTACAGATAAGACTAAACTACTTACCTTATGTTATGAGATGTAGTAGATCTGTGCTGATTTAAGAAGTGTAAGGAGACATTTATCTATACAATATGTATTTTGACAAGCAGGGCAAAAAAATTATACAGTTTCCATCATGTCAGCGCAGAGTGATAACAGAGCCACTGCAGTAAAAGGGCCGTGCAGAATCTGCTACTAATGTACTGTATTTATAGTTTCTAAAACTAACTATCTTTAATTTCTTTGTTGCAATATCAAGTACAATTGATATAATTACATGATGATAATTTCATCAGAAACTGCAATCAATAAATTATTTAATTTTTTTTTATGATTATGACCATAATGTTTATTGAACATTTGTTTTTACTAACATAAATACATATTTTCTCTTCTTTGACTTTTTTTGTGGTAATTACAGTATTTTTCACACTTTACAAAGGCTCAAGCACTCACCCACGTGAAGGCAGTGATTTAACATTGTTTTAAATCCATTTTCATATAAAAGTGACAGTTTACAAAATTTTTTAGAATTTACATGACTTGAAACACAAAGTTCAAATCGGACAATGGAAACTCCAGGTAGGAACATCAACAATGTAGGAAAAGACATTGCTGCTTACCATAAAGAAGACACGTCAAGTTGCAGACTGCCACAATAAAGAGAGATACTTACATATGATTTTCACCCACAGCCTTCAGCAGTAAAAGAGAGACATGCACCATTGCACCATTCACACACACACACACACACACAAGCAAGCACACCTCACATGCACAGCCACCACACTCCAACATACTGGGCTGGAATCAAACAATGGAAACTCTATGTAGGAATATCAGTAATATAGGAAAAAACAGATTATTACGTACCATAAAGAAGACTAGTTGCAGACAGGCACAATTAAAAGGCCCTTTCATATAGCTTTCGGACACAGCCTTCATCAGTGAAAGAGAGACACAGACCATTCACACACACACACGAGTAAGCACACCTCACGCACAAACAACTGCTGACTCCAGCATCTCAGGTCAGAGATGATGAAGTTGGTGGTAGCGTGTGCATGAAGTGTGCTTGCTTGTATGTGTGATTGGTATGTGTCTCTCTTTTACTGATGAAGGCTGTGGCCGAAAGCTATGTATAAATATCTTTCAATTGTACCTGTCTGCAACTTAACCAAACAGTCCCCCATACTTGTATATTTTTATTAGACATTTTTAAGTTTGCCAATTAAAACATTTAACCACAAAGTCGAGCACATCCTCAAATTTTAACCAAAAGTCTCAGTCATCTATTGAAAACTGTACAAGTGTATTGTTGTACTGTGTAAGAGACCCCAAAAGACCTGCTGTAGAACTGGGAAATTTACATTTATCAGGTAGTACAGTAATTCTTTGTTCACATACTACTTTATAAGCTGGCTAGCACTCTTACATTTCATTAACAGTTATTCACACTGATAAAATGGTTCAAATGGCTCTGAGCACTATGGGACTCAACTTCTAAGGTCATCATTCCCCTAGAACTTAGAACTACTTAAACCTAACTAACCTAAGGACATCACACACATCCATGCCCAAGGCAGGATTCGAAACTGTGACCTTAGCGGTCGCGTTCACACTGATATCCGTAGCCTCGATGCACACAGCACAACGGCACATCATATGTTGACATACTCTCCCAGATACCCCTGCTGGCTGGGGCAGACAGTGAGGCCCCTATTTACCAGTTCCTCTGCAGTTCCTTCCAGGGACCCACACAGTGACAGCCTCACAGAAATAAGATGCAGTTATCGCACTGGATGCCATATGGGTATTCCCTTTACAATGCAATGGTGGGGTACCCACTGTTCAGGTGCTCACAGACATTAATATCTGAGTGGGGCAGTTCACAACTGTGTCAAAATCGTGCCCTCTTGGGGATGATGAGAGGCCAGCCTCAGAAGCCTGTGGCAGCACACATTGTGAGAACACTGCATCACATCGACCATTCAAATGGGTGAAGAGTGCAGGTCCTGTTAGTTGGCCTGGTGCAGTTCCAGTCCACAAGTGGTTGAGAATGATCAGTAGTGATCCGAGACAAGGGTGGCATTTTTCCTTTGCATTTCCCTTCTCAGATTTTTATAGCTTCCCAACACTTTCAGACTTAATATATTCATCTCCCAGGCTTGTAAAATGTTATCACTTTGTCAGTTTTTTGGTCTTTTTCTCATGATCTCCTCCCCATCAGCTGTCCCCTCCCAAAGATCTGAGCGAGAGGCTAACTCAGAATTTTTTGCCAATGGAGAGATCCTCATGACAGTTTTTCAACTATAGGCCACATGCCCTGTGTGTACGCATTAAGTGCAGTTGGGATATGTGGGCCTTGATTTTACAACATGAGTGCTTAGTTTCTAGCTTTGTACTAGCCTTAGAAGCACTAATATGTGACATTAATACCCACAATATTCATTTATAATACGAGATGCAGCCTTGAAATATATTATACTGGAACTTAAATTTCTTTATAGTTAAAACTTAGGGGAAAAGAAGGAAAGAAAAAAAGCTTAATGGGTCCAGGTACCCCTAGAAATTGTGGCTGCTGGGCCTTAATGATCTTCGTTTGATACAAACTATTGTTATTTGAACTGAAGTAATTCGATCCATTTGCAAACACATAAACCTCATCATTTCAACCGCACTGTAGTCAAATTACCGGCAACATATGAGAATTTCTACATGGTGGTTAGGTGTGAAATTGATTCACATTTTTGAATAAAACAACTTTTACTAAGTAATAAGCAAAGTAAAATCCAATTACAGGTGCTAATATTTAAGTATAATACTATTTGTGTAGTTGACAGAATTTTAGTAAGTATTCAGCAAGTCACTCAAAGCAGCAGTGAAGCTGGTCGTATCTTTGAACCTAGCAGGGCTGCTTTCAAGGGCCTTTGAAAACTTTCTACCTCTATCTTTTTTGACAGTGTCAGGATTTCTCCTGTTTCCATAAACTTCATTGTGTGTGGATGATGTTTGAAGAACATGACTTCATGTTCAGCATTTAATTGGTTCTCCACTTTTGCTATGTACAACCTGAGATTTTCAACTGATTTTCTGTAGACTTTTACAACACAATATTCACCCATTGTTCATCTATTTCTTCACCATAACTGATACATGTGTAATCATTGTCACTGTCACGCACAGAAAACTGATAACTTCCTTCACTTGTCTTGCCCCTGTGTTGTTAAGTTTCTTCTTTTTAATTTTGCTTTTAGCATTGGGCTTAGGTATGTTTACCTTTGAAAATTCTTTCTTCATTTTTCTTGCAACCTGTTCCTCTTTCTTTTATTAACAGATATTCCTTTTATATAATACTCTCACAATAACTCACAAGTCTTTTACACTTTTTGTCAGCTGTTTTGTGTCCTTTTTCTTTCTTAAGCATGTCTAACAGCAGTTCTTCAAAACTTTTTTGATATACCCCTATGTATGTACTGGTTGTTTGCAGTGGCTTTCAACTGTGTGTGTGTGTGTGTGTGTGTGTGTGTGTGTGTGTGTGTGTGTGCATGTGTGCGCATGTGCGCGTGTGCACGCGCGCGTGTGCGTCTCTCTCTCTCTCTCTCTCTCTCTCTCTCTCTCTCTCTCTCTCTCTCTCTGTGTGTGTGTGTGTGTGTGTGTGTGTGTGTGTGTGGCGCGCGCGCGTGTTGCATGCATTGGGTTGCTCTGCTTGCTTCAAAACGTCATCTGAGGGAACAGGTACTTCTGGTGTCACTGTGCCGTTTAAGTAAGAGATTACTTCTTGTGGCACTGGGTCTGCAGGGATAGCAACTTCTTCCAGTGGTGCTGTCTTTAGGGTTAAAAGCCATTTCCATAGGTTCTAAGTCTTCTGCACGAAATTCTGATTCTTTTGGCATGGTAGCTATGGATGATGGACAAAAATGTATAAACACCATGAGAACTTCTTGCTTGAACATAAAAACAGACACTAGCCATGCCTGCAGGATGTGCTACTGTATTTCACCATGATCGGGACATATCACAAAAGACTATTGGTCACAACAGTTCTCTGTGTAGATGTGAGTGCAGTATGTTGGAGCTAAGCGAATTTGAATGCGGAAAATTATTGGTCCTATATGGCGGATCCTTTCGTAACTGAGGTAGCAGAAGTGTTTGGTGTTTCAACAGCCACCATATCTAAGGTTTATATTGTGTACAGGGAATGTTCTCCCCCATGAACCATGGACCTTGCCATTGGTGGGGAGGCTTGTGGCGTGCCTCAGTGATACAGCCATACCGTAGGTGCAACCACAATGGAGGGGTATCTGTTGAGAGGCCAGACAAATGTGTGGTTCCTGAAGAGGGGCAGCAGCCTTTTCAGTAATTGCAAGGGCAACAGTCTGGATGATTGACTGATCTGTTCTTGTAACATTAGCCAAAACAGCCTTGCTATGCTGGTACTGTGAACGGCTGAAAGCAAGGGAAAACTACAGCCGTAATTTTTCCCAAGGGCATGCAACTATACTGTATTGTTAAATGATGATGGCGTCCTCTTGGGTAAAATATTACTGAAATAAAATAGTCCCCCATTCGAATCTCTGTGCGGGGACTACTCCAGAGGGTGTCATTATCAGGAGACAGAAAACTGGAGAAAGAAAAATGGCATTCTACGGATTAGAGCGTGGAATGTCAGGTCCCTTAACCAGGCAGGTAAGTTAGAAAATTTAAAAAGAGAAATGGATAGGTTAAAGCTAGATATAGTGGGAATTAGTGAAGTTTGGTGGCAGGAGGAACAAGACTTCTGATCAGGTGAATACAGGGTTATAAATACAAAATCAAATAGGTGTAATGCAGGAGTAGGTTTAACAATGAATAAAAAAATAGGAGCATGGGTAAGCTACTATGAACAGCATAGTGAACGCATTATTGTAGCCAAGATAGACACAAAGCCCACGCCCACCACAGCAGTACAAGTTTATAAGCCAACTATCTCCACAGATGATGAAGAGACTGAAGAAATGTGTGATGCAATTAAACAAATTATTCAGATATAGAGGAGAGATGAAAATGTAATAGTCATGGGGGATTGGAATTCGATAGTAGGAAAAGCAAGAAAAGGAAAAGTAGTAGGTGAATATGGACTGGGGGTAAGGAATAAAAGAGGAAGCCACCTGGTGGAATTTTGCACTGAACATAACTTAATCATAGCTAACACTTTGTTTAAAAATCATGAAAGAAGGTTGTATACGTGGAAGAGGCCTGGAGACACTGGAAGATTTCAGGTAGATTATATAATGGTAAGACAGACATATAGGGACCAGGTTTTAAATTGTAAGACATATCCAGGGGCAGATATGGACTCTGACCACAATTTATTGGTTATGAACTGTAGATTAAAACTTAAGAAACTGCAAAAAGGTGGCATTTTAAGGAGATGGGACATGGATAAACTGAAAGTACCATAGGTTGTAGAGAATTTCAGAGAGAGTGTTAAGGAACAATTGACAAGAACAGAGGAAGAAATACAGCAGAAGAATAATGGGTAACTTTGAGAATGAAATAGTGGTGGCAACAGAGGATCAAGTAGGTAAAAAGACAAGGGCTAGTAGAAATCCTCGGGTAACAGAGGAGATATTGAATTTAATAGATAAAAGGATAAAATAAAAAATGCAGTAAATGAAGCAGGTGCAAAGGAATACAAACGTCTCAAAAATGAGATTGACAGGATGTGTAAAATGGCTAAGCAGGGATGGCTAGAGGACAAATGTAAGGATGTATAGGCATATATCACTAGGGGTAAGATATATACAGCCTACAGGAAAATTAAAAAGACCTTTAGAGAAAAGAGAACTACCTGTATGAATATCAAGATCTCATATGGGAAACCAGTTCTAACTAAAGAAGGGAAAGCAGAAAGGTGGAAGGAGTATATAGAGGGTCTATACAAGGGTGATGTACTTGAGGGTAATATTATGGAAGTGGAAGAGGACATAGATGAAGATGAAATGGGAGATAAGATATTGCGTGAAGAATTTGACAGGGTACTAAAAGACCTAAGTCAAAACAAGGCCCCAGGAGTAGACAACATTCCATTAGAACTACTTATAGTCTTAGGAGGACCAACCATAACAAAACTCTACCATCTGGTGAGCAATATGTGTGAGACAGGTGAAATACCCTCAGACTTCAAGCAGAATATAATAATTCCAATCCCAAAGAAAGCACGTGTTGACAGGTGTGAAAATTACCAAACTAACAGTTTAATAAGTCACGACTGCAAAATACTGACACAAATTCTTTACTGACAAATGGAAAAACTGGTACAAGGCGACCTCAGGGAAGATCAGTTTGGATTCTGTCAAAATGTTGGAACATACGAAGCAATAGTGACCCTACGACTTATCTTAGAAGATAGATTAAGGAAAGGCAAACCTACTTTCCTATCATTTGTTGACTTAGAGGAAGCTTTTGACAATGTTGACTGGAATACTCTCTTTCAAATTTTGAGGATGGTGGTGGTCAAATACAGGGATCAAAAGGCTATTTACAGTTTGTACAGAAACCAGAAGGCAGTTATAAGAGTCGAGGGGCATGAGAGGGAAGCAGTGGTTGGGAAGGGAGTGAGACAGGGTTGTAGCATATCCCCAATGTTATTCAGTCTGTATATTGAGCAAGCAGTGAAGGAAACAAAGGATTGGAGGATATAAGATGAACATCAACAAAAGCAAAATGAGAATAATGGAATGTAGTCACATTAAATCAGGTGATGCTGAGGGAATCAGATTAGGAAATGAGACATTTAAAATAGTAGATGGGTTTTGCTATTTGGGGATCAAGATAATTGATGATGTTCAAAGTAGAGAAGAAATCAAATGTAGACTGACAATGGCAAGGAAAGCATTTCTGAAGAAGAAACATCGAATATAGATTGAAGTGTTAGGAAGTCGAAACTGAAAGTATTTATATGGAGTGTAGCCATGTATGCAAATGAAACATGGATGATAAATAGTTTAAACATGAAGAGAATTGAAGCTTTTGAAATGTGGTGCTACAGAAGAATGCTGAAGATTAGATAGATAGATCACATAACTAATGAGGAGGTACTGAACATAATTGGGAAGAAGAGGCATTTGTGGCACAACTTGACCAGAAGGGATCGGTTGGTAGGACATGTTCTGAGGCATCAAGGGATCACCAATTTAGTATTGAAGGGAAGTGTGGAAGGTAAAAATCACAGAGGGAGACCAAGGGATGACTACACTAAGCAGATTCAGAAGGATGTAGGTTGCAGTAGTTACTTAGAGATGAAGCACCTTGCACAGTAAAGGGTAGCATGGAGAGCTGCCTGAAACCAGTCTCTGGACTGAAGACCATAATAACAACATCAACAACAACACAGGGAATGTGGGCAAACATGTTCTGCTGTCAAAATGTGGATGAAAATGTGTATTGACTGATTGTGACAGATGGGTTGTGACGAAAAGTAAGAGAGGGTAACAGCTGCAACAGTCTCTGCAGAACTAAATGTCTTGCTTGTGGACTCTGACAGTACCCAAACAACATAAAGGGAGCACTATAGGCTGAGAATTGCAGGCAGAGCAGGAAATCCGAAACTACTCCTCAGGGATGAAATGCCCTTAACAAGAAAGTGCGGTGCCAAAGCCATAAAACCAGGACTATGGGGCAATGGAAAAATGTCATTTGGTTGGATAAGTCTTGTTTCTTATTGTTTGCCCATGGATACTCTGTGAGATTTCATTACTGCCAAGGATTATGTGGTCATTTTGGATTATCAAATCCATCTCATTGTATTCCCCAATGGTGATGCTGCGTTCCAAGATGGCAGGGCCCCTGTTTACACAGCACGCATCATCCAGGACAGGTTTTGTGAGCATAATGATGAACTGTCACACCTCCCCTGGCCACTATAGTCACCAGATCTCAATATTATTGAGCCTTTTTGGTCTACTTTGGAGAGAAGTGTGCACAATTGCTACCTACGTCCATCATCATTACCTGAAGTTGCCTCTATTTTGCAGGAATGGTGGTGTTCCCTCAAAAACCATTTAGGACACATGTTTATGAATTCTGAGATGACTAGAAGCTGTTTCAAAAGCCAACAGTTTTCCTACACTGTATTAAGCGTGGTAATATTTTGTGTTTTTGGTGGCCCATGTACCTCTGGTGGCACAGCATTAGGGTTTAGGCAATTTTTGTTGCATCTCTTGTAATGGGACATCCTCCTCTAGCATTAGTTTTCCTCAACAGTATTTGTCAATACCAGTATTATTTTTTGAATTCTGGCAAGGTCAGTATTACCGCAGTTATTTCTCTGAAAACTTTCAAATTTTATACACAGCATGATATACTTAAAGCCAAAATTTATGAAAAGGAATTACTTTATAAAATATTTTAGTTTCGATTTTATAATCGATAACTACTAGTTCTGAATGTACAGTTAAAATAATTTTTTTAGAAACATTTTAAATTACAAATTATGGCACACTTAAAATTTCTATTATTAATTATGCAATCCTGTACGGTTTACTATCTTTATTTCTGGATCCATTTATGAAATAGTAATTGAAATTAATAATGTCACAGAAATAGCAAAAAATAGAAAACAGAACTGGTCTCAAAATTTCAGCTGAAAAAAACAAAATTCATGACAAATATAAAAAATGTGCCAAAATTCATAGAAACATAAATAGGTAAAATAGTGTGAGTAAATAAATTTAAATATTGTGGAGAGACTATACAACAGAATGGACTAGAAAAATCTGCAGTAGATGTAAGAATTAACAAAATGGAAAGAGCATATGGTTTGACCAAAAATATGTAGAACAAGAAACATATATCTAGAAAAACAAAACTAAAACACTACACCACAGTGCTATGACCAGAATGTTTAGATGGATCTGAATGTCTAATGATGAACTATAAGATGGACAGGCTAGAAGTACTGGAAAGAAGGATTATTAGAAAAATAATGGGTGCAATAAAAACTGGAGATGGTTGGAAAATAAGAAGTAATGAGGAGAGCTACAAAAATATAGAGAAAGTATCTGAAGTAATGGACGAATGAAGATTAACCTTTCTTGGACACCTCTACCGAATGGATGGAAACAGACTAACAAAACAAATACCTATATTTCTGGAAGAAGAAATCAACAATAGCATGGATTACAGAAGTAAGAAAAGATCTAGAAAGAAACAACATCAAAGAATCAGAAATAGGAGAAAGAAACCATTTTAAAAACAAAATACAAAATTTGGAAGGCTTTCATAGCAAAAGAAATAAAAAATCAGGAAAAACATGGACAGAAGAAAGGAAGAGACTTCATGGGGAGAAAATTAGAGAATACTGGAGAAATAGGAAACAACAACAAAGGAAGAAGAGGAACTGAAGTTCTTAATGTGATCCTAGTTGGTCAATATTATTGTTGAAAAAAAAAGTAACAGAAACTAGTAGAAATTCATTTGTTAAGAAAAATTGTAAATCCTTTGGAATATTGTTATTTCCGCAAAGTGTTGGAGCCAGAAGCATGTCTCTGATGTGATTACACATATTTTTGTATTTTTGTGCAAGCAGTGTAATTTCGGCTTTGTCAGTGTGAAAAATCAAAGTACCCTATGATATACTAAAATGTGAGAAAATATATTTATGTAAAACCAAAAATTCTGCAACAACAATCTTCAAATTTATTTAGTTCCATACAACCACGAGGACCTAAAATGTGAGATTTTCAGCTTCAAGAATCAGGCCCCTAGACAAGAAGAACTGGAGCCATCTCAGCATGACAAGCTAAGTAAACTTGAGCTCCTCTCAAATCTTCATAAACGACTTCAATGTGAACAATAGATGGAATCTGGAAGGAGGGGACAGTTTACACTCTCCAGATCACTTGTTGTGAATTCTCAGGTTGGAATTGCTCCTTTGCTGATACCCTGTACTTCCCCGTTATAAGTTCCGGTAGTCTTAAAGCCACTGACAATATATGTTCTGGGTGCTGACAATATATTTTCAGGGTGATTCTGGGCCAGTCTAGTTAATAGAGACACAAATTTCTGTTTAGAGATTTTTTGCATACTCTTTGCCATTTACACAATTCATTGTCCTACTTGGTCTTGAGGTATTTAAAAGCTGCCACATCCTGTGGTTGTAATGGGTGTGTAGTATGGGGAGGTAGCTTCGTATGGTGAGTTGACTCTGCTGGGCTAATCTAATCAAATGAGTTGAAACATGATTAGTATGACCATCACAGATTAACAGTACTGGTCTTTGTTCACCTGTATTCCATAAAAACATATCATGAAAACAGTTGAAGAATAAAGTTGTTTCCATCCATGCTGTGAACTTGCTGAAACTGCAATTTGTAATGCAACAACATGATCTGTCCACTTCTCCTATACATTTTTTCCTTCAAATACATGCAGTAGGATCAACCTTTGTCCTGCTGCAGAACAGCATAACAGCACTGCTATGTCTTCATACCCAGATGTCCTCACTTTGTGCTCACTTTTTACACTGATGACCCCAGCAATTTTGGTTTATGATGAGTTATGGCAAAATGAGGTTTCATCACAACTGAAAATCCTCTCTGGTTTTTCTCAAAGATTAAGTTCCCTTAAAGTTTGTACTAAAATTCTGAAGAAGTTGTACTCTAACACAGATTGATTTGATCATATTTTACATGTTCAATCACTTCTGATTCCTTGAGTGACAAGCAATGCCTAATTCTAAAGCTATTAAATCAGCTCACAACAGATCTCTGGTTTACAAGGCATGTATTTTTGTCTGTTGAAAAAGATGCAAAACTACTTGGTAAGATAAGCCAAACCCATTTTTGTCCATTACTTTCAACCAATTTGCTATATTTTCTTCTCCAGCAGTAGACAACTCCCAAGGTGGCTGTCATGTGTTTAAGTGGTGTGCTTGCTTGTGCGGCTGAATGGTGTGCATTTCTCTTTCTTTTTATGATTAAAGCTGTGGCCAAAAACTAATATGTAATTGCCTTTTAATTGTGCCTGACTGTAGCTTAATGTGGTATCTTTATGGTAAGTTGCAATCTGTCTGTTCCTTACATTATTATTATTATTATTATTATTATTATTATTATTATTAATGTTATTATTTGTGACACATTACACTGATTGTTTTTTTATCACTTCAGCATGATATCGGTTTTAAACTTTCAACAGAAGCAGTCAAGGAATTGTACCTCCACCAATAACACTTTCCTAACTAAACACCCTTCTCTTTTTGGTAGATTCCGTCTTTTGACTGGTTTGATGCTGTCCTTTATCTTTTCCTGTCTCGAGCCAATTTTTTCATCTTTACTTAGGTCTTCCACCAGACATCCCTTGTAATAGTAGGAGTGGTCATAGCATTATAACTGGGTTTTCCTACTGACCACCAGACTCACCTCCTGATGTATGAAAATTTTTGAGAAAACAGTTTTGTAGTGCATAAGTTCCAGGAATCAAATTGTAAGTGTTGGTGAAGGCATTAATCATCCAACAATCAGTTGGGAGAATTACAGTTTTGTTAGTGGTGGATGTGGCATCCTGTTGAACTTTACTAAATACCTTTCCTGAAAACTGTTGAGGACATGTAGTTCAGAAACCTACTTATGATGGAAACATATTATATTTAATGGGAGCAAACAGACCTGACCTCTCTGAGGATCTCCACATCAAAACTGGTATCAGTGACCATGATACAGTTGTAGCAACAATGATTGGCTATGTACAAAGGGCAACTAAAACAAGTAGAAAGATTTACATGTTAAGTAACTTAGATGAAAAATCAGTAGTGTCATATCTGAATGAGGAACTTGAAACTTTTAGCCCAGGACAGGTGCATATACAGGGTGAGTCACCTAACGTTACCGCTGGATATATTTCGTAAACCACATCAAATACTGATGAATCGATTCCACAGACCGAACGTGAGGAGAGGGGCTAGTGTAATTGGTTAATACAAACCATAAAAAAATGCACGGAAGGGATATTAGCAGCAACGAAGTTAGTGTCCAGATACATCTGAGAATGAACTGAAATTGTGGATAGCAAATCAAAAGCAGAAATGCTTAAATCCATTCCTAAAGAAAACCAGCAAAGCAAACCCCAGGAGTATTGCCCAGATTTAATCCTCATAACACTGAATAGATGAGTAAAATAGATAATAATGTAAGTGGCATTGAGACTGCCGAAATCATTAAAACTGAACAGTGCCCAACAAAATCATTATCAGATCCTGTACTTAATACGCGGCTGAATTAGCCACTCTTTTAACTATAATGTACTGTAGACCCCTCTGGGAGGAGTGTAGAGCCTCGAGAATTTTGGTGTAAGTTCTAGAGAGATTCGGCTTTCCACCATCTCGAACACCCGATAGTTTAAGTACGACGGTGAGAGAGTGGAAATGTGTCTACCTCGCCACCAGTTTCTGTGTGTGCTGGATGGACACGTATTGGGAGAATACGGCAATAGTGATGGTCGATCGGCACGGACAAGTGTTTGCAGTGCGAGCTTGAGAAGTTGTATGTCCCCAAATTCCCTCTATTCCTTGATGGTATAATGACTGTATTCTTGTGAACAAATTATTTATGTATTGAACAAAAATACTTCTACATTTGACTTTTTAGGTGTTGGACTTGGGATAAGCAAGAACTGGTTTTATAGTTGTTATTAAACCAAACATATTATAATTGTATTTGTTAGTTTCTAATGGTCCAAGATGGGGTTGACTCGTGAGAGTTGAATGTTTGTGTGAAACTTGTGAAATTATTTTATTGTGTAGATGAAAATATAACAGAGTTGAACCATGGTATCCTGAGAGTACAGAATCATTTCAAGAGTAGAAAAGAAGTCCATTTTGAAATTCTCTTAACCAGCTATAGTCTTTGGAAAAGAAGAGTTTGTGAAATCGACGCAGATGTGTGACCCAAGAAGAAGATCAGCTGCACACAATACGTGAGTCAACTGCAAGAGATGTGTGAGTCTTGTACCCCAGTACCACACTGTCTCTCCTGTCATCTGAAGACCATTAGAGGGGTGATGGGATGCCCAGTGACTGGAAGAAAGTGTATGCCACACCTGTCTACAAGTAAGGTAGCAGAAGTGATACACAAAACTACCATCCAATATCCTTCACATCCATCTGTTGTAGAATCTTAGAACATATCCTTGAGCAGAATGACAACCTCCTTGCCAGCCATCATAGAGTCATGAAACCCAACTCACACTTGACATACAGAAAGGTTTGGATCAAGGTAGTCAGTCAGATGGAGTATTCCTTGATTTGTGACTCAGTATCATGTCTATGCTTACTATCAAAAGTACAATTGTATAGGGTTGTCATTCTTGTTGTGGTCTTCAGTTGGAATACTGGTTGATGCAGTTCTCCATACTACTCTATAACGTGTGAGGCTTTTAACCTCCAAATAACTACTGCACCCTACACCCTTCTGAATCTGCTTACTGTATTCATCTCTTGGTCTCCCTCTATTATTTTTAATCCCCCACCCCCACATTTCCCTCCAGTATTAAATAGGCAATCCCTTGATGTCTCAGAATGTGTTCTCTCAACCGGTTCCTTCTTTTGATAAAGTTGTGCCGCCTCATATGAAGTCTGTTCAAAAAATTCCAGAACGTTCATAATTTCATACCAGTGCTGAGTTGGTGTGAAATGCATTGGCATCCCTGTGCACACCTGTGTTTAATGTGTAACTGCCAGGTCCATTGTTGTTTGTCTGTTAGTTATTCTTCAGTGCTGTACTGAACAGAACATTGTGTAACACAGTTTGTGAATTTCCAAATGGTAGGGCTACAGGAGCAATACATCTGCATTAAATTTTCCATGAAACATACGAAAACCTTTACAGAGCCACACCAAATGATGCAGGAAGCCTATGGTGATGTGTGCTTATGCTGTCTTTTGTGTTACAAATTGTTCACACAGTTTAAAAATGGCCAGACGGAAGTTAAAGATGACCCTCATTCAGGACCCCTTTTGGCATCTACCTTGATGCTCATGTCAGAAACATCAACAAAACTGTGCATCATGTCATGAAATCCTGGCACAGCATTTTGGAAAGCATCATGCTCTCACCAACTTCGTCCCATGGCTTATGGGTCAAGACCACACAGACCTTCACCTTGCAATGTGTGAAGAGCTTTTACATTGTGCAAATAAGTATGAGATGTTCATTATGAGAATGATAACTGGTGATGAGATGTGGGTCTATGGTTATGATGTTGAGACCAAGTTTCAATCTTCACAATGGGTTCGGAAAACTTCTTCAAGACCGAAAGAAGCACGACAGGTCAGATCAAATGTCAAAGCCATGCTGATAGTCTTCTTTGACCCTGAAGGACGAGTTCATCATGAATTCATGTCACAGGGATAAACTGTTAATTGATGGTACTATCAGAATGTATTGTGACACCTGCGAGAAAATGTGAGAAGGAAACAGCCTGAAATGGGGTGAGACACATTCATCCCTATTGGTGCATGACTATCGCACAAAAAACAAAATCACTGTGCTGCCTCATCCTCTGTAATTTCCAGACCTTGCCACTGCAGTTTTTTTTATTCCCATAGTTGAAAATCCCATTGAAAGGATGAAGATTTGCAACAGTAGACAAGACAGAAGCAAATTCACAGATGGTGCTTCACACGATCCAGTAAGAGTCATGCAAAGACTCCTTCCGGAAGTGTAAATGGCATTGGGAACAGTCTGTCAATTGTGGAAGGGAGTATTTTGAAGGAGACCATGCACAAGAAGAAAAAGGTAAGTGTAAAAATATTTTGTGGATAAAGTTCCAGAATTTTTTGAACAGACGTCATAGTTTATGTGATCTATCTTCAACATTATTTTGTAACACCATATGTTGAATGCTTCTACTCTCTTTCTGTCTAAACTGTTTATCATCCATGTTTCACTTCCACAGATGGCTATAGCTCAGATAAATACCTTCAGAACAAATTTTCTAACACTTAAATCTGTATTCAGTGTTAACAAATTTGTCTTCTTCAGAATTTTTTGCCATTGCCAGTCTACATCTTATATCTTCTTTACTTCAGCCATCATCAGTTATTTTTCTGTTCAAATAGCAAAAATCATGTATTACTTTCAGATATTCATTTTGTTATCTAATTCTCTCAGCATCACCCACTTTATTTCGACTACATTCCATTGTCTTTGTTTTGCTTTTGTTGATGTTCATCTTATATCCTCCTTCCAAGACACTGTCCACTCCATTCAACTGCTCTTCCAAGTCCTTTACTGTCTCTGACATAATTACAATGTCATTAACAAACCTTAGTGTTTTTATTTCTTCTCCCTTAATTTTAATTCCATCTTCAAATTTTTATCTGGTTTCCTTTACTGCTTGTTCAGTGTACATATTGAATCACATGGGGTATCAAGAAAAATTTGTGACTGGAGTGAGAATTTTTTGATAGAAAGGACACAGCAAGTTGTCTTGGATGAAGAATCATCATCAAATGTAGAAGTAACTTCTGATGTGCACCAGGGAAGTGTGTGGGGACCATTTCTGTACCTGATGTCTATTAATGGCCTAGCAAACAATATTAATAGTTACCTCAGACTTTTCACTGATGATGCAGTTATCTATAACCAGGCACTACTGAAAGACACAGCACAAATATTCAGTCCAATCTAGATAAGATTTGAAAGTGGTGCAAAAGGTTAGAAACTTGCTTTAAATTTTCAGGAATATAAAATTGTGCGCATATTGTCCTATGACTATAATATCAATGAGTCACAATTGGAAATGGTCAACTAATACAAATACAGGGTAGTGCAGAAAATAACCCATGTAAGTATAAAGGGATGCAATGAAATTACAGAAATGAAGATCTGAAATGGACTTACCATTTATTTACAATTAAAAATACAGTGAAAAATAAATTTATAGAAGAAAGTGAGTCTTTGCAACATCAGTACCCAGCTGTGTATGTCTAAGCATATTCAGATACATCTGGCATATAGTTTAGCTATCAGTGGTGGAAACTTCATGGCTGATGTCTTTCAGTCCCTGTATTATGTGTGGGTTTGTTTTATAGACCTTGCTGTTCAAGTGTCCTCACAGGAAAAAATCACGTTAGATCCAGATCATAGTCATTCATTTGAGCACAAAATGTATCTAAAATGCAACCATGCTGAGGCTAGTGTCAAACATGTCAGTCCAATGATGAGCATTCCTGTTACACTGCACCAAATGTGGACTTTTTCATCATGGAATGACACACACAGTTAGGGTTTTCCATTGCCCCATACCTCGTGTTCTGTGAATTCACAACACCAGAATGAAGCAGATGAAACCATGCTTCATTACTCATGAGATAATAGAAATTTTCTAACAAACCATGTGCAGTAATCTACATGATTCTATCATCCTCCCATAATTGTTGCACAACAATCACATGAATTGGCTTCAAATTAAAAGACTTTTCAATATCCACTGACAACTCCTACTTACATACACCTCTTGAGCTCTGCATAATACTTCAGGGAATGTCAGCAGTAACTTCTGGTCTGTGAAACGAAGGAATTCTTTGTCATTTTACATTTTAAAGAGATCTGTAGGTGCACCAATTTTTGTACAGACTCTGTATTGCTGTCTTTGCTGGTTGTCTTCTGTCTAGATACTTGACCCCAAAAATTTCACTAGTTTTCATAATCGAACCTGCTTTCACATATGCTTCCACAATTTCAATTCTTTCTTCATCAAGACACTCATTTTGAAGACTGCAAAGAGAACCATCTAACTTCAGTGATGAAATAAACTGAAACGCTGACAGAAAAAATGCTAACAGGTGATTATTGCATGAAGCTGTCCATTGTTGTAGCTGTTTACTTTATTTCAGAAGTTGACATATTGCATTTGCATTCAAAGAGAAGGTGGACTACTTTTAACTGTGCCAACGGGTACCTTTTTGAAAGAGTTTATAGGGTTGTTGTTGTTGTTGTTGTTGTTGATGTAGACTTCAGTCCAGAGACTGGTTTGATGCAGCTCTTCATGCTGCTCTATCCTGTGCAAGCTTCTTCATCTCCGAGTAACTACTGTTATCTACATACTTCTGAATCAGCTTAATGTATTCGTCCCTTGATCTCTCTCTACAGTTTTTACCCTCCACACTTCCTCCAATACTAAACTGGTGATCCCTTGATGCCTCAAAACATGTCCTACTAGCTGATCCCTTCTTCAAGTCAAGTTGTGCCAATCCTATTCAGTACCTCCTCATTAGTTACATGATCTACCCATCTAATCTTCAGCATTCTTCTGTAGCACCACATTTGAAAAGCTTCCATTCTCTTTTTGTCTAAACTATTTATTGTCCATGTTCCACTCCATACATGGCTACACTCTGAACAAATACTTTCAGAAAATGCTCAATGTTAAGAAGCTTCTCTTCTTCAGAAATGCTTTCCTTGCCATTGCCAGTCTACATTTTATATCCTCTCTACTTCAACCATCATCTGTTATTTTGCTCTCCAAACAGCAAATCTCATCTACTACATTTTATATCCTCTCTACTTCAACCATCATCTGTTATTTTGCTCTCCAAACAGCAAATCTCATCTACTACCTGATCAGCATTACCTGATTTAATGTTACTACTTTCCAATATCCTCGTTTTATTTTTGTTGATGTTCATCTTACATCCTCCCTTCAAGACACTGTCCATTCCATTCAACTGCTCCTCCAGGCCCCTTTTTGTCTTTGACAGAATTACAGTGTCAACGGCAAACCTCCAAGCTTTTATTCCTTTCCCTAGATTTTAATTCTCACTCAAAATTTTGCTTTTGTTTCCCTTACTGCTTGCTCAATGTACAGATTGAATAACATTGGGAATAGGCTACAACCCTGTCTCACTCCCTTCCCAACCACTGCTACCCTTTGATTCCTCTCGACTTTTATAACTGCCATCTAATTTCTGTTCAAATTGTAAATAGCTTTTCACTCCCTGTATTTTATCCCTGCCACCCTCAGAATTTGAAAGAGAGTATTCCAGTCAACATTGTCAAAAGCTTTCTCTAAGTCTACAAATGCTAGAAATATTGGTTTGCCTTTCCTTATTCTATCTTCTAAGATAAGTTGTAGGGTTAGTATTGCCTTGCATGTGCCACATTTCTACAGAATCCACACTCATCTTCCCTGAGGTTCCCTTGTACCAGTTTTTCCATTTGTCTGTAAAGAATTCATGTTAGTATTTTGCAGCCATGACTTATTAAATTGATAGTTTGGTAATTTCCACACCTGTCAACACCTGCTTTCTTTGCTATTGGAATTATTATATTCTTCTTGAAGTCTGAGGGTATTTCGCCTGTCACATGCACTTTGCTCACCCAATGGTAGAGTTTTGTCATGGCTGGCTCTCCAAAGACTATCAGTAATTCTAATGGAATGTCGTCTAACCATACAGTAAAGCTACATGCCCTTGGCAAAAATGATGGATGTAGTTTCCCCTTGCTTTCAGCCATTCATAGTAGTAGCACGGCCAGGCCATTTTGGTTAATGTTACAAGGCCAGTTTAGTCAATCATCCAAGCTGTTGCCCTACAACTACTGAAAGGGCTGCTGCCCCTCCTCAGGAACCACAAGTTTGTCTGGCCTTTCAACAAATACCCTTCAACTGTGGTTGCACCTATGGTACATCTATCTGTATCACTGAGGCTCACAAGACTCCCCACCAATGGCAAGGTCCATGGTTCATGGGGAGGTGGGGGGGGGGGGGGGTTTGATAGGGATATGAAATGGAAAAATCATACAGGCTCAGTGAAAAGTGAAGGACGTGGCAGACGGCTGTTCATCAGTAGAATACTAAGGAAATCCATGACTCTACAAAGGAAACTGAACACAAAATATTAATGTGACCCATGCTAAAATAAAATAATAAGTGTGTGGCGTCTCTACCGAATAGAGTTAATAGGTATCTTGAATGGGTACAAAGAAGGCAGCATGAATGATCAAAGGTTTCTTTGACCCATGGGAGAGTGTCTTGAATATGCTGAAATAACTGAACTGTCAGAAATTTGAGGATAGATGCAGACTACCTTGTGAAAACCAACTTATAATGGTTTTAGAACCAGCTTTAAGAGTTTTGCACATAGGAATATATTACATCTCCATTTGAATCACTCCCACAAGGATCATGAACACAATATTACACTAATGACAGCATGCATATAGACATTTAAACTGTCTTGCTTCTTGCTCTCCATATATGGGTGGAAAAGCTGCAGTGGTCTGCAAAGTATAGGTGTAGATAGAGAATCTGCTTCCCATGCCATTTATATAACTGTGGGAAATGTAGTAGATGTTTTCCTAATTTGTCTGTTCTTCTAGTACGACTTTGGCATGAACTTATTTTTTATCACATTCAATCAAATTTTTCTGGGTTTGTGACCACATTGTCAATACATATAAACTACTGGCATTTTGGTCCCTCTTGCAAGTGACCTTCTTCAGTGCATTTTGTTTACTGCTGAATGAGAAAACTTTGTATCTTATATACGTGCTGACATGGCTGAGTCTAATTCTGATAGGCTGTTAAGGATGAAGGGGAGGGATATTAGAAGCCTTTGTTGGTGTTTTTATTATTTCTTTTCATTGGTTGAAACCCAAGGTTTTGATTGGTGTTTGCATTACTGCTTGTGATTGGTGGAAATTGGCGAATGGAAAACTACGTGGCAGCTGTGATGTGGAGTTATTTTCCTGCTTTCAAGTGCCAGCCAAGGTGCATCAGTAATCTATGCGCCTGCAGCCGCTGCTGTCTCACGCATGCCTGTATGTGTTGCTTCGCTTCAGCTATCATCCTGTAGCGCTGTTATTGCAGGCAGCCAAGATGTTGGAAGTTGGTACCCATCCTCTCTGTTCACATTGGCCAGTCGCTTGGCTATTTCTATTGTCTCTCTAATCTTCCTTCTGAAAGTAAGAGTCTGTTTCGCCAGTATGCATGCTTCACCAAAATCAATCTGTTTGCTGCACTCATCCTGGTGATCTGCCACTGCTGACTTGGTGTGCTATCTTAGTTGGATATATGTTTTGTGTTCAGATATCCGTGTGCTAAATAGTAGCCTCATATTGTCTACATACACTAATCCACATTTGCACCTGATTTCGTAGACTCTAGCAGCATTTAGTTTGTCAACTGTATCTTTTATTGTGCGAAGACCATCTTCTATTCTGTTGCTGCTTCACAAAATCAGCTTGATGCCTGCTCGGTAGAGAATTTTGCCCACCTATTCACTGACACCTTGAACATATGGTAATAGAGTGATGTTTTGTACTTCCTTTTGCTATCCCCTATTGCCTTCATTCTTGTTGCCATAGTTTTATCCATTACATTCATTCCATAACCGTGGCACAAAAATGGACTTGAGGTTTTGTAGGTCACCCTTTAGATGTTCCTTATCGGTGATCCTGTGAGCCCTCTTGGTTAAAGTGTGCAGGGCAGATTCTTCTGCATAGGGTGCTGATGGGAGGAGGCATGCAAGTACTTGACAGTACTGGTTGGCTTCCTACATACTCTATGGCCCAGTTTACCATCAGGTTTTCTGTAAACTTTCACGTCAAGGAAAGGCAGCATCCCATTCTTTCCTTTCTCCATAGTGAATTGGATTCTGCTGTGCTGCTGGTTGACGTGTCAGTGGAAACTTTGTAACTCTTCTTCTCCGGGTGCCCAGAAAACAAAAGTATCATCAACATATCGAAGCCAACATTCTGGGCATAATGGTGTGGACTGGAGCGCTGCTTCTTCAAATGCTTCCATAAAGATGTCTGCTGCAATAGGTGAGAGACGGGAGCCCATAGCTACACCATCTGTCTGTTCATAAAATTCCACTTTCCATCTGAAATAGGTGGTCGTTAAACAGCGGTGCACTAGATCACAGATACCAAGTGCCATACGTTCCTCTAAGATGTTCATGGTGTCTTGTACCGGCAGAGTCATGAATAAAGACTTCATGCCAAAGCTACCGTCAGGTCTGTGGCTGAGATACACTTTACTTCTAAAGGTTCCACAAAATGAGTGGAGTCCTTAAGATATGAATTTGTGTGACCCACCAAATGTAGGAGCTTTGGAGCCAGTTTCTTTCCTATACTGTACATCAATGAATTAATGTTACTCACAAAGGAAAAGCCTCTTTATGGACCTTCATTACACCATATATTCTTGGTGCCTGTGGAACATGTGGGATGAGTCTTCTGGCTGTGTTGAAATTCATTCTAGTTTGCTTAAGCAACGCTTGCATCGATTGATTATCTTGGCCATCAGATCTCTCTTAAGTTTCTTATAAATGATGGTTCAAATGGCTCTGAGCACTATGGGACTTAACTTCTGAGGTCATCAGTCCCCTATAACTTAGAATTACTTAAACCTAACTAATCTAAGGACATCACACACATCCATGCCCGAAGCAGGATTCAAACCTGCGACCGTAGCAGTCGCGCGGTTCCAGACTGTGGCGCCTAGAACCGCTCAGCCACTTCGGCCAGTTCTTATAAATGAGTTCATTGAGAAGATCCTCCATTCTTTTGTTATAATCCTCCATGTCCAACACAACGATTGCATTTCCCTTGTCTGCTCATGTTATTACTAAATGAGAGCTATTCTTCAGTTCTGCGACAGCATGACGTTCCTCCTGTTTTTTTTTGGAGGCTTTGCTTGAGTCAGGACCCATACTGTTTCTTGTCTAATCCTGTCTGTCTCAGCTTTTGGTAGATGATGAATTGAAGCTTCAACAGATTCAATACTGTCTTCTTTTGGGACTCGTTTTTGTGTGACTGCGAAAGTCATCCCTTTAGCCAGAATTTGTGTGGCTGAATTGCTTAAGATGTGGCTGGAAAGGCTAACCATCATCTATTGAGTGTCCAGCATCAGTCCTTTCTCAGTGGTTTTCTGCTGCCGTTTGTTGAACTTCCTCATCTGATGGATGGCAGTACTATTGCCTGACCTTGTAGCTTGTTGAAAGGTTAACATGTCAACCTACTCCCAGTCATCCATGTCCAGCTTTCCAGCAAGGAAAAGGTGCAATTGACAGAGTTTCCAGTTGTTTGTGTCGAGACTTACTCGAATATGGCAGATCCTTTCCTGTAACAAAGCTCTGCTGGCTTGTAACAGATATTCTTCACCTTGTTCACAGAACTGAAGAACAGCTCTCATTTAGTAATAACACAAGCAGACAAGGGAAAGGCAACCGTTGTGTTGGACATGGACAATTATAACAAACAAATGGAGGATCTTCTGAGTGAACCCATTTTTAAGAAACTTAAGGGAGATCCAATAGCCAAGATAATCAAATCAATGCAAGCACTGCTAAAGCAAACTAGAATGAATTTCTTCGACATGGTCAGAAGACTCATCCCACAAGTTCCACTGGCACCAAGAATATATGGTGTACCAAAGGTCCATAAAGAGGCTTTTCCTTTACAACTGTTTGTGAGTACCATTAATTCACCAATGTACAGTCTAGCGAAGGAACTGGCTCCAAAGCTCTGACATTTGGTGGACCACACAAATTTGTATGTTAAGGACTCTACCCATTTTGTGGAACCTTTAGGACAAAAAGTATATCTCAGCCACAGACCTGATGGTTAGCGTCAACATGAAGTCTTTATTCACAAATGTTCCAGTACAAGACACCATTAACATCTTAGAGGAATGCATGGCACCTGATATCTGTGACCTAGTGTGCCACTGTTTAATGACCACTTATTTCAGGTGGAAAGGGGAATTTTATGAACAGACAGATGGTGTAGCTATGGGCTCCCCTCTCTCGCCTATTGCAGCAGACATCTTTATGGAAGCATCTGAAGAACCAGCACTCCAGTCCACACCATTATGCCCAGAATGTTGGCTCCAATATGTTTATGGTATTTTCATTATCTGGTGACATGGAGGGGAAGAGTTATGAAGTTTCTAGCAACACCTCAACCAGCAGCACACTTTAACCAAGAGGGCTCACAGGATCAGCAATGAGGAACACGTAAAGGGTGAACTACAAAACCTCAAGTCTATTTTTTGTGTTAATAGTTATGGAATGAAAGTAATAGATAAAACTATGGCAACAAAGAATGAAGGCAGTAGAGGATAGCAAAAGGAAGCACAAAATGTTGCTCTATTACCATATGTTCAAGGTGTCACTGAACAGGTGGGAAAAATTCTCCACCAAGCAGGCATGAAGCTGATTTTTTGAAGCAACAACAGAATAGAAGATGGTCTTCGCACAACGGAAGATACAGTTGGCAAACTACATGCTGCTGGATTCTACAAAATCAGATGTGAATGTGGATTAGTGTATGCAAGCGAGACAGGATATCTGAACACAAAAGATACAGGGTGTTCATTAAAAGACTCCCTGATTTCAAAATTAAATATCTTGAAAACAAAGATCGATAGAGGAATGCAGTAAATGGTATGTTTATTGTGAAAGCTGTAAGAAGTTTATACAGCAGTTTGAAATAATAGTTACAAAAGCTGCTAACAGATGGCACTGTACGCTGTACAGCTCATATCAGCTTACATAAGTGAAATAATCGTATGAAAACAATCTTTGCAAACAATCACATCACAATGTTTTCAAAATGTTCACCACTGGCACTATAGAGGTGGCGCAAACGAAGAATGAAATTCACCGTCACATTTCGTAATGTCTCAATTGAAATGGATTCACATGCCACAGAGATCGCCGATTCAAGCTCATTCAGTGTGGCGGGATGCTTCGGGTAGACCATGTCTTGCACTGTGCCCCACAAAAAAAAAGTCACAGGGAGCCAAATCTGGCGAATATGGAGGCCAATCCATGCCTGCACCAGTAAATTTGGGATATTCCAAAGCAATGACCCGATTCCCGAAGTATTCCTCAAGAAAGCGAAACACTTGTTTGGTCCAATGTGGTCGGGCTCCATCTTGCATAAACCATTCAGTACCTGATCGATCCTCTAACGCTTGCTGTGTGGCGACAAATTGTTCCAAAATTACAATGTAACGTGCACCAGTGACCGTTTCTCGAATGAAAAAAGTGCCAATAATGCCTCTGCTGCATACTGCAGCCCACACAGTAACTTTAGGAGAATACAGGGGTTTTGCTTCACACCAATATGGCTTTTCAGAACCCCAAACTCGCCAGTTCTGCTTATTCACGTATCCATTCAGGTGGAAGTGTGCTTCATCTGTATTCCAGATGCAGCCAACATCAAATCCTTCACTATCAATCATTGTCAGCATTTGATTAGCAAAGGCAACCCTTTGTTGCACAGCTCGTATGGGTATGGCCTGGTGCATTTAATTTTGAATGGAAACATGTGTAGGCTCTTTCTCAGTATTTTCTGTGTGCTGGAACACTTCAAACCAGTATCAGATGCAATTCTACAGACGGATGACATTGGATATCGCTGAATAATTCCAGAAACTGTGGTGATATTTTCAGGCATAACTGCGGTTTGCTTGGGACCAACGTGCCCCACTAGATCATCAGTTACGCTGCCTGTTCATTGAAATTTTGCGAAGAGCGTACGAATGGTTTTCACATGGGGTCCTTTTGGAACATTAAATCATGCTTGAAAACTTCGCCTTGTTGCCGTAGGACTCTCTTCTAACCTGTGGTACTCTAGCACCAGAAAAATGCGTTGTTCAATGGAGTACATGGTTTTAATCTCTTCCTTCGGTACGCTAACCTCCCTTCACATTTCAATAGTGGAACTGATCACTCTGGGCTTCGGATCACTATTTATACTAGGCATTACATATGGCGATTACAGCGCCATCTGTTAGCAGCTTTTGTAACTATTATTTCAAACTGCTGTATAAACTTCTTACAGCTTTCACAATAAACATACCGTTTACTGCATTCCTCTATCGATCTTTGTTTTTGAGATATTTAATTTTGAAATCAGGGAGTCCTTTTCTGGACACCCTGTATATTTGACTAAGACAGCACACCAACTCAGCAGTGGCAGATCATCAGGATGAGTGCAGCAAACAGATTGATTTTGGTGAAGCATGTGTACTGGCAAAACAGCCTCTTACTTTCAGAAGGGACTGATGATCTCAGATGTTAAGTCCCATAGTGCTTAGAGCCATTTGAACCAACTTTCAGAAGGAAGATTAGAGAGGGAATAGAAATAGCCAAGTGACCATCCAACATGAACAGAAAGGAGGGGTACTGACTTCCAACGTCTCCTTTCCAGTAATAACAGTGCTACGGGATGATAGCTCATGTGAAGAAACACATACAGGCACACGTGAGACTGCAGCAACCCCAGGTACATAGAGTACTGGCACGCCTCAGCTGATCCTAAACAGCAGGGAAACAATGCCATATCACAGCTGCCACCTAGTTTTCCATTCGCTAATTTCCACAAATCATATGCAGTAATGCAAACACCAATCAAAATGTTGGGTTTCCAACAATGAAAAGAAATAATAAAAACACCAATAAAGACTTCTAACATCCCTCCCCTTCATCCTTAACAGCCTATCAGAATTAGACAACAGCCAGATCTGCAGGTACATAAGAAACATAGTTTCTCATTCAGCAGAAAACAAAACACACTGAAGAAGGTCGCTTGCCACAGGGACCGAAACGTTGGTAGTTTTACATATATTGACAATGTGGTCACAAACCCAGAAAAATTTTATTGAGCATTGTAACTTTACAGTTTTGCAACTGTGGAAATCATGTGGTTTTGAGGCAAAGAACTCACCAAGTCATGTTTGGAGCACATTTTCATCTGGAAAAAGAAGGACCCTGAAGGTTGTTTGGAAGAGAGTGAAAAAGGTGACAGTCTGAGGGTACAAGATCAGGTGAATAAAGTGACTGCAGAATGACTTCCCAGCCCAATTCTTGTACAGTGTTTTTTTGTCAATATAGCAGAATGCCAGTAGTCATTATCATGGAGTAGCACCATCACTTCACTCTGTCTGACCAACTCCTGTAAAATGATTTTTTGTCAGTGTAGCAGAATGCAGGCAGTCATTATCAAGGAGTAGCAGTCTTCATGATAGTCATTCTTGGATTGCACCAGCAAGTTGTCTCAGTTGTTGACAACAAATGTCAGCAGAGATGGTTATACCTCAGGGAAGTAATTTGTAGTACATGACACTGTCGCTGTTCCACCAGATGCTTAACATTGTATTTCATGGATGTGCACAGGTGTTTGTATGCGGAGTATCTGTTTTGTTTTGGGCTCAACTATTCCTTTCTTTTCCTTATGTTAGGATAAAGACACCATTCCTCATCACTAGTAACGATACAGGACAGAAATGATTGCTATTGTTCTTGAGCGAATTGATAATAAGCAAGCAGAGATGCACTTATGACCACCTGCTGATTTTTGTGATTTTGGCTTAGAGCATGCATTACACATACATCCTATTTTTTAATCTTCCACATAGTATATAAATGTTGCACGATGGTGGAATGATCACATTCATCACATCTGCCAGTTCTTGAGCACACTGTCATGGAGCATTGTGGATTAATGCATTTCAGTGACCTTCAAGCCATGAAGGCCTTCTTGAAAGTGGAGAGTTACTACTGTCAGAACAGTCCTGTTTAAAATGAGAAAACCATTTTGTTGCCATGCTCTGTCCAGTGGCATTATCCCCATACATGGCACAGATGTTTCTGGGTGCCTCTATTGCTGTCACCCCTCCTTTGTACTCCAACAGAGGAATACTTTTGAAATGTTCCAGTTTTTTCCACTTGGCACTCAATTTTCCAGTGTCCGTATCTCCATTCACTATTTCCAAATGATAAAATGTAAACTCAAATAGCAACAGCGAACTATAAATAAGAATGGTAATTGATAAATAAACCCATAGCTGCTGAAATACTAACATGCAAAAAAAAAAAAAATCTATGAACTTAGGCACCACCGTAATACTTCATATACACTCCATTACCATTGCTTTACTGTTGTTGATGTTCATCTTATAATCTGTTTCAAGGCATTATCTGCTCCATTTAATGTTTCTTCCAAAGCCTTTGCTGTCACTGACAAAAGTACATTGTCATTGACATTTATTTATTTGAGATACATATTCCATAGATCTAGTATGGCATGATTACGCATGGATGTGGAATGAGTCAAAGCAGATACAATATAGATATCATACAATACATACTGGTATATTACACATGGTAGATGAATGATTCAAAACTGGTACAATACAATAATATAACAGAGATAATAAACAATACAATAGTGATTAAAAAAATAATACAGATACAATGACAAAGGAAATAATATGAATTACCACTCAAATTATTTATCTCTGCTGAAGAATTCATCTAAAGAGTAGAAACATTTTTCCAGTAGTAATTCCTTTAGCTTTTTTTTTTTTAAATAGCATTTTAACTTCTTTCAGACACTTTATATTACTCGCGAGTGTGTTAAAGATTTTTGTACTTGTGTAAATTACCCATTTTTGTACCAGAGAGATTTTTCTGTTCACAGTGCATATCACCTTTCTGTCCTATGTTATAATGATGGTATGCCTCATGTGTTTCATATTCAGAAGAACTGAGAAGTGTGAAAGCCATGAGTGAGAGGAGATATTGCGACATGGTGGTTAATATACCTAACAGTAACTTTTTATTTCCTCTCCATGATCTTAAATTCCCATTCCAAATTTCTTGTTGGTTCCTGTTACTGATTGCTCAATGTACAGATTAAATAACATTGGTGACAGGCTACAACCCGGTCTCACTCCCTTCTCAACTACTGTTTCTCTTTTGTAGTCCTCAACTATTATAACTGTGGTTGGAAATAACCTTTTGCTCTCCGTATGTTCTGCCTTCAGAATTTCAAAGAGTGTAGTCCTGTCAACATTGTTAAAATCTTTCTCTAAGTCTACAAATGCAATAAGTGTATATTTGCCTTTCTTCAACCTACCTTCAAGAATAAATTGTAGGATCAGTATTGCCGTGTGTGTTCCTACTTTTCTCTGGAACTCAAACTGATTGTCCCAATGATCAACTTCTAGAAGTTCTTCCATTCTTCTGTGAGTAATTCATATCAAATATTTTGCAACCATGGCTCATTAAACTGATTGTTTGGTAGTATTCACACCTATCAGAACCTGCCGTCTTTGGAATCAGAATCTTCTGAAATCTGAGGGTATTTTCTGTAGAGTAATTTTGCAAAATGCTCCTAGTTGTTACTTCTCAAGGTTTACCATGGTCCACATTTCTCTTCCATACAATACTGTACTCCATGTCCACTTTCAGGGATTTGTTCCTCAGTTCTGTATCAGTATTTGACACCAAGATGGCTCATATTTAGAAAATTTCTTTTCCTCTCTGCTTCTGATATTCTGATACCTCCTTTGCTCAATCCCTTCTATGTAACCTTTATTCCTAGATGTGAGAATTCTTTTTATATCTGCTAATGTTTCATTTCAGTGTTAGCCAAGTACCTGTTTGTTTTCTACTACTCGTTTCATTTCAGTGTTAGCCAAGTACCTGTTTGTTTTCTACTACTAATGTCACTTTCATTTTACTGAGTTTGCTATCTTTGTTGACTTCATTTACAAATGTGGTAAGGAAAGATCTGGTAGAACATAAATAATTTAGGCATAAAGGAGACTTCTCACTAAATAATAGAAGTGTTGAGTCAAAAACAGGCAGACAAAAAAGAACAAAAACTTTGTTAGCTTTCAGGTAAATCCCTCAATGAGCTTGAGTACACACACACACACACACACACACACACACACACACACATGACACACACACACACACACACAAGTGCAGCTACGTTGTGTGAGATACATATGTGCTTCTGCTTAGTGGCCAGCAGTCTCCTTCATTCTTCATTCATTTAATATTTTTACTGAATTACCACTGCTTTCTGTCTTTGAGAGTATGAGCCACAGGAAATCACAATTGGAGAGGTAAACTATGATTTTTAAGTTCCCAGGATGAATTTCTCTTAGAAAAATTATTTCATATCACCTTAGTCAAAACAGATGCCACATCTTTCTATGAAAAGTTGTAAATACGATCTCTTTGAATTACCATCTTGTAAAATATAAAATTCAATCACTTTTATGTAAATTTCTCTAGGTTTGACTTCACCTTTGGAACAATTTTGTCACATAAATAAATGTCATCCATGAAAACAATACACTTTGGTAACTAATACTTTTCTCTGAATAAACTGTATTGCATCACAACTTAACTTTCATTACAATCAATAGCTTACACCAACTTTAATACCACACAAAGATCGATCTGTATCATTTGACTGATAAGCAAACACTGACTTTTTCTTTACATTACATTACAGAATTGGTTTGTGATGAACAGATATCATTTGATTTTCACTGTTTACAATAAATGCCATGGGATATCATGATGAAGCAATTGACCTTTTCTTGAAGTCATTTCCTGCATGGTAAAAGATCATGTTGCACAGCTGTGAGTAAATTTGCTTCAAATGAAAAATATTGTCATAATTCTCATTAATTGCACATGAAACCTAGGACAGTACATCAGTGTAAATACACTACCTTATTAAAATCTGAACTTCTACCTATTGTTGATCAGGCAGTAAAGTCTGCAGTGCTACCAGCAGTAATTTGTAACACTACAAGCTTATTTTACTTAGCTCACCTTACTGCCTTCATAACCCATATACATACATACTTTAAAATATTCAAACTGCTGCAACAGCATGAACTGTGTATGTAGTTGTACAACATTAACATATTGACATATTGCACATGTCTAAATTGGTGTTGTTTGAGCAGTGGTAAAAGGTGGAAAGGGGGGAAGGGAGGGGGAGGAGGAGAGAGGGGGAGAGAGAGAGAGAGAGAGAGAGAGAGAGAGAGAGAGAACTGAGGATGGATGTGAATTTCATGAATTATAATTGTAGATTTAAGTGTCTATGATGTTGTCTCCTTCACTCCCTGTTCCGTACTTCACTTCATTTTTTGTCCCTCCTTATGAATTGACTCTCCCGACCAAGGAATTATTTTCCTGGTGTGGAAAACATGAGACTAAAGATGTACATCTTTCCTTGTGTGTGTAACAGTGAGCCCTCCTGTGCTTACACGATTATCAGCAATTGATGACAAAGATCCACAGTTCTGTCTAGTGTGTTCTATTTTATTTTATTTGCGTATATTTATAGCCACATGATCTAAACCCTGCCCCACCCCCTCTCCTCTTCTGCTCCTCCTCCAACAACACCATTGACCAGTATAACAAATGTTAATTTTTTTAAGGTTCCAGAAGCCATACAGCAATGTCAACAGGCAGGGATCACAGTCCGTATGATAACAGGTGACAATATACACACTGCAAGAGCCATAGCAATGAAGTGTGGCATCATTCATCCTGACAGTACATATCTCGTCATGGAAGGGAATGAATTCGACAGGCGAATAAGGGACAGCAATGGAAAAGTAAGTACTTGTATAAAGATGGATACTAAGACAATCACAGCTCTCAACTTATGAAAGGTAAACTAGCATTTATACATTCAATGGACATATAATAAAATTTTTAGATGTTAGTATATCGCCAGCTGAGATCTTCTATCTTTTGTTTGTAGAGCATTTAAAGTATCAACCACCTGATTATATTAGCTATTACATTTTTGAGAAATAAATGTTCATAACTGTGGGCCTTACCACGATCCAGTGGCTTGGATGTCTCAGCAATACAGGCACAGATGTACCGTAGATGTGACCACAGTGGAGAGGTATCTGTGGAGAGCACAAGAAAAATCTGTTGTTCCTGAAGAGGGGTGGCAGCCTCTTGAGTAGTTACAGGGGCAACAGTCAGGATGGTTGATGTACTTGGCTTCATAACATTAGTCAACATGACCTCTCTATACCGGTATTGCAAACAGCTGAAAACAAGGGGAAACTGCAGTCCTTTTTCCTGATGGCATGCAGCTCTACTGTATGGCTTAATGATGACCACATGCTCCTGGGTAAAATATTTGGGAGCTAACATACCTCTGCGTTCACATCTTCATGTGAGGACTACTCAGAAAAATGTCATCCAGAGAAACAAATACGTCATTCTATGGGTTGGTGTATGGAATGTTAGATCCCTTAAACAGGTTGGTTGGGTTAGAGAATTAGGAAGAGAAATTAATAGGTTGAAATTAGATATGGTGGGAATTAGTGAAGTCTGGAGACAGGTAGAACAGGACTCTTGATCGGGCCAGTACAGGGTTATCAAAATGAAATCAAATAGAGGCAGTGCTGGAGTATGTCTAATAATGAATAAGAAAATAGATTTGTGGGTAGGCATTTATTAACAACATAGTGAATTATAATAGCCAAGGTACACCGAACAGCCAGAACATTATGACCACCGACCTACTATCAATATAAACCCATCCGGATGATAGTAGCATCACCTGGTAAGGAATGACTGCTAGTCAGACACATGGACAGTGCATGTAGTACTGCTAGTCAGACACACACATTGCACATGTAATATCAGTCAGTGTGCTGTCTGTGTGTAGAATGGGAAAGGCCTGTGATCTGTCTGAGTTTGACTGAAGACAGATTGTGATGGCCCGGAGGTTCAGGACGAGCTGTTCCAAAACTGCATGACTTGTCAGATGTTTGAAGAGTGATATGGTGAGTGTCTTCAACATGGGATGAAACCATGTCCAGATATTGTGATGTTGGGTGGCCACCTCTCATTAAAGATGTTGGACATCATAGACTGTGGTGGATACACTTTTACTCTGCCCAGCATTGAAGTCTAATGTAATTTCCTGTTTTACTAGTTTGCCCAGCCTATGACGTCCGACACTGGTAATGAGGGGCAACCACCCAACATCAAGTTTGCCCAGCCTATGACGTCCGACACTGGTAATGAGGGGCAACCACCCAACATCACGAAGTCTGGACATGGTTTCACAGTGCACTGAGCACTCCTAACAATGGGCCTTTCAATGCTGGGCAGAGTACAAGTGTATCTGAACACACAGTGCACTGAGCACTCCTAACAGTGGCCCTCTGCAGCTGATGTCCCATGCATGTGCCAATGTTAACACATGACATCAGCAACTATGCCCGAAATGGGCACTGGACATTGCCACAGTGACAGAGCATTGCATGGGCTAATGAATCCTAATCCTTCTTCATCATGCTGATGGGAGGGTGCAAAACCTTTCTCTTCCAGGGGAACAGCTCCTTGAAAACTACACTGCAGGATTGATAGATACAAGCTGGTGACAGCTCCATTATGCTCTGGGGAACATTCATGGGTCCAGTGGAGCTCGTGAAAGGCACCATGATGGCCAAGGAGTATCATACACTGGTTGCAAACCATGTACACCATGTCACAAAGCCAGGAGTGTGATGGAGAGGTTCAAGAAACACACTGGTGAGTTCCAGTTGGTTTGCTGGCCCCCCAACTCACCAGATCTAAACCTGATCGAACACATCTGGGGTGTGATTGAACATGGTGTCTGAGCTCATGCCCCCCCACCCCCCGTGGAATTTACAGGAATTAGGTGACCTGTGTGTGCAGATATGGCACTAACTCCCTCCAGTGACCTAGTATGGCCTCATTACTTCCATGCCCGTGACCCATCACTGTTGTTACCCATGCCAAAGGTGGATATACTGGCTATTAGGTAGGTGGTCAAAATGTTCGGCTGGTCAGTGTAGGCACAAAGTCAACACTGACCACAGTAGTGCAAGTTTATATGCCTAGTTACTCCATAGGTGACGAAGAGATTGAAAGAACATATGATGAGATCAAGGAAAGCATTCAGATTGTTAAGTGGGGCAAAAATGTGATTGTGGTGGAGACCAAAATTCAATACTAGTACAAGGAAGAGAAGGAAAAATACTTGGAGAACATGGCAAAAGGGAAGAAATGAATGAGAAAGGTGATTTGTGCAAGTTTGTATTTTGTTCAAAGCACAATTTAATCTTTCTTCACCTCCCTCCTTCCCCTGCTCCCCCACCTCATCCCCCCTCCTCCAAGTCTCTTCCATGAGACTTTTACGAAACTGGAAAGTTTCAGACCAGCGCTACAACAGTGAATGAGATATTCAAAGCGATATTTTAAACTGCAGAACTTTTTCAGGTGCAGATGTGGGCTACTAATAACAATTCATTGGTTATGAACCACAGGTTAAAAGAAGATGCTACTTGGATAAAGAAAAATAACTAGAGGTTACTAAGAGATCCAACTTGCTTTATTTGTTCATGAGACCCAGAAAATATTAGATACAGGCTCCCAGGTAGATGCCATTTTCATTGACTTCCGGAAGGTGTTCGATGCAGTTCCGCACTGTTGCCTGATAAACAAAGTAAGAGCATATGGGATATCAGACCACCTGTGTGGCTGGATTGAAGAGTTTTTAGCAAACAGAACACAGCATGTTGTTCTCAATGGAGAGATGTCTACAGACGTTAAAGTAACCTTTGGCGTGCCACAGGGGAATGTTATGGGACCATTGCTTTTCACAATATATATAAATGACCTAGTAGATAGTGTCAGAAGTTCCATGTGGCTTTTTGCGGATGATGCTGTAGTATACAGAAAAGTTGCAGCATTAGAAAATTGCAGCGAAATGCAGGAAGATCTACAGTGGATAGGCACTTGGTGCAGGGAGTGGCAACTGACCCTTAACATAGACAAATGTAATGTATTGCAAATACATAGAAAGAAGGATCCTTTATTGCATGATTATATGATAGCGGAACAAATTCTGGTACCAGTTACTTCTGTAAAATATCTGGGATTATGCATATAGAATGATTTGAAGTGGAATGATTATGTAAAATTAATTGTTGGTAAGGCAGGTGCCAGGTTGAGATTCATTGGGAGAGTCCTTAGAAAATGTAGTCCATCAACAAAGGAGGTGACTTACAAAACACTCGTTCAACCTATACTTGAGTATTGCTCATCAGTGTGGCATCCGTACCAAGTCAGGTTGACAGAGGAGATAGAAGATCCAAAGAAGAGCGGCACATTTCGCCACATGGTTATTAGGTAAGCGTGATAGCGTTACGGAGATGTTTAGCAAACTCAAATGGCAGTCTCTGCAAGAGAGGTGCTATGCATCATGGTGTAGCTTGCTGTCCAGGTTTTGAGAGGGTGCATTTCTGGATGAGGTATCGAATATATTGCTTCACCCTACTTATACCTCCTGAGGAGATCAAGAATGCAAAATTAGAGAGATTCGAGCACACATGGAGGCTTTCCAGCAGTCGTTCTTCCCGCGAACATGGAACAGGAAAGGGAGGTAATACAGTGGCATGTAAAGTGTCCTCTGCCACACACCGTTGGGTGGCTTGCAGAGTATAAATGTAGATGTAGATGTAGGGTCTCAAAGGAATGTTAAGACAGCAGTTTACTTCAACAGGGTAAAGGAATACAGTAGAACATAAAGCTCTGAGAGATTAAATAATGGAGGCAGCAGAGGATCAAATACACAAAAACAACACTCAGGATACGTACATGGCTAACACAGAAGACAGTGAATTTGATTGATAAAAGCAAAAAGTATAAAAATTCAGCAAATGAAGTAAGGAAAAAGGAATACAGCTGTCTGAAAAAGAGACTGACAGAAAGTGCTACATTGCAAAGCAGGAATGGCATTAAAAGAAGTGGAAGGTAGAAGTAAGGTCAGAGGTGTCCCAGGGAAGTGATTTGAGACCATTGATGTTTATGATTTATATTAAAGTCTTGACAGACAGTATTTGTAGTAACATCAGACTTCTTCATATGATGCAATTATCTGTAATGCTGTAATATTTTGAAAATTGGGAGAAGTATTCAGTCAGATCTTGATAAGATTTCAAAGGGTTGCAATTGCTTCATTGCTTTAAATGTTCAAACATGTAAAACTGTGTGAAATGCCCACAAAATGTGCTGGGCAGAACAGGTAATTAGGATTGTGGAATGGGCCAAGTAAGGTTGGGGTAAGCTTCACCTTCTAATTGTAATTTAATGACACATTTACAACCAAAGCAGCACATAGCCGAACCTTTACCAAATGCAACTCTTTCACAGCTGAAGGCCTCCAAACAAGAAATCTTAAAAATCAACAAGATAAAAAAATATTCAGTTAAAATAGAAAATAAAATATTTTTTTTAAAAAAAAACATATATCACAGTCAGGTGGAAAGCCTCGAGGCCAGGTAGATAGAACAAATGTATGCAAGGTGCAATACAAATGGCTGAAGGCCACAATTTAGTTTCAAAATTTTACCATAATCCTTTAAAGGCAGAAGGCTGTAATGTTTAAGCTTAAAAGATAATTTTAAGAATAAGTTGCAAGGCTGAAAGTTCACAATTAATTTTCCAATTTTTTTTTTTTAAATATAACCATAAGCCTTAAATTTTAAGTAGCTGAAAACAGATAATTAAACACCAGTGGGAAAGACAATCAAGACAACGGCACTCAGAAGCCTCCAGGGAGGTCGGTCTGCCCTCGTTCACTTAGGTGAGACAGGTGGTGAGCCCAACTACACTTGATCTGTCGGAACCCAACCAGAGGACAGCCACGGACTGACCGACACAATGACTTGCTTGCCATCAATCAGTGCATGAGAACTCAAACACAAAAGGTTACAAACGTGATAATTCACAATGATGTGTGTATTAGCTGTCAAAATTACACACCATGCTAGCCAGTGAGAACAGGTGAGAAAAGGACGCTGCCTGAAATTACGTTAGTGGCCAGGGCAGGTAACCGAAAACTAACAGCCACAAGACAGAAAAATCCACTGGTGCACTTGAATTGTAGTCAAGCAATATAGTTAATTGCACTGCATGGTGGCTAATTTTCAGTAATAGAAACACTTGGTGTTGCTCACAGGGAAACCTCCCCAACAGTGAACCACCGAAATGAACCACCACAACATGAATGGACGTGGCTAGGGTAGTTGAAACCACTACTCAACTTTGACGTCCTGGGTTGGCGAACCATGAAATCTGTAGTGATCAGACAGCTCCACACACGCTACAACACTGTGCAGGGACCGTCAGCGGACCCAGCTGACTGCATCACTCAGAGATAACTTCCCTGGTCCACAGCAACCGACCAACTCCCCTGAGAATGCCAACAACATCTAAAATAGTCATCAGGAAATAATGCCAACTACACGCACAACCTGACAAACACTTGCATGAAGACCTGAACCATACCCAACAGTAACTACAGTAACTAAGCACACACGAAGACAAATCTCGAGTCGATGCACACACACACACACACACACACACACACACACACACACACACACACAGCCAAAATGCGTTGTCCGGTAGGACGACCAACCGACGATTCACCAAGACCATGGCCCAGCTCAAGTGATGTGTGGCGGCAATGGTCAGGCGAGCCATGTCGAAGCAGGTCTCACTGCTGCTCCAACCCGACTGCACTAGTGCCGCATTGCAACTCCCTGACTGGCAGGTCCGGACTGAGCTCCAGACACGTTCCAACTGACTGGCACCCCAAACTCGCAACCCGAACTGCCTTACGACAAACAACTGGGAAGTAATAGCAGTCAAGAAAGATACTACAATAGGGGGTATATCGATATATGCTGCTAGTGCTGGTCACAGTCAGGCAAAACAGCAACTCAGTGTCAGTAGTAATTAAAATTAACATAGTAAGGTGGAAGTACATTAAAAACAGGGTGTAAGGTACATGACGGCAGGAACACGAGCCATGCACGGCTCACTGTGCACTTCACAAAAGACAGACATTTAGTATACTGTGACTAAAACATCAGTGAAATCAGTCAAGTCTTACAAGTATGTTATGAGACATTTCCAGAAAGTAACCTACTGTTTTGAAAAATCCCTGAAAACACTTTTTTAAACGAAAATTTGTTGTCGCTAGAAAGAACATTTCTTAAACTATTTTTCTACATAGATACCTCCATTGTCGAGACATTTGACATAGTAGGAAACAGACTTCTCTACGGTCTCTTCATAGAAATAAGCCACCACTGAAGACAACCACAGCTGAACATTGTTTTCTGCATCATCATTGTTGCTTCAAAATCACATTTCAAGTTCAAGAACAAGAGGTAGTCAGAAGGAGTGAGATAAGGGGTGTATGGCACACGACTGAACTGCCCCAAACCAAAAGACTGAATCAGATTTCGTGTGACACCAGCAGAATATTGTCATGCCTTGACTGAGCATTCTATGTCTTTTGTTCTGAATTGCCTGCTGAAGTTTTCTCAACATGTCACAGTATCATATCACATTGGTGGTTTCATCTCTGGGAAGCAACTCAACAAGCAGAATGCCCTTTCTGTCCCAGACCACAGTACACATGACTTTTGTTGTTGATAATGTTGTTTTGAATTTTTTTGTGGTATTGAGAGTGCCTCCACTCCATTGGCTGTTGTTTGGATTCTGGAGTGACATGACAAACCCAAGTTTCATCATTGGTCACAATTCTGTTTAAAAATTCATCTCCTGTATCAGTGTATTGGCTAAGAAATGTCAAAGTACTCACAAATCACTTTGTTTTGGGCTGTCCATAAGCATTCTTGGAAACAAACAGGAACACAATTTGCAAAAGGTTCAGTGATTTGTGATAATTTCATACAAAATAGTTTTTGAAATTGCTGGAAACTCACAAAGCATCCTTGTTACAAAATGTCAGTTTTCACCAATCATCTCATTCACTTTCTCAACAAACCATAATTGACAAGAGTAGGCTGCCCACTAGAATGAATGAAATGATACTTAAGTTTCCAGGCACACTTCATATGTAACAATTTGTACTTGTATGAAATTGAATGAACACAGAATCTCAGACATAGGTAAAGCCAGTGGCAGACTTTGGTTTGTTGGTAAGATGCCAGGAAATGCTGTGAATGTGAGAAAGATGCGTAGAAATGTTTCTGTATGTAAAGGATTAAGAAGGGACATGGGCAGAAAACATCAAACAAGTGGGAAAGGCATAATTTCAATTTTGTTATTAACTACCATTTATGCAATTTGTTCAATACGAGTGCCAGAGACATCGACGAGATGCTTTATAGTGCAAAATTTGCACATGGTGGCCAAAATTATAACTAAATTTTTCCATCTTAAATTATTAATGCATTAGCATATCTATTGAGTTTTGGTGCCATATGATGATTACAGCCCACACTGGACCTTCGTGAGTAGCTGCACTTAAATTATAGCCACCTGGTATATATTCTGAATAATACCAGTGAGAGGTGACAGCCGTATCTGAGTCTCCCCTTTATGGAAAAATGATCTGAAATCCCTGTGGATATCTTAATGCTACCCATATAATCTTTCCATGGCATAAATATTTTTTGATAGCTACAGTGTTGCTCACAATAACTGCCAGGTTAGCCGAGAGTGCTAATGCACTGCTTCCTGGACTCGAGTAGGTGCACCAGCCCCGGGTCGAATCCACCTGGCAAATTACTGACGAGGCCAGCCTGGATGTAGTTTTTAGGCAGTTTTCCACATCCTGCTAGGCAAATACTGTGCTGGGCCCCATGTCCCACCTCATCTACATGATTCACAGCCATTTGAAAGATGTTCACACTATTTCATAATTTACACTAGATGCAGACAAATGGGGTACACTGATTCCATCCTTGCAGCAGGAAGGGCATCCAGCCCACCCTTCAAACTAACCTTGCCACATCCAATTGTCACCATGCCACCCCTGCGCAAATTATGAGACAATGGTGTCAGCGATAGATAAGATAGTGTTGATCACAATATAGCCCTTGATTCTTTTTACTTTTTTCTATTGAATTCTGAGTATTGCTTTTTCATGTATTTAGGACTATTTTCTGTGAGTTCTTTAAACATGTTATCAGCACAGGATATCCCTTTCGTAAAACTTCATGTTGTCTGTGCCTCAGTTCTTAACCTCTAGATGCAGGTTTCATTTCATACCATACTAGGTATAGTCACAATGGAAAAGTTTGATGTGCTTGTAATGGGGAAACTTTGGCACCCCAAAATTGCCAAAAAAGGTTTCAGTGGAAGGAGTGGACCCCAGGGTTTTCGTCATCATTCATCATTTATTGCACCCAAAATTATTTATTCATAAAAGGTTTCAGAATTAAAACAACCAAAAAACTTTATATGAAAATGTATAAATTCTTTAAATCCAGACAAAGTTTAAAATTTAGAAACAACAACTCAACAATACAAAGCTTTCAGATAGAAAATGCGATAATTTATTTTAAAGGAACATAAAAATTTGTTTGGCTGTCCTTAACAGCAACCCCTTAGAAACCAAGAGATCAGTAAGTAACACTTTATTTCAAATGACAATTCTAGCAAGTAACAAACAGCCAAATGAAGAACAATAATTCTAAGCCGCAAGGGGCGCAATCATGCTACTAATAATTCCCCCGTGGAAGGGGCAAGATGGTGGCAATAGAGGACAAGAATTCAATCCATGCAAATGAGGGGATCACAGTCCCCATTTATTAGAATAATTTTGAGCAACAGGTGATAATAGCTATCAGCAGGAGAAAGAGACCTCCGTACTCTAAGTGAATACCATGGGCAAAATTCTTCATGCCAACCAATATTTTTAGGAAGGCATTAACATATGAACCTTTTTTTTCTTTTAGAAATAAATAAATAAAACAGTAAAAAATGTACCAGCCTCAATACCCAATCTGAAAATATACAAAATTAAAACCCTTTTATTTAACATAGAATTTAGTGACCACTTGGAGAGGACAAGCTATTGAAACAAACACTCCAAAATTGTGTCAAAGATGCTGAGAGGCAGTACAAAACATATACAGCTTATCTTGCATGTGAATTCTGTGCATGGAGTTGCCTCTGATAACATCATCACCCACAATAGTAGACTCAGTTAATGCCTAACTAGTCTGACTACTCGACAGTAAGTGGAGGGACATACAGTGTACTGCTAGACTGCAGATGTGCGAAAGAAGGATCACAAGCCTTAACCAGGCTTCAAAGCTCACACCTGCGTATAGCCGTGCAAGACCCTCGAGCAATTAAATTTATTGTAGACACCTGGAGTACAGAGCATACATTAGCAAATATTAAATTACGGAGATGCCAACTGCATGCACGCAAAATCAAATTAACACAGCTAAGCTCAGGACACCGCAGTGAACCCCTAAGTGCAGTGACACAATTTTGTCTGAGTGTACAAGATGTAAATTACAGACATGAGGGAGGCTACAGGCAGATCAAGTGAACAACTCAAGGAAATTTAAGTCTTGAAATTCGTGGATCAAACCAACATTTGAATTTTCCATTACACTAGTTCACAAAATATTCAGTTATAAATCTGGCTTACAGTCATTGGTTACCTGTTGCAGAGGAAACACCAAAATTCTCCAGAAAATATCTGGTGGAAAAACAAGGCTGTCAAATATGACCTCTGCTCTGCAGTACACGGTGCTGCCTTGAATAGATTAAATGCCAGTACGGAAAGAAAGTAAAACAGCAAAAAGTCACAATGATCACAGATTTTCAAGATAATAATCTCAGTGAAACAACTCAAACCCTGGCACAGGTAACGTGATTTACTACCCAGCACCACTCTGAAATTAAAGGATTGTAACACCAACCCATGCAATAAATCATGAATATGAACAAAGACTTCAGGAACAAACAGCAAGCTACACTTAAAACAACTACAAGGCAACACACTTTCATATATAGAGGCCAGAAAATATGTTCAAATAAAACAATGTAAGCACATGAAGACCACCTGCAAACATTTTGAAATGTCTAACAGCATAAATTCTCCAGCTGGCCAGGTTCAGACAACAATAGCTGTCAACGACCCCCAGACGCCTATGCTTCTTGGGTTGTCCAGAGCACTTCACAAGTACTGCCAACACTGATCAGATGGATGAGTACTTTGTGAGGCACTTGCTAGGCTATGACTGCCCACACCTCTCTCCATTGTTGCCTCTTTTTCTGTCTGCCAGAGCGCACCACCTCATATTTGAGTCACAACAGCCGGCCGCGGTAACCGTGCGGTTCTAGGCGCTGCAGTCCGGAACCGTGGGACTGCTACGGTCGCAGGTTCGAATCCTGCCTCGGGCATGGATGTGTGTGATGTCCTTAGGTTACTTAGGTTTAAGTAGTTCTAAGTTCTAGGGGACTGATGACCTCAGAAGTTGAGTCCCATAGTGCTCAGAGCCATTGGAACCATTGGAGTCACAACAGCAGAGCAAAGATCAAAATAGAGGGCAAGAGTCAGTGTCCAGAGACCCACTGTGGCTCAGTGCAGAAAGTATTATTTTGCATAGCAAGCTTGCTGTCAATGCTGAAACAAGCAAAATGGCATAGGAAAAGGAAAATGTGGATGTTAAAATGTTCACATAAGCATGAAACATTTGGTAGCTGTGTTGGGAAAGTACTAGAGCTCCAAGCACTAATAGAAAGCACTGATGCTCAAATCATTACAGACATTGAAAGCTGGCTAAAGCAACAGATAAGCTCAGCCAAAATTTTTGTGAATAACCTAACGATGTTCTGAAAGGATAGGATAAACACAGTTGGTGGTGGCATGTTTGAAGCTGTTACAAGTAGTTTATCTTGTCACGAAATTGAAGTAGATAATTCCTGTGAGGTCACTGTTGGCAACTGGAATAAAATAATAATTGGATCCTTCTACCAACCTCCCAGTTCAGATGATACAGCTGCAGAAAGGTTCAAAGGAAACTTGAGTTTGATTTCAAACACGTACCCGACTCATACGATTATAGTTGGTGGTGACTTTAATTTAAGCTTGATATGTTGGTGAAAATACATGCTTCAATCCGGAGGTAAACATAAAACATCATCCAAAATTGTACTAAACACATTCTCTGAAAATTATTATGAGCAGTTAGTTCATGAGCCCACGCAAATAGTAAACAGTTGTGGAAACAAACTTGACCCTTAGCAACAAATAATCCCGAGTTAATAATGAGCATCAAAATGGATACAGGGGTTAATGAAAACAGGGTTATCATAGCAAGATTGAATATTGTAATGCCAAAATCCTCGAAAAATGAATGAAAAATATATCTATTCAAAAAAGCAGATAAAAATTCACTTGACGCCTTCCTGAGAGACAATATCCACTCCTCCCAAATTAATAATATAAGTGTAGACCAGATGTGGCTTGAATACAAAGAAATAGTATCAGCAGCAATTGAGAGATTTATGCCAAATAAATTCAACCCCCATGAACCATGGACCTTGCCGTTGGTGGGGAGGCTTGTGTGCCTCAGCGATACAGACAGCCGTACCGTAGGTGCAACCACAACTAGGGGTATCTGTTGAGAGGCCACACAAATGTGTGGTTCCTGAAGAGGGGCAGCAGCCTTTTCAGTAGTTGCAGGGGCAACAGTCTGGATGATTGACTGATCTGGCCTTGTAACACTAACCTAAACGGCCTTGCTGTGCTGGTACTGCGAACGGATGAAAGCAAGGGGAAACTACGGCCGTAATTTTTCCCGAGGGCATGCAACTTTACTGTATGGTTAAATGATGATGGCATCCTCTTGGGTAAAACATTCCGGAGGTAAAATAGTCCCCCATTCAGATCTCCGGGTGGGGATGTCATTATCAGGAGAAAGAAAACTGGCATTCTATGGATCGGACTGTGGAATGTCAGGTCCCTTAATCGGCAGGTAGGTTAGAAAATTTAAAAAGGGAAATGGATAGGTTAAAGTTAGATATAGTGGGAATTAGTGAAGTTCAGTGGCAGGAGGAACAAGACTTTTGGTCAGGTGAATACAGGGTTATAAACACAAAATCAAATAGGGGTAATGCAGGAGTAGGTTTAATAATGAATAGGAAAATAGGAATGCGGGTAAGCTACTACAAACAGCATAGTGAACACATTATTGTGGCCAAGATAGAGATGAAGCCCATGCCTACCACAGTATTACAAGTTTTTATGCCAACTAGCTCTGCAGATGAAGAAGAAATTGAAGAAATGTATGATGAAATAAAAGAAATTATTCAGATAGTGAAGGGAGATGAAAGTTTAATAGTCATGGGTGACTGGAAGTCGAGTGTAGGAAAAGGGAGAGAAGGAAACGTAGTAGGTGAATATGGATTTAGGGTAAGAAACGAAAGACGAAGCCGCCTGGTAGAATTTTGCACAGAGCACAACCTAATTATAGCTAACACTTGGTTCAAGAATCATAAAAGAAGACTGTATACATGGAAGAAGCCTGGAGATACTGACAGGTTTCAGATAAATTATATAATGGTAAGACAGAGATTTAGGAACCAGGTTTTAAATTGTAAGACATTTCCAGGGGGCAATCTATTAGTTATGAACTGTAGATTAAAACTGAAGAAACTGCAAAAAGGCGGGAATTTAAGGAGATGGGACCTGAATAAACTGAAAGAACCAGAGGTTGTACAAAGTTTCAGGGAGAGCATAAGGGAACAATTGACAGGAATTGGGGAAAGAAATACAGTAGGAGAAGAATGGGTAGCTTTGAGGGATGAAGTGGTGAAGGCAGCAGAGGAGCAAGTTGGTAAAAAGACGAGGGCTAGTAGAAATCCTTGGGTAACAAAAGAAATATTGAATTTAATTGATGAAAGGAGAAAATACAAAAATGCAGTAAATGAAGCAGGCAAAAAGGAATACAAATGTCTCAAAAATGAGATCGACAGGAAGTGCAAAATGGCTAAGCAGGGATGGCTAGAGGACAAATGAAAGGATGTAGAGGCTTATCTCACTAGGGATAAGATAGATACTGCCTACAGGAAAATTAAAGAGACCTTTGGGGAAAAGAGAACCACTTGTATGAATATCAAGAGCTCAGATGGAAACCCAGTTCTAAGCAAAGAAGGGAAAGCAGAAAGGTGGAAGGAGTATATAGAGGGTCTATACAAGGGCGATGTTCTTGAGGACAATATTATGGAAATGGAGGAGGATGTAGATGAAGATGAAATGGGAGATACGATACTGCGTGAAGAGTTTGACAGAGCACTGAAAGACCTGAGTCGCAATAAATCTCCGGGAGTAGATCACATTCCATTAGAACTACTGACAGTCTTGGGAGAGCCAGTCCTGACAAAACTCTATCATCTGGTGAGCAAGATGTACGAGACAGGCAAAATACCCTCAGACTTCAAGAAGAAAATAATAATTCCAATCCCAAAGAAAGCAGGTGTTGACAGATATGAAAATTACCGAACTGTCAGTTTAATAAGTCATAGCTGCAAAAAACTAACATGAATTCTTTACAGATGAATGGAAAAACTAGTAGAAGCTGACCTCGGGGAAGATCAGTTTGGATTCCGTAGAAATATTGGAATACGTGAGGCAATACTGACTCTACGACTTATCTTAGAAGCTAGATTAAGGAAAGGCAAACCTACATTCCTAGCATTTGTAGACTTAGAGAAAGCTTTTGACAATGTTGAGTGGAATACTCTCTTTCAAATTCTGAAGATGGCAGGGGTAAAATACAGGGAGGAAAAAGCTATTTACAATGTGTACAGAAACCAGTGGCAGTTATAAGAGTAGAGGGACAACAAAGGGAAGCAGTGGTTGGGAAGGGAGTGAGACAGGGTTGTAGCCTCTCCCCGATGTTGTTCAATCTGTATATTGAGCAAGCAGTAAGGGAAACAAAAGAAAAATTTGGAGTAGGTATTAAAATCCATGGAGAAGAAATAAAAACTTTAAGGTTTGCCGATGACAATGTAATTCTGTCAGAGACAGCAAAGGACTTGGAAGAGCAGTTGAACGGAATGGATAGTGTCTTGAAAGGAGGATATAAGATGAACATCAACAGAAGCAAAACAAGGATAATGGAATGTAGTCGAATTAAGTCGAGTGATGCTGAGGGAATTAGATTAGGAAATGAGGCACTTAAAGTAGTAAAGGAGTTCTGCTATTTGGGGAGCAAAATAATTGATGATGGTCGAAGTAGAGAGGATATAAAATGTAGATGCAATGGCAAGGAAAGCATTTCTGAAGAACAGAAATTTGTTAACATCGAGTGTAGGTTTAAGTGTCAGGAAGTCGTTTCTGAAAGTATTTGTATGGAGTGTAGCCATTTATGGAAGTGAAAAATGGATGATAAATAGTTTGGACAAGTAGAGAATAGAAGCTTTTGAAATGTGGTGCTACAGAAGAATGCTGAAGATTAGATGGATAGATCACATAACTAATGAGGAAGTATTGAATAGGATTGGGGAGAAGAGAAGTTTGTGGCACAAGTTGACTAGAAGAAGGGATCGGTTCGTAGGACATGTTATGAGGCATCAAGGGATCACCAGTTTAGTATTGGAGGGCAGCGTGGAGGGTAAAAATTGTAGAGGGAGACCAAGGGATGAATATACTAAGCAGATTCAGAAGGATGTAGGTTGCAGTAGGTACTGGGGGATGAAGAAGCTTGCACAGGATAGAGTAGCATGGAGAGCTGCATAAAACCAGTCTCAGGACTGAAGACCACAACAACAACATCCAAATAAATTAACAAACGATGGAGCTGATTGTTCCTGGTATACAAAACTGGTTAGAACACTGTTGCAGAAACAACGAATTAAACATGCCAAATTTAAAGAAACGCAAAATCCCCAAGATTGGCGGTCTTTTATAGAAGCTTGAAATTTAGTGCAGACTTCAATGCCAGATGCTTATAATAGTTTCCACAATGAAAACTTGGCTTGAAACCTGGCAGAAAATCCAAAGAGATTCTGGTCATATGTGAAGTATGTTAGCAGCAAGAAAGAATCAATGACTTCTCTGCACAATAGCAATGGAGATACTATGGAAGACAGTGCTGCCAAAGCAGAGTTACTAAACACAGCCCTCTGAAACCCCTTCACAAAAGAAGAAGAAGTAAATATTCTAGAATTCGAATCAAGAACAGCTGCCAACATGAGTAACATAGAAGTAAATATCCTCGGAGTAGTGAAGCAACTTAAATCACTTAATAAAAGCAAATCTTCTGGTCCAGACCATATACCAACTAGATTCCTTTCCGAGTATGCTGATGCATTAGATCCATACTTAGCAATTACATACAACCATTTGCTCGATGAAAGATCCACACCCAAAGACTGGAAAGTTGCACAGGTCACACCAATATTTAAGAAGGTTAGTAAGAGTAATCCACTAAATTACAGGCCCATATCATTAACATCGATATGCAGCAGGATTTTAGAACATATATTGTGTTCAAACATTATGAATTACCTTGAAGGAAATGGTCTATTGACACAGTCAACATAGATTTAGAAAACTTCATTCTTGTGAAACACAACTAGCTCTTTATTCGCATGGGGTGCTATTGACAAGGGATTTCAGATTGATTCCGTATTTCTGGATTTCTGGAAGGCTTTTGACACTGTACCACACAAGCAGCTTGTAGTGAAATTGCTTGCTCATGGAATATTGTCACACTTTGTATTGAGGAAATTCATCAAGTAAAACAGAAGTGATTTCTGGTGTACCCCAAGGTAGTGTTATATGCCCTTCGCTGTTCCTTATCTATATATGCAATTTGGTAGACAAACTGAGCAGCCGTCTTAGGTTGTTTGCAGATGATGCTCTCATTTATCGACTAATAAAGTCATCAGAAGATCAAAATAAATTGCAAAACAATTTAGAAAAGATATCTGAATGGTGCAAAAATTGGCAGTAATGCACATGAGTGCTAAAAGAAATCCATTAAATTTAGGTTACACAATAAATCATTCAAATCTAAATGCTGTAAATTCAACTAAATACCTAGGAATTACAATTACGAACAACTTAAATTGGAAGGAACACATAGAAAATGTTGTGGGGAAGGCTAACCAAAGACTGCATTTTATTGGTAGGATACTTAGAAAATGTAACAGATCTACCAAGGAGACTGCCTACACTATGCTTGTCCATCCTCTTTTAGAATACTGCTGCATGGTGTGGGATCCTTACCAGATAGGATTGACGGACTACAATGGAGAAAAAAAAAAAAAAAGAAAAAAAAGAAAAACTTCCTTGCAGATTAAAACTGTGTGCCAGACCGAGACTCTAACTCGAGTTTTAATCACATAGTTTTAATCTGACAGGAAGTTTGATATCAGTGCACACTCTGCTGCAGAGTGAAAATCTCATTCCACATTGAAAAAGTTCAAATAAAGGCAGCACGTATTGTATTATCATGAGATATGGGAGAGAGTGTCACTGAAATGAATCAGGATTTGGGCTGGACATCATTAAAACAAAGGAATTTTTCATTGCGACAGAATCTTCTCATGAAATTCCAATCACCAACTTTCTCCTCCAAATGCAAAAATATTTTGTTGACACCGACGTACATAGGGAGAAATGATCACCACGATAAAATAAGGGAAATCAGAGCTCGTTCTATCTGCACGCTATATGAGATTGGAATAATAGAGAATTGTGAAGGTGGTTCGATGAACCCTCTGCCAGGCACTAAAATGTGATTTGCAGAGTATCCACATAGATTTTGATGTAGACATAAATGTAGATGTAATTTAGAGGATGATGGTGAAAGAGGACTCTAGCTACCAATGAACAATATCCGATGAAGTACTTAAAGGTCTGGTTCTTAGCAACTAGAGACAGCTGTGTCAGTCTCCATTAAAACTTGGTTTCAGATAAAGCACAGTTTAAACAGAGTTGGAAAGACTTTTTGACAGGCAACTTCTTATCCTCCATAGATGGATATTTTAACAGAGACTGTTGAGCCAGCTTAAGTAAAAATATCTGTTAGATTTCAGTTTTGACAGCACTTGGTCACAACAGTCAAGGTTAGGTATTTTATGTATGACAAATTTATTAATAGTGCATAACAGTGTTTCATTCTGACAGCGTGTTAATTCTGTAAATGTTACCTGTTCCAGTTCACCACATTGTATTCACCTATTTGATAATCTTCTGACAAATGATCAGTGTAGTAAGTATTATATTAAAATGTGTTATGTTATATTTTCTGACATCTTCCACACCCGCAAGAATCATCTCAATTTTTGGGTCCATGGAACGAAAACTGAATCTAATCTAACAGGAATGAGAGCTATCAGCCAAGTTCACTGTGGAACTCTGCAGCATCAGCTGAGACTGTGCACAGCAACTAACACTTTGTGAGTTGTGAGTCTGGGGAGACAATGAGCTGAAAGTTGAATGATGGTCTGATCACCCCCCCCCCCTTCCCCCTCCCCCAAAACTCCCACCCACCACCACCACAGTATGCCAACCCTCGCATCTGGAGAAGGGGTGGTGAGAGGCAGCAGCTACTTTGGTGTGTGTCTGTCTGTGTGTGTGTGTGTGTGTGTGTGTGTGTGTGTGTGTGTGTGGAGCCAACACGATCTCAGACAATATGCCACAAGATGTTGACAGTGACATTCATTGAAATGTCATGGAATTTCAGTGTAGCCACCCAGGTGGTAGTCCAAGAAGATTTTGACAGCAGTATATGCTGGTAAAGTCTACATTCCTATGACAAACAGTGGAATATGAGCTAGAGATCCTGCAAATGTAATCCAGACACAACCGAATACTTTTTGCTCCAACTCACTCACCATTTATACATGAAAGAATCACCTATGCATGTAAAGTCCACAACCCACAATACAGTGTGTGACTGAGGGTTATTGTGCACTTCTGTCGCTTTTACGGGCACAAAGTGCAGGAAGACTGACTGTCAGTAAGCCTTTCTGTAAGCTCAAAGCTTAATAATTTTGCTTTGTATTCTTTTTGCAAGATGTATATAGGAGGATGTAATATATTTGTTGCCTCTTTGAGGGAAGTATGCTCTCAGAACTTGAACAGTAAACCCAACTGTGATGCACAACATCTCTCTTGTAGTGTTTGCCACTGCAGTTGGGTGAGAATGTCTGTGATGCTTTCATGCTTATTAAGCAAACCTGTAATTGTATGCACTGTTTTTCTTTGGATATTTCTTACACTGCTGCCTGTAAAACTTGCAACATCAGGAAGGATTGGTAATTAAATTTTACTTATCATGTGTATAATATACTAGGAAGACAAAAATTAAACAATGGAAAATCCAGGATGGAATGTAACGATATTATGTGGAGGAAAGTTGCTACTCACCATATAGCAGAGATGCTGAGTCCCAGATAGGCACAACAAAAAGACTCACAATTTAAGCTTTTGGCCATTAAGGCTTTCATCAACAATAGGAACACACACACACACACACACACACACACACACACACACACACACCTAAATGCAACTCACACACATGACTGCAGTCTGAGGCAACTGAAACCAAAGTGCCAGCAGCAGCACAGTGCATGATGGGAGTGGCGACTGGGTGGGGGAAAGGAGGAGGGTGTGGCAGGGAGGGAGGGATAGTATGGTGGGGGTGATGGTCAGTAAAGTGCTGCAGGTTAGACAGAGGGCAGGGGAGAGGTAGGAAGATGGGGGGAGGGGGGCAAAGTAGCGGAAAAGAAGAGAAATAAAATGAGAGAAATAAAAAGACTGGATGTGGTGGTGGATGGATGGGGTCAGTGATTAATGAAGGCTGTGACCAGGAGGGTTATGGGACTGTGTTGCAGGGAAAGTTCCCACCTGTGCAATTAAAGAAGCTGGTGTTGGTGGGAAGGATCCATATGGCACAGGCTGTGCCATGTCCTCCCAAGTTTGTACAAAAACAAATGTCCCGTGCCTTATCTTTCCAGTCTCACACCACCTCCCAAAGTCCTACTGTTCGGCCACAGAGGAGAATTCCCCTCATAAATCAGTACCATCCAGGGCTGGAGCAACTGTATTACATTCTCTGCCAGGGTTTTGATTACCTTTAATCATGCCCTGACATGTGAAATGTCATGCCCACTGCTCTCCCTACCCATCCCACAGTGATATTCTGCCATCCACCGAACCTACACAATGTACTCATCCCTCCTTCCACAATCCCTGCTCCCAATCCTGTACCTCAGGGCTCATACCCCTGTAATAGACCTAGATGCAAGACCTGTCCCATACATCCTCCCACAACTACCTACTCCAGTCTGGTCACCAACATCATTTGTCCCATCAAAGGCAGGGCTACCTGTGAAAACAGTCATGTGGTCTACAACCTAAGCTGCAACCACTGTGCTGCATTCTATGTAGGCATGACAACCAACAAGCTGTCCACCTGCATGAATGGCCACCGACAAATGGTGACTAAGAAATAAGTGAACCACCCAGGTGCTGAACACGCTGCCAAATATGGCATTTCAATGGCTTCTTCACAACCTGTGCTGTATGGATCCTTCCCACTAACACCAGCTTTTCCGAATTGCACAGGTGGGAACTTTCCCTGCAATACATCCCATGTTCCCATAACCTTCCTGGCCTCAAACTTCATTAGCCACTGACCTCACCCATCCAGCCCCTTCCCTGTTCCCATTCCAGCACTACACAGCCATCATTCCACCACCACACCTGGTTTTTTTATTTCTCTCGTTTTATTTCTCTCCTTTTTTGCTACTTTGTCATCCTCCCCCCCCTCCCCCTTCCCAACTCTCCCCTGCCCTCTGTCTAAACTGCAGCACTTCATTGTCTGCCACACCCACCATACTATCCCTCTTCCTCCCTGCCCCAGCCTCCTCTTTACCCCCACTCAGTCGCCACTCCCATCATGCAATGGTGCTGCTGCTCACAATGTGGTTTCAGTTGCCTCAGACTGCAATCGTGTCTGTGAGTTGCATTTGTGTGAGAGTGTGTGTGTATGTGTGTGTGTGTGTTGTTGATGAAGGCCTTAATTGCTGAAAGCTTTAATTGTGAGTGTCTTTTTGTTGTGCCTATCTGCGACTAGCATCTCCACTATGTGGAAGCAGCAATTTTCCTTCTCATAATATTGATACTACGAAGACTGCATGATTAAATTTACAAATGATTGGAGGGTACAGAGGATGTGATTTTTAGTACACACAGCTGCCAACCCTGATGGCAGCAAGAACTCTAACCCAGCTGGGCATAGAGTTTGTTTGTTTGTTTGTTTGCTTGTTGCTGCTTTAGAGTGCAAAACAGCTGAGGTAATAAGCACCCATGTCATTTCTTAAAATGGTCAATTACTAAATGAATGAATGTGAAATTGATAATACTCAGAGCCTAATAGACTGGAGTACAAGGATAGCTAAAAATGATCACTTCCACATTGAGGAGATTGCTCAAATGGTTGAAAATTAAATTGCCTTTGCCGTATTACTATCACAAACAAAAACTAAAATATGACCTACAACAGCTTGTGCTGTATCTGCTAAAACATCTGATAATTCGGATGGAAAATATACATCAAAACATAAACAGTTATAAAATCAGCAGTGGTTCAGAAAATGGAGCACTGTCAACAGTTGGCTTCATAAAACAAGGAATGGTGTGGGGTGTCCAGTTAACAAATGATGGTGACTGAAATGACAGTTCCCAGTATGCAGCCTACATAAAAGTTTCTTCTCATGTCAAGAGGGACAAGAGGAATACATTTGAGCCACTGGGAAGTGTTTAATTTCCTGGAGTTAGTTCTCATATAGAAAAGACCAGTTTTCATGCAAGTGTGACACAGTGTTCCTATATGTAGCAAAATGGCTCTGAGCACTATGGGACTTAACATCTGAGGTCATCAGTCCCCTAGAACTTAGAACTACTTAAACCTAACTAACCTAAGGGCATCACACACATCCATGCCCAAGGCAGGACTTGAACCTGCGACCGTAGTGGTCGTGCAGTTCCAGACTGAAGCACATAGAACCGCTTGGCCACACCGGCCGGCCTACATGTAGCAATACAGAGATTATTTGAAGGGACAGAATAGCTAAAGGACCTTGGCAGTCAGACTGCAGCCTTAGCAACAGCATTGGTAACTTCATTCCCCAACACTTAGACATGACCAGGGACCCACACAAACGCCACATTGTCTCCATCATCAGTGAGCAAGTGAAGACATTCTTCAATTCATTATACTAAGGAGTGGTATGTGTATAGCACACATAGGCTCTGGAGGAACCAAAGTGAATCAGGACATAATACACAATTGAGATGCCTGTGTTGTGGGATGTATTGTGTGGCCTGATAGAGGGCGGAAAGCTCTGCAGTAAGAATCAAGCACTGATATAGAAGCTGGTATCTAAAATATTTGTTGCCAATGACAAAGGTGCATCTGGCACCACAATCTGTCTTAAGAGCCGCGGTTATAGATATGGGTATTTCATTCTGTGTAGCTTCAACTCTGTGCAAAGAGTTTGTCAATTGCAGTGGCTACTGAGTGGTGACATGGCATTCTCTCAGCAACTCGTGACCAGAATGTGCCACTCAGGGCAGCAGAGGACAGAATGGGCAATGTACAATCTAGTGTTTTCTTATTAAAATGTAATGCCACACAGACTTCACAGAGAAGGCACAGCCACAGGCCTTAACATGTGCTGTGCCAAGCTGTGCAAAACTGAGGAAAGAGTTTCAGCGACAACAAACCGAGTTCCATGTCTTATTGGTACACACAAGGAAACATCCTGGCAGATTAAAACTGTGTGCCGTACTGAGATTCAAACTCGGGACCTTTGCCTTTTGCGGGCAGGTCTCTACCGAGGAGAGCTTCTGTGAAGTTTGGAAGGTAGGAGACGAGGTACTGGTGGCATTAAAGCTGTGAGGATAAGGCACAATTCATGCTTGGGTAGCTCAGTTGGTAGAACACTTGCCCGCGAAAGGCAAAGGTCCCGAGTTCGAGTCTCTGTCTGGCACACAGTTTTAATCTGCCAGGAAGTTTCATATCAGCGCACACTCCACTGTAGAGTGAAAATTTCATTCTAGAAAGGAAACTGTTCATTCATGCGTGCTCCATCTGGACGGCATTTCCAGTTTACCATCTGTACTGGTGCATACGTATGGACACTGACACTGGAACATTGCTGTACACCTACCAATACTGTGCTCCATTCTGTGCAGTTCTGCCCGGTCTGTGCCCTGCACAGGTCTTCACCATGTGTCTGTGCGTGGTACTGCAGGTGCAGTGCATCATGTGTGGATGTGGCTTAAGGACTGCTCTCCAAATGTTGACTATGTGGACCAGAAGTGATCATGTTTTGTTCCTAGTGTAACCCATATTGTTATGCTAGGTGCTGGGCCAGTGTTATGGTGAAGAATGCAATCTGGCAACATTCATTCTCTTTGGACCCTTGATGCACAGATATGTCTACCACAATATTGTAATGCTATGCACAGAACTGAAAAATAGCTAAAAAGATGGTTCACCACTGGCGAGTGCCTCTTTCTGCTGCTGCCTCAAGGATGGTCACTGACCGACAGCCTGTAGAACTCCATATGTCATCACACTGTTTGTGTGGATAGTTGTTTTGCTGCATATAAGAGTTATGAGATGTGGCTGTGAGGATGTAAGTTACAATGGAAAAATTATTAAAGAAGTAGATACGTCCATATATCAAGGATGTAACTTAACCAAGAATGGAAAAATCAAGGATAAAATTTTGGAGGGAAGAGAAAATTGTTCAAAATTTTATTAGTGTATGTTGGACATAACTAGAAATTGGAAAATTCCTGCCAAAGCAAAGTTCATGATATACAAGCCATATTTTCTGCCAGTTTCGACATATGGATCAGAATGTTGCACTTGGACAAAGAAAGATCTGAGCACAATACAAGCAACAGAGGTGTCATTTCTATGAGGGATCTCATGTAACATGAGAAGCGACAGGCTAAGGAATGAAACCATACAAAACATGCATCAGATTGAGTCCCTAAAAGAAACTGTGGAAGTAAATAGGTTTAACTGGTTTGTAACATAAAAAGAATGGGACCTGAAAGACTTCCAAGAATAGACCTAGAATGAACAGAATCTTCATGAAGACCCAGTCTCATAAACTGGCATATGGCCAGAAGAGCAGTGTGCTGATCACATGCCCCTCCATATCCACATCCAGTGATGCCTGTGGGCTGAGGAGGACATGGCGGTCACTCACACCATTGGACCTTCCAAGGCCTGTTCAGATGGAGTTTAGAGTGGATGAAGACCACTGGAAGACCACAAAGGAGATAGAGAGACCAGGTGAAGGATGATGTGAATCAAACAGGACTGAAATGGGAAGAGATGCTGAATGACGGATTATGGGAGAAAAGAGAGGCTTGAAAGAGGCTGAAGGCATGGCTGTATGGTTCTACATGTCTGAGTAAGCAGTATATCTGTCCACTCAGGTGTCACTTACCATATTTACTCGAATCTAGGCCACACTCAAATCTAAGCCACACCTGAAAAATGAGACTCAAAATCATGGAAAAAAAAATTTCCCAAATCTAAGCCGCACGTGAAATTTGAGACTCAAAATTCAAGGGGAGAGAAAAGTTTTAGGCTGCTCTTCAAAATCGAAACAAATTTGGTCCACTGTAATATGAGACACAATTTAGGTCGAATGAATGACGATACAGCTATAGTAGTTTGGTTCGAGTCTTAAGCTTAGCAGTTAAGCTTTACCATGTAGCCATTGCTATGCATCAGGTGCTCCGTCCATATTTATACAGGTACCCATCCTTGTTCTCGTGCTTTATCTGGTTTGAATCGATTGTTTATTTTGCTTTGATCTGATAAGTGACATTCTCTTTGTTATACGTGTTTACGTCACTCTAAGCTGAAAATGCATGACTGTACTGTGTCATGCATTGTTTGTTGCATTCTGATAATGAGTGTTTATGACCTGTCGCCGCTTGCGGCATGGGTTGCTTTTGTGCGCGCTACCGCCGCTTACAAAAAAAAAAAAAAAAAAAAAAAAAAAGAGGAATCATCTCATTAGCGAAACAATGCCAAGAGACTGCAATTTGTTCTTACTTACACTGCTGCTTTCTTTGATAATGATCAACAAGAACCAAATAATAGACTGCATGTGATAGAAGATGTTCTGAACGAGAGTTTAGCAAAAATTTTTCTCCATTTTAAAATCTTTGCAGACGCCTCTTTTGTACATTACATTCTGCACAGAAATTAGTCATCTTAGATTTAAAAATCTTGTCAATTGCCATGCTTCATTTCTGACTGTACCACTATTAGGCAGAAGAATAATACGAATATAAACATGACATGACATATTATATATCTAAAAACAAAGATGATGAGACTTACCAAACAAAAGCGCTGGCAGGTCGATAGACACACAAACGAACACAAACATACACACAAAATTCAAGCTTTCACAACAAACTGTTGCCTCATCAGGAAAGAGGGAAGGAGAGGGAAAGATGAAAGGATGTGAGTTTTAAGGGAGAGGGTAAGGAGTCATTCCAGTCCCGGGAGCGGAAAGACTTACCTTAGGGGGAAAAAAGGACGGGTACACACTCGCACACACACACATATCCATCCACACATATACAGACACAAGCAGACATATTTAAATGGTCTTTAAATATGTCTGCTTGTGTCTGTATATGTGTGGATGGATATGTGTGTGTGTGCGAGTGTGTACCCGTCCTTTTTTCCCCCTAAGGTAAGTCTTTCCGCTCCCGGGACTGGAATGACTCCTTACCCTCTCCCTTAAAACTCACATCCTTTTGTCTTTCCCTCTCCTTCCCTCTTTCCTGATGAGGCAACAGTTTGTTGCGAAAGCTTGAATTTTGTGTGTATGTTTGTGTTCGTTTGTGTGTCTGTCGACCTGCCAGCACTTTCATTTGGTAAGTCACATCTACTTTGTTTTTAGATATATTTTTCCTTTGTGGAATGTTTCCTTCTATTATAACCATATCATTAATTTGAACCCAACAATTACGTTTGTTATTGTCGCCTTTGCATTTCGAAATCTTTCCTGTCGTCTTATTTCTCTTTTTCCCCTTTATTTCCTCTTTCTGTTTTTACCAGTAGTTTCACTTTGTATTCACCTTCCCCTTTTACCGTAATCTAATATACAATTTTATCCCGCCATATATATGCTCAACAACACGTAACCCACTTCCCAACCATAACCAAAAGATTTTATTTTCCGCTTTCAACACTACCGCTGCTATAAAATCCACCGTTTCTAGTTCAATAACAGCTGCTTTCACGTATTTAACAACCATTTCGGCTAGTTCTAATAACTTTAACTTTATTTCCACTTCCGTTTTTCGCACATCACTGATCATTTTAGCCGCTCCCCACAGGTTTTAACGTCATTTTTTCTACAATTGTTAGCCCCATTTTCGTAATTTTTCACCACAACACCACTCCTTTAATACGTTTTTTCGAAATTTTCTCGAAATTTTCCCGAATTTCTCCGTCCTTTAACGTGATTTAGCGGCAACACAACCACCTAACCTTTTTGCACATCGCTGTCTACCAACCCAAGTTCACCACAAGACCAACTTAACCAACACTTTTTCGCCTTTTTTCATACCAGATCTCCAATTGCTTTCTAGTTCACCTTTATCTCTCCCCATATATTTCTATCTTTCTTTTTCATTTCAACCTCATGTTAAACTTTCCACCTTCTAATACCATGTCACCCTCACAACACCCCCACAACGACCCCATTAAGTTTTATTTACATTCCCTCCGCAAACATGCCTTCACCCTAGCCAGATTACGCTCACATATTTTATTTTCTCAGGCTTGTCTGACATTTGGCATAACCCCCAAAGGCCTCACACTTAAAGTTCCCATCTAGGTCTTTAAATATGTCTGCTTGTGTCTGTATATGTGTGGATGGATATGTGTGTGTGTGCGAGTGTGTACCCGTCCTTTTTTCCCCCTAAGGTAAGTCTTTCCGCTCCCGGGACTGGAATGACTCCTTGCCCTCTCCCTTAAAACTCACATCCTTTCGTCTTTCCCTCTCCTTCCCTCTCTCCTGATGAGGCAACAGTTTGTTGCGAAAGCTTGAATTTTGTGTGTATGTTTGTGTTCGTTTGTGTGTCTGTCGACCTGCCAGCACTTTCATTTGGTAAGTCACATCTACTTTGTTTTTAGATATATTTTTCCTTCGTGGAATGTTTCCTTCTATTATAACCGTATCATATCCGCCAGGCCTCAATCTCCGCTAATTTCTAATTTCAATCTGCCGCCGCTCATACCTCACCTGTCTTTCAACATCATCTTTGCCTCTGTACTTCCGTCCCGACTGACATCTCTGCCCAAACTCTTTGCCTTTACAAATATCTGCTTGTGTCTGTGTATATGCGGATGGATATGTGTGTGTGTGCGAGTGTATACCTGTCCTTTTTTCCCCCTAAGGTAAGTCTTTTCGCTCCCGGGATTGGAATGACTCCTTACCCTCTCCCTTAAAACCCATATCCTTTTGTCTTCCCTTCTCCTTCCCTCTTTCCTGACGAGGCAACCGTTGGTTGCGAAAGCTAGATTTTTGTGTGTATGTTTGTGTTTGTTTGTGTGTCTATCGACCTGCCAGCGCTTTTGTTTGGTAAGTCTCATCATCTATATATATATATATATATATAATATACTCAGTAAAGTATTAGAAAATAGGAGAAACTGGGACAGACATCTCAAAAAAATTGAATGGAGAAATATTCTCTCTTCAGGTAAGAAGATTTATGTTAGTTGGTAAAATAAGTCAAAAGAAGACAAAGGAAGTGACAAGTACCATAACAGGCAAAACAAAATGGAAAAAGCCTAATACTTGGGAGTGAAGATGATGATTTCCTTTAAATACCCTGTCAGTTCAAAAAGTTTCAAGACTCAAGACTGGATTTAAAAAAAAAAAAAAAAAAAAAAAAAAAAAAAAAAAAAAAAAAAAAAAAAAAAAACAGAGAAAAGTTAAGATGGTAGTTTTAATGTTTCAGGTGTTCCACATAACCTCCTCCCACTTGAGTACTATGCACAGAACATTCATACAGCCATGTGTAACTGTCAGAAAAGTCCTTTTTGGGACATTGTTCTACTCACACATCACATTGGCTCAAATATCAGTTATGTTTTCAAAGTGTTCACCCTTCATGTCAGTATCTGCATTTTGTCATTTTGCAGTTGGTTCGTAGTGATAACACCAAGTCTCATCATCCCGAAGATTTTTCCAACAAAAGAATTTGCATTTCAGTCAAGTCACAACAGGTGTCCATGTATGACCATTTTTGTTTGGGAGCTGAAGTGTGTGAGACAAACTTTGCACACACTTCTCTCTTCTTGAAAATATGATATTGTTGTGGCAAGTGTTGTTCAGAAGTATGATGCAAAGTTCCTTCGGACACACATGCATGTCCGAAGGAATGGGCACTGCCCTTATGAAGTACATGAAATGTATTTGCAGTTGCAAATATGGACAACTGCCAGCTATATAATGGAAGGGCGAAAATGAAAATTTGTGCCGGACTAGGACTCGAACCCGGATTTCCCGCTTACCTTTAGGCTACCCGAGCACAGTTCATGGCCAGACCGAAAGTTTCATATGTCGTCAACCATATGTCTACAACCTGAACTCGTACATCAATTATGTACATTCCTGTGCATAAAAGGCATTTTAACTGAAAGTTGCTTGCCCAGTGTCGGGCGACACATACAATATTGCAATGCCTGCATTGTTCAGAAGTATGATGCAACATTCCTTTGGACGTGCATGTCTTCCCTGTACTGAAATATACATAATGGATGTGAGAGTGTATGTTGTAGACACATGGTTGACGACATAAGGAAGTTTTGGTCTGGCTGTGAAGCATGCTTGCATAGTGTTATAACCACGAATAACACAATAACCTCTTCAGTCTGGTTTATTAAATCACGAATCACTTTTTAACAATTATGTTAGCCAAGCGTCTACCCAGGCTCACACTCAGAAATAATGCAGAATTAAAGTTTGGTTATACCAATGTCCGAATGCGCATGGTGGGGTGCACGTTCCGTAATTATTCCCAAGTCCAGTGAAGTGCAGTCTCTCCAAGTGAAGTCGCAAGATTTTCCGCCGAGCAGCCAGGTAACCTCGAGTGGTGCGGCAAGTCATCCACAAGCAGCTGGAACACAGCGTACTGCACTTCCTGATGAGAACTGTTGTTCGCGGCGGCGGCCGGGTTTATATAAGGCTTGCTAGTTAATGGAGCCGTCGGCTGTGGTCGCTGTTTTCCAGGGAAAACCAGTCGCAATGTTTTCTGGCGTAGCCAATTGCTGTGTGCTGACAACGCGCGCGCGAAGGCGGCCAGCGATGGTAGCCGCGAGCCGCCCGGAGAAGTGCGGCCAGCGATGTATTTCTCGGCCACGTAAGGGAGCGTGCGTGTGAAAACGGCCAGCGATGGAAGCAGCAGGCCGCCCAGAGAAGTGCGGCCAGCGATGTGTTTGGCGGCCGCGTACTGGAGCGCGTTGTTCGCTGTTTGTTAGAAGTGGTGTATACCACACATGGGCTAATATTATGGCGACCACTCATGATAAGTGGGAAATCTGGATTCGAGTCTTGATCTGGGACAAATTTTCGTTGTCATCATTCCATTATAAAGCTGATGGTTGTCATTATTTGCAGCTATGAATACATTTCATGCATTCTTGAGAATATCTTGGACACTTGACTTAGAGATATTTCTGCACTGCAATTTGTGACACAATGCGATTTCTATGCTCTGCTATGCCTGCATATTGACTGTGTAATGCTACCTGATCACAAGTGACTAGTTGAATGCTCATCTGTTACTTACAGTTGTTAGTTTAAGCTGCCATCATAGTTACCATGATGACATCATTTGCACGCCAGAATAAAATCATTCTCAGAACTTTTTGGATGAGCTGTGAATATTGTGTGTAACTAAAAACAGCATTCTCTGCAAAATGCAAGTGCTGATGTTGAATCTAATTACCAAATTTTGTTTTAGTGTGTTGCAAAAATTTCACTATAATATTCATTCTGAAAAATTTCTATATTTCTTACCTATTTGCACAATATGCTACACAAAAATTGGCACCTTGTGCTTTTTGTCTTAGGATTGTAAGCTATTCATTTTAGTGGTAAACTTTGTGCCAAAATCTATTAAAAGCATCCTGAATAATGTTTACCAACTTATTGCGAGAATTTGTGTCCCTGTGTTAGGTCAGCCAACACCTGCTGGACCTCGTGTGGCCCAATCTCAGGGTACTAGCACGGTCTTCACCAAAAGACAAATACACACTGGTTAAAGGTATGATTGAGAGCAAGCTGTATCAAAACAGGGAAATAGTTGCTGTCACCGGAGATGGAACCAATGATGGTCCAGCTCTGAAGATTGCTGATGTCGGGTTTGCTATGGTAGGTGCAGGTGGATATTGTTTGCTGTTTTGCATTAAGTGTAGTCTGTTGTTGTAAGAAAACATTTATTTTATTTAATAATTATTGTACAATTCCAAATAAATATATTTGTTGCAAATGTCTTTGGCCCCGAATTCTCTCTCTGTCTCATCTTTTTTATTTATTTTTTATTCTACTGTTGCATATACTTATGCTATACTTTGTTAAAATTGCGTCCATGTAAATAAATCAATCGCTATTGTACATCCAAGTTATGTTTTCTGCACTAGCTCTCAAGAGGTTATGGAGCTAGACACGTTCTGGTCAATGTGCTGGGGCAGAGGAGTGCTAACTCACCAGACTTATTTTTGAAGAACTGGGATACGAGTCATGGTGCAGGCTTCCAAACTCAGTTTCAGCAAGGTTTCCCCAAGTTTTTTAAGGCAAATTATGGGATGGTTCCTCGAGAAAGGCCAAGACATATTTCCTTCCCTATCATCTTAAATCTAAGCTATTGTTCCAGCTCTAATGACCTCATTGCTGACAGGATGTTAAACCCTTTATCTTCCATCTTAGATTCAAGATACTTAGAGAATTTAGAAATGAATAAGATTTTCATTTTTTGTGGTAAGTTGTGCACACAGATTTATTTGTCAAGTCTGATAAACTTCAGCATTCAATTGGGACATCTAATGGAAATATATGGAAGCACAAAGCTCATATTTGTTTGACAGGTGTACCAGGAGAACATCATGTTATCAAAGGTAGAGTCAATTGCATAAAAAATACAAGCCTGAACAAAAGGAGGCATTACATATAATGTCATTTAGGAAATATTATATTAATGGTTTTTAAGTTATTACCAGCTACATGCAACTGAACAAAGAAAAAGAATATTGCCTTCATTCAGTTGCCTACAGATGGTCTTAACCCAAAAATCATTAATACGAGAGTTGGAACTTTAATAGTGGCAACTATTTATTTACAGCTCGTACAAAATAGATACATGTTTTTAAGTTTTACTGACCTTCAAAGCAGTCACCAGCATTGTGTATAACGCATTGCCAGAGATGTGGAAGTCGTATGATACTCTTAGGAATGTCAGTTGTGTGGACAGTTCAAGCGGTGCAGTCTATTGCCCGACAAATTGGTATCAGTTCTGAAGCGAATGCCATGAAGTGTTTCCTTAAGTTTAGAAATTGAGTTGAACTCATGAGGACTTAAGTCAGGGGAGTACAGTAGGTGGTATAGCTCTTACCAGCCCCATAAGTCAGACAAATCAGTTACAGCTTACACTGTACGTGCTTGAACATTGTCCTACAAAATGATGGTCAGGTCCTGCAGAAAGTGTCACCACTTCTGTCTCTATGCTGTTAATTTTTGGAACACAACCTACGACCAGCCTAGAGACAGAGGTGATGACACTTTCTGCAGGACCTGACCATCATTTTGTAGGACAATGCTCAAGCACGTACAGTGCAAGCTGTAACTGATTTGTTTGACTTATGGGGCTGCTAAGAGCTATACCACCTACTGTACTCCCCCGACTTAAGTCCTCATGAGTTCAACTCAATTTCTAAACTTAAGGAAACACTTCATGGCATTCGCTTCAGAACTGATACCAATTTGTCGGGCAATAGACTGCACCACTTGAACTGTCGACACAACTGGCATTGCTAAGAGTATCATACGACTTCCACATCTCTGGCAATGCATTATACACAATGCCGGTGACTGCTTTGAAGGTCAGTAAAACTTAAAAACATGTATCTATTTTGTACGAGCTGTAAATAAATAGTTGCCACTATTAAAGTTCCAACCGTCGTATAATGCTTATAACACTGAAGATTGGCAGATAGACAAGATAAAAGTTGTCATATAGGAAATGTTTCTCAAAATGTATTGTAACACATTAACAGGTTCGGTAAGGAGTATGTCTAAAAAACTTGAAAGAAGTTAATGCAACTTGCTCACTGAAGTTATTTGGATGAACAATACTGTAACTTGTTGTGCCACAAATTTCTCTTTTCCCCAATTCTATTCAGTACCTCCTCAATAGTTATGTGATCTACTCATCTAATCAGCGTTCTTCTCTAACACCACATTTCAAAAGCTTCTATTCTCCTCTTGTCTAAACTGTTTATCATCCATGTTTCACTTCCATACATGGCTACACTCCATACAAATACTTTCAGAAAAGTTAAGAAGTTCCCCTTCAGCAGAAATGATTTCCTTGCCATTGCCAGTCTACGTTTTATATCTGATTTGATTTGATTTGATTTATTGTTGGTCCTGTAGATCATACAATTTGTACAGCAAAGCACATCATGATATAGGATATCCTCTCTACTTTGACCATTATCAGTTATTTTGCTCCACAAATAGCAAAACTCATCTACTACTTTAAGTGTCTAATTTCCTAATCTAATTCTCTCAGCATCACCTGACTTACACAGATTGAATAACTTATACAGATTGAATAACATCAGGGATAGACTACAACCCTGTCTCACTCCCTTCTCAACACTGCTTCTCTTTCATGCTTCCTGACTCTTATAACTGCCATCCAGTTTCTGTACAAATTGTAAATAGACTTCCGCTCCCTGTATTTTATCCTTGCCACCTATAGAATTTCAAAGAGAGTATTCCAGCCAAAAGCTTTCTCTAAGTCTACAAATGATAGAAACATAGGTTTGCCTTTCCTTAATCTATCTTCTAAGATAAGTCATAGGGTCAGTATTGCCTCACATGTTCCAACATTTCTACGGAATCCAAACTGATCTTCCTCGAGGTCGGCTTCCACCAGTTTTTCCATTTGTCTGTAAAGAATTCGCAATAGTATTTTGCAGCAGTGACATATTAAACTGATAGTTCGATAATTTTCACATCTGTCAACATGTGCTTTCTTTGGGATTGGAATTATTATATTGTTCTTGAAGTCTGAGGGTGTTTCACCTGTTTCATACATCTTGCTCACCAGATGGTAGAGTTTTGTCAGGACTGGCTCTCCGAAGGGTGTCAGTAGTTCTAATGGAATGTTGTCTACTCCCGGGGCCTTGTTTCGACTCAGGTCTTTCAGTGCTCTGTCAAATTCTTCACGCAGTATCACATCTCCCATTTCATCTTCATTTACGTCCTCTTCAAATTTCCGTAATATTGCCCTCAAGTACATCTCCCTTGTATAAACCCTCTATATACTCCTTCCACCTTTCTGCTTTCCCGTCTTTGCTTAGAACTGGTTTTCCATCTGAGCTCTCGATATTCATATTGGTTGTTCTCTTTCCTCCAAAGGTCTCTCTAATTTTCATGTATGCAGTATCTATCCATTGGTAAACTGTGAAAGTCTGCGGCATTACGCCACACACAGACAGACCCAGCCTGCCGGCAAATCGTTGAGATTAGATCCGACAGACGGTGCCTGCACATTAGTGGGAAACTCTGGGCTCCAGATCGGCAGCAGGCCCGTTCCATTAGAGATGCCCACAGAAATGGCCTGCAGTTTTGGCCCATCACAGAAGTCCACTCGTATGACCAGCTGTTCGTGTGTCACATACTGCATGTTGATGAAATGAGACTACAGTGATTAGATTAGATTTACTTTCATTCCAATTGATCCGTAGTAAGGAGGTCCTCCAGGATGTGGAACATGTCAGAAAAACAATACATGACAAATATTTACAACTAAAACAAATAAGCTAATGTACCATTCCACAGGTCCCAAGTGTAATTATCGTCATTTTTTAATGAACACTAAGAGTCATTTTACAAATACTAATGCACTGAACTTAAAATAAAAAAGTTTTTTATTTATTTATAAGGTAATAAACATGTAATACAACTACTGTAATACTTATTGACAATTAACACATTACTGCACTGAAATGGTGCAGAAGTTATGTTGTACTTATATACAAATCGGTTGGTTTTACTAAGAAATTCATCAATGGAGTAGAAGGAGTTTGCCACCAATAAATCCTTTAGGCTTCTCTTAAACTCAATTTCATTGGTTGTTAAGCTTTTTATGGCTGCTGGCAAGTTATTGAAAATGTGTGTTCCTGAATAATGCACACCTTTTTGTACAAGACTAAGTGACTTTAAATCCTTATGAAGATTATTCTTATTTCTAGTATTGATTCCATGAATTAAGCTGTTGGTTTGAAAAAGTGATATATTTTTAATGACAAATTTCATTAAGGAATAAATATATTGGGAAGCAGTAGTTAGTATCCCTAGTTCCCTAAACAGGCTTCTGCAGGATGTTCTTGAGTTCACACCACATATAACTCTTACTGCACAATTTTGTGCCCGGAAAACTTTAGCTTGGCTTGATGAATTACCCCAAAAAATAATCCCATATGACATTATGGAATGAAAATAAGCATAGTATGCCAGCTTTTTCATTTTTATATCCCCTATGTCTGACAAAATTCGCATTGCAAACAGAGATTTGTCAAGACGCTTCAGCAGTTCTGTGGTGTGCTCCTCCCAGTTGAATTTATTATCAAGCTGTAATCCCAAGAATTTAACACTGTCCACTTCTTCTATCTTCTTGTCATCGTATGTTAGACATATACTCTTGGGACACCCCTTAAAAGTTCTGAACTGTATGTAGTGTGTTTTTTCAAAGTTTAGTGACAAAGAATTGGCTAGGAACCAGTGATTAATGTCCACAAATATTTTATTGGGTGATCTTTCTAAGACTACACTTGATTTGCTATTTATTGCAATGTTTGTATCATCGGCAAACAAAACAAACTTGGCATCTGGTAATGTTACTGATAAAAGGTCATTGATATACACAAGAAAAAGTAAGGGCCCCAAAATGGAACCTTGTGGGACCCCACATGTAATTAGTTCCCAGTTGGATGATGCCTGATAGCTTGATACATGTCTCTTTCCTAATAACACCCTTTGTTTCCTGCCAGAGATATAAGATTTGAACCATTTTGCAGAATTTCCTGTTACACTATAATATTCTAGTTTACTTAAAAGGATATTGTGATTTACACAGTCAAATGCCTTTGACAGATCACAAAATATACCAGTTGCCTGCAATTTTTTGTCTAATGAATTAAGCACATTTTCACTGTAAGTGTAGATAGCCTTCTCAAATCCAAACTGTGACTTCGACAGTATGTTATTTGAGATAAGATGGTTATAAAGACGACTGTACATTACTTTTTCAAAAATTTTTGAGAATGCTGGCTGAAATTGGATGGAAATTTGATGCTATTTCTTTATCTCCCTTCTTAAACAGTGGCTTAACTTCAGCATATTTCAGCCATTCAGGAAATATTCCACTGATAAACGACTGGTTACACAGATAGCTTAATATGTTACTTAGCTCAGAATCACATTCTTTAATTAACTTTGTTGATATTTCATCATACCCACTAGATGTTTTTGATCACCCACACAACAGTTAACTTGCGCAAATACTCTGAGAATCAATACTAATGAAGATAAGTAGCAACTCACCATAAAGATGATCGCTGAGCAGCAGACAGGCACATTGTCTTTTCTATCAACTCTCATAGACACAACTCGTGCACATATGACCATTGTCTCCAGCCGCTGCATCAACAAACTCTGAGAATCAGCTCCAAACAAACCACTCATCACACCCCCCCCCCCCCCCTGCCTCTCATCAGCAGCTGCTAGGCTAGCAGCAAGCACTGGTGGCAGCACTGACTGCAAGCTGAGGGGAGTGCTGGAAAGGGGAGAAGCAGTAAGAATGAGAGAGCAGGGAAGTGGTGCAAGTACTCAGCTGTGCCTTGCCAGTGACAAAGCATGACAACTCAGTAAACAAACAATTTCATGCTACTGAAGCAAAAACGAGATACGAAATTTTTCCAGTGTGTTTTTATTTTTTTTTTTTTTTTTTTTTTTTTTTTTTTTTTTTTTTTTTTTTTTTTTTTTTGCCCCCTTGATACATTTTAAATTCACTGATTTCCAAAACTTGTGGCAACCCTGAATTTTCTGTGGCACATACTGTTACATGTTACATATCGCTTAGCTGTTATTAGTAACAAATACTGGCAGGTATATCTGCTGAACTGTGATGGTGCATCTATATCTATGTCTACATCTATACTCTGCAAGCCACCATACATTGTGTTTTGAAGAGTACTTTGTGATAACTGTCACCTCCTCATTTTCCTGTTCTAGTCATGAATTTGTCTCTCTAATGACAATTGCTGGTAAGCCTCTTTGTGACCGAGCGGGGTGGCGCAGTGGTTAGACACTGGACTCGCATTCGGGAGGACGACGGTTCAATCCCGCGTCCGGCCATTCTGATTTAGGTTTTCCGTGATTTCCCTAAATCGCTCCAGGCAAATGCCGGGATGGTTCCTCTGAAAGGGCACGGCCGACTTCCTTCCCAATCCTTCCCTAATCCGATGAGACCGATGACCACGCTGTCTGGTCTCCTTCCCCAAACCAACCAACCTCTTTGTGAGCTCAAATCTCTCTAATTTTATCCTCATTGTCCTCTTGCAAGATATACACAGGGAGAAGTAGCACATTGCTTGACTCTTCTAGGAATGTACACTCTCAGAACTTCAACAGTAGACCAAAATGTGATGCAAACACCTTTCACGCAACTGTCTCAGATTCTCCTTGATGCTTTCTTGTGTACTAAATGAACCTGTAATGAAATGAGCTCTGCTCCCTTTTGAATTTTCTCTGTTTCCTCTGTCAGTCCTGTCTGGTATGGATATTCAGGTAGTGGTCTGACAAGCACATTGTAAGCTATTTCCTTTGTTCATAGACTACATTTCCTGATGATTCTTCCAGTGTATCTCGGTCTGGCACCTGCCTTACCTGTCATTACTTTTGTGTGGTTGTTCCACTGTAATCATTCAGTGCACATTCTCATAGATATTTTACGGGTGTTACTGTTTCCAATTATTGTTCTGAAATCATTTACTCATAAATTAATGGTTCTCCCTGCTTATTTAAGCACTATATGTTACATTTGTTTATGTTGAGAGCCAGTTGCCTGTCCCTGCACTGAGCTTTGATCCTCTGCAGGTCTTCCTGCATTTCACTTCAGTATTCTAGCATCATCATATTATGTATGTAGTGATGCAATGTTCTTGTAACACTCCCTTTGGAATATGCAGGAAGTTACTTTTACATCTGATGACTTCTCTCTGTTGAAAAGGACTTACTACATTCTGTTTGGTAGAAACTCTTCAGCCCAGTCACACAGCTGGTCTGGTTTTCTGTGCACTCCTAATCAGTTTTTTAGAGAACTGTGCCAAACTGCATAAGAAGCCTTTTGGAAGGCAAGGAATACGGTGTCAAGCTGGAGTGTGGTATCTGCCTGCTTTCTGAGCCTCATAGATGATGAGAGTGAGCTGGTTTCTACACATTTGTTGTTTTCTCCTATACAGGAGATTGTCAATCTCCATAAATATCATAATATGCAATCATAAAACATGTTGCAAAATTTTGCAATACTGGTATCAGACAATTTGGTGCATCTACTCGACAACTCTTCTCGAAAATGACAACAATCTGTGCTTTCCTCCAATCATTAAGAGTGCTTTGTTCCTCCAGTGCTCTTTGGTACACTGTTGCAGGAAGAGGAGCAAGTTCTTTCACATACTTATATAGAATCATATTGGTATCCCATCACATCTGGTGGCCTCTCTTCTGTTGAAGAATTTCAGTTGCTTTTCTATCTCATGGTCACATATTTTGATACCTGTTATTCTTACTTTCATCTAATGATCCAAAGGAGTAACTAAGTGCAATCTTTCTCAGTGAAACAGTTTTGGAAAAATATTTCTAATACATCAGCTTTCTCTTTGTCATCCTGTATTTTGATGCCACTATTATTACAGGGTGTCTGGACATATGGCTTCGATTCATTTACTGATTTAACATAAGAACAAAACTTCTTAGGATTTTCTGTCAAGTTGGTAGATAGAATTTTACTTTCGAGTTTGTCGAATACTTCATGCACGTCTCTCCTTACACTAACTTTGGCTTTGTTCAGTATTTGTTTGACTGTGGGGCTTTGGCTATATTGAAATTTGCAGTGAAGCTCTCTTTGCTTGCGTAGCAGCTTTCTGACACAGCTGTTGAACTGTGATGGTTGTTTCCCGTACTTCATAAATTTGCTCAGTACATACCTGTCTAAAGCATATTGTACAATACCGTTGAACTTACTCTACTGATGCTCAACATCATTGGTGCTGGAAATGAAATTTTTCATAATGACCGCTCAGGTAAACTTGTCACTCTTGCTAATCATATGTATCCTCCAATCTTCCTATTTACACTCATGTTCAGTGATGTTTTAACAGCCTTATAATCACTGGTTCCTTAATACAGCAAAATACACAGATACAATTTATTTTTTTGCAGGAGCACTTGAGACAAAAATTAAACTAAGTCCTGTATAGCAACAGAAATTCCTGGATGCAATGATAAGTAAAATTAAGGAAAGCCAACCTCTCACCTGTAACTGATTGGTATGTGACACATAGAAATTTGCAGCAAAAACAGTAGTCTTAATAGCTTTTGAGGTCTTGCTCTGCCTCTAACAAACATGCACACATTTAAACACTTTGACAATCAACTGTACATACACATGTAGTCAGTCTCACCAAACCTGTATGTGTTTGGGTTTCTGAATGTGTGAATATGTCTATGTCTGCTAGAGACAGAGCAAGAGCTCAAAAGTTAGTGTGAATGCTGTTTTCTGCTGTGTGTTTATATGCGAAACACACCAGTCAGCTGAAGGTGATTGGTTGCCTTTCCTTTATTTTATCCTGTGTTATCTTGCATTATAAAGAAAAATAAGTACATTGTTAACACATCTGCTTGTCTCTGCAAACCTGTCATTCTGTACCAAATAAATAAATAAATATTTTTCTAAATAGTAATCACTTCTTTGTAGTTAATTGTAGTGGTATGAAATACAGGATATTTAAAAACAAGTATTCCACAAAATTTGGGCCCTAATATGAATACCTTAAGAGCTATGAGTGCTTGCTTGTTTTCACTTCTGTGAAAAACATATATCTCTGTACTTCATAGCTCTTAATATATATTTTTTGGGGCTCATGTTTACTGGCCATTTTGGTCTTATTTTGGTTCATACTACAACCTCAGAAAACATGGAACAGTTTTCTTTAACACTGTGTATATCAGTATGGTTGTCTCGCACATTATATGGAGTATCATGTCTTTGTATCAGCTTTCTCAGGGGTTCTCCCTTACCAACAACTCTCACATTCTGTTTACAGAACATGTCCTAATTCTTTGTTCCCACTTACATCTTAAATGCACAGGGAACAGTGACCGGGAGGGCTCACAGTGGGTTCTCCATTTATTTGCATCTCTATGCATTGCGAATACTGTGCCACCTTATGAGTTATGTAGCAGTTTTAATTCCAGTATTGTCCATCTTAAGGACTAGAGGTATTGGCTATTAAGGTAATTGTTAGTAAATATTTTAGCATACACCCAGTAATATTAGGAACATAATCCACAGTGGTGCATTTTGGGAGGTAAGCTGTCTGACTGTCTAAGACAATCCTGTATAAAATGCACTTCAACAGCATTTGTAGGAGAAGTCCTTGTCTTACTTTAAAAATGGCAACACCTGATTAGCTGCTCCACTTACCCAGGTTACCACACATCCTCCAAGGCATTGCTTCTGCAAGACGGTAAATGCTGGTCCAATCAGCTGCCTCTCCATGCACCACTAGTTCATAAACACAGGGTGTCATTTATTAATCTATATGAAATAAAATCATCATAACTTCTGAACAGTTTGCATTAGGATATTCAAACTGCATGGTTGGCCACGGGGCATGATGGGAATTTGTGTACATATATGGTTTGGCTTAGTAACAAAGCCCACTTTCATTTGGATGGGTTCTCAGTAAGCAAAACTGCTGCATTTGGGGGACCAAGAATCTGCATTTCATGACTGAGAAGTCTCTTCACCTTCAACAGGTAACTTTGTGGTGTGCAGTGACCAGTCACAGAATAACTGGTGCAGTATTCCTTGATGGCATGGTAACCACCGAATAGTACATGAGGGTTTTGGAAGATGATTTCACCCCCTTATCTAAAATGGCCCTGATTCAACAAGATGTGGTTCATGCAAGATGGAGCTCGACCCCATCGAAGCAGGAGAGTGCTTGATGTATTGGAGGAGCACTTTGGGGACCGCATTCTGGCTCCGGACTACCCAGAGGCCCCTGGCATGGGCCTCGATTGGCCACCATGTTCTCCACATCTGAACACATGTGACTCCTTTTTGTGGGGCTATATTAAATGCAAGGTGTACAGCAATAACCACAAAACTATTGCTGAGCTGAAAACAGCCATTCAGAAGGTCATCAATAGCATCGATGTTCCAACACTTCGTGGGTCATGCAGAATTTCACTATTCGTCTGTGCCGCACCATCGTCAATGACGGCAGATGTATTGGACATGTCATAACCTAAATCTGAATAACTGTGGTGATGTTTACATAGTGAATGAAGTGTGTGCATGCTGCAGTTTGTAACTAATGTATATTTACTTTTTCATATAGTTCAATAATTGTCACCCTGTATATGTACTGACAGAGTGCACTGAGCCATCAACCATTCCATAACTCTTCAAAGATGTTACAGAGGGCATGGAGAGACACCATACTAATAGTTATGTGTTCCAAATGGTTCATATTTTTTGTACTAGTGCCAGTTTTAAGAAATATCTAAGAAATCATTGAGGAAGGCAACAGATGTGGTTCCCAACCAGTCTTGCCACTCCAACTTTATAAAGAATAGATGTTTAAAAGCTTAGTGAATATATCCAATAATGTTCCAGAGTTCAGCAGATGAGTTAAATGAATTAAACATCATTAAACGGACAGCAATAAATAATGGGTATGATGTAAAGATGGCGAATCATCTTATCTATAGGGACAAGAAGAAACAGAGAGAGGAAATAGCAGGGGATAAGAAGATCATCACTTTACGATATTTTGGGAAAATTTCACAGAAACTAGCAAACATTCTTCAGCCGTACAACGTTAATTTAGCGTTGGCAGGAAAAACCTTAATGAGATATAGTGTATGACAAGAAGTTAGCAACAGGATAAATAAACTGGAACAGGCGTGTGTTATAAAATACAGTGGAAGGAAGACTGAGTTTAACATCTCCTTGACAATACACATAGTGTGAAATGAAATATGTAGGACAAACGGGTAGAAAATTTTAGAAAAGATGTAGAGAGCATGCAGACTCTTTTAGACTGGGCCACTGCAGCAGATTGGTAGTTGCCAAATATATACATCAGGCTACTCACCCCCTGAACGGCATAGAAGTGAACTTAGAGATGATCCCTGTAGATAAGAAAGGAAAGAAACTCAACCTGCTTGTGGAACTTGAAATAGCAGTCCATCAGGGTAAGCTTGATAATGTACTTAACGTAACAGGTGTTTCAAAAAGAAAGAACAGACTTCAGTTTTTACTATGGACAAACTATAAAAGACAGAAACATGTTGCGTATCTCACTAGGTAGAGGAAGGTTCAAAGTTTTGACACAGCTTTGCTGTTGTTTTATGGCAACATGATGACTCTACCACAAGAGAAATTATTTTGTGTGTGGGAATCTGCATGAAGTCAGTCCATTGTTCAAGTGCAACATGCATTCCACCATTCATTTAGCAAGAAGCCACCTCTGCACAAGCAGATTAATGATTGGCATACAAAACTCTTGCAAGCTGGTTGCATTTGCAAAGGGAAGAGCAGAGGTCAATCAGGCACACCTGAAGAGAATGTTGAGAGTATTTGAAATGCATCCACATGGAGCCTTGGAAGTCCACAAGATGAAGCCTTAAAAGTTGCAGTTACTGTAGCATTTATGTCACAGCTACTGTAACTGAGAGTATGGATTTTGCTTTTCAGTTCTCCAGGAAATGGCAGACAACACTTTTTGTGAATGACTCATTTTTTCAGATGAATGGATGTTTTGTCTATCAGGTAATGTAAATCACCGTTATGTAAGATTTTGGGGGTCATGAAATTCTGGCACTGTCATGTGTTTTGTACCATTTCTGTTCACAAAGTTTATGCAAGAGTCTTTTTTGTGGAGGAAATTGACAGGAATATCATACCTGGACATGCTGCAAAATTGGTTGATTACTCAACTTTATGAAGATCCCTCTGATTTCATTTTTATGCACAATGGTGCCCTCCCTCACTTTTACCTTGAGGTACAGTATTATCTTAACACCTTCACCCCACAACATTGGATTGGAAGAGATGAACGACATGATCTCCCTCATTGCTTTTGGTCTCCCAGGTCACCAAGCCCTCACCTTGTGACATTTTTCTATGGGGTACAGGAATGGCAGTCTTCGTCCCATATATGCACTTAGCTTTTCACTCTTATTAATCTGTGCACAGCATTTTAGCAGTAATCTCTGTCTTGCATATTACCCTGCCTTCCACCTTTAAGCTCTCAGTTTCTCAAATCTTTTCTGTTGCAGCCCCCAACACTCAGTCTTTCCTTCTCATCCAGTCTGGTAAGTTTTCCCTGACCTGTGGTTGTGGGTGACTTTTCCAAAAACTACCCCTTTTGCTAGATATCTACAGTCCTTTTCCTTCATGTCTCTTCCTTCCCCTTCAATCCTTCTGCTGGAAGAAGGAGCCACTGGGTCTGAGAGCTTGCGTAATTATAACTTTCTTTTTATGTGCGTGTTCTGCCACCACTTGGTGAGTGGATTTTTTTATCTATCAAATTACGTTATATTGTCAAAAATTGATTGTTTTTGTTGTTATAATATTGGTAGATGTATGCTAAAATATGTATAATGAACCAATCTGAATTACTGGCAGTGATATTTTTAGATGCAATTTGCTCTGTATTACCTATCATTCATATAGTATGAACAGAATGTTTAAACTTACAAGCAATTTATCTGATTTTAGGTATTTAATTTTTGTTATTCCTTTAGAATGGTACCTAGGTCATTCACAAGTACCATTGATGCTCTTCTTCCTATTGTAGGTGTGTCTTGGTTCTGTATCGCTTGCACTGGCTGACCTGACGTCTTCTTGTGGCTGCATCTTGCTTTTCTAAATACAGTTCCAGTTTTTGTTGTCACACCTTTTCATATACTGTATTTAGTATGTCATGTAATTCTCTGTCCCTAATCTATACTACCATATAAAGACAAGTCATTGTTCCACCTTGTTACCAAAAGTCTCAAAAAGTTTCTGACCAATTTATTTCAGATTTTTACACAATACTATAATAAACCTTCAGATGGACATAGGCTGCAAATTTTTTGAAATATGTGTGGTATAAAATTATATATATAAAATCTATACTTATAAATGAAGACAAGTTGTAGTTTAAGGTTGTTACCAAAAATCTCAAAAACTACAAGAACCTCCAAGAACTTTCGGGTGTGTAGCTGGATCCCATTGACATTCCTCCATGATATCTCACCCCAAAGACGTTCAGCCATCTTCAGGTGAGTAGAGAACTACTGGAGATCCAAGACACATTCACAGTATTTATGCCAAATCTCGCACATAAGAAATGTGCTGCATCTTTCAGCACGTGCGTCAGGTGATGACATGCCCAGGACAGCCAAGTTGTGTGTGCCATCCTCGGTGATGGAAGTGAGAGATGACCTAATCACTGAGTATCGACAGATCCCATCAATTCCATGGTGACTGAGTTACTTTAATTATAGGATTCCAATTTGTATCTAGTTGATAGCTGTTGCCACAATTTATAAGATTATCAGCAAGATGTATTTCCACTGATTCTTTGATTACTGAATCACAAAATCTGGAAACTGGAGCTACAGTTTTTGTTCTATTGTGTTCCATTGAGTGTCTCAGTGTCCTGCTACTGGTGATTTTAATAGCTACCAAAGATGGGCATATCTTTTGTGTTCTGTACATCACTCTTGGATAGTTTGTGTTATCTGGCCTTTATATGCAGCACAGGCAATTTCATAAATGCCCACTTTTTTCAGTTGTGTCTTCAATGCATCCAACCAGGGCAAACTCTTCACTGGGGGATGGAAGGTAACCTTGATTTTATTTTTCCTCAGCAATCTGCCTATTTTAGAAGACACATTCCTGGCATTTGAAAGGAATACAGTTGATTTATAGTGAACGTCAGTGTCCGCAGTGCGTTGCTTCTTGTTATTATAACTGTGTATGGCCTTTCTTATTTGGTGTGAAGTGTAGCCATTCTCTTTAAAAACCTTCTCCGAGTGTTATAGTTCTGTGTGGAGGTTTTCATTTTCTGATATTACTTGTGTCTCGTGGCTTTAGGTACTAAGAACACCGGCAGTTTGTGGGATTTCATGGCAGCTAGATACCTGCAGTTATAGATCTATGTGTGTGGATTTTCTGTACAGAGTATGTCCCAATAACCTATGATTCTCATGGCATACTAGCACATCCAGACAGGGTAAAGTCCCATATTTTTCAATCTCCATTGTAAACTTGATATTTTCAAGTAATGAGTTTAAGTGACAGGAATTTCTCCAGTTCTTGTTTGCCATGAGGCCATACAACAAAAGTTTCATCTAAATAATGCCAGCAAACCATGGGCTTTAAAACAGCAGTCTCAAGTGCTTTCTCTTCAAAGTCCTCCATAAGAGATTAGCCTCCAGAGGTTCAAAGGGCTGCATACCCGAAAATTATTAACAGAAGAAATATGCAAGGAAAATTTTGAAAGTTACAACTTCTAGATCAATTTACTTCAAATTTTCACACAATACTCTAATAATTGTGTGAATGAACATAGGCTTCACTTTTTTAAATATGTATGGTATGTAAGTATATATGTGCTATAAAAATGAGAAAGGTTGTTGGAAAAAATCTTGAAAAGTTGTTCACCAATTTACTTCAAATTTTTACACGCTGCTTTAATAAACATTAACATGGACTTAGGCTTGACCGATTTACTTCAAATTTTTACACAATAGTCTGAATAATGTTTGGACGGACATTGGTTACATATTTTTTAATATATATGGTATATAAGTATATATTTATATGTACTATATACACTACTGACCATTAAAATTGCTAAACCTCAAAGATGACATGCTACAGACGCGAAATTTAACTGACAGGAAGAAGATGTTGTGATATGCAAATGATTAGCTTCTCAGAGCATTCACACGAGGTTGGCACCGGTGGCAATACCTACAACATGCTGACATGAGAAAAGCTACCTACAACATGCTGACATGAGAAAAGCTTCCAACCGATTTCTCATACCCAAACAGCAGTTGACCGGCATTGCCTGGTGAAAATTTGTTGTGATTCCTCATGTTAGGAGGAGAAATGCGTACCATCACGTTTCCGACTTTCATAAAGTTCAGATTGTAGCCTATCGTGATTGCGGTTTATCGTATTGCGACATTGCTGCTTGCGTCAGTCAAGATCCAATGACCGTTAGCAGAATATGGAATCGGTGGGTTCAGGAGGGTAATACGGAATGCCATGCTGGATCCCAACAGCCTCCTATCACTAGCAGTCGAGATGACAGGCATCATATCCGCATGTCTGTAATGGATCGTGCAGCCACATCTCAATCCCTGAGTCAACAGATGGGGACGTTTGCAAAACAACAACCATCTGCACGAACAGTTCGACGACGTTTGCAGCAGCATGGACTATCAGCTCGGAGACCATGGCTGCAGTTACCCTTGATGCTGCATCACAGACAGGAGTGCCTGCGATGGTGTACACAGCGACTAACCTGGGTGCACGAATGGAAAAACGACATTTTTCCAGATGAATCCAGGATCTGTTTACTGCATCATGATGGCCGCATCCGTGCTTGGCGACATCATGGTGAATGCCCATTTATAAGCGTGTATTCGTTATCACCATACTGGCGTGTCACCCAGTGTGATGGTATGGGGTGCCATTGGTTACACGTCTCGGTCATGTCTTGTTCGCATTGCATTGACATCACTCTGAACAGTGGACATTACATTTCAGATGTGTTGTGACCCGTGGCTCTACCCTTCATTCGATCCCTGCGAAACCCCACATTTCAGCAGGATAATGCATGACCGCATGTTGCAGGTCCTGTATGCGCCTTTCTGAATACATAAAATGTTCCACTGCTGCCCTGGCCAGCACATTCTCCAGATCTCTCACCAATTGAAAACGTCTGGTCAATGGTGGCCAAACAACTGGCTCATCACAATACGCCAGTCACTACTGTTGATGAACTGTGGTATCATGTTGAAGCTGCATGGGCAGCTGGACTTGTACACGCCATCCAAGCTCTGTTTGACTCAATTCCCAGGCATATCGAGGCCATTATTACGGCCAGAGGTGGCTGTTCTGGGTACTGATTTCTCAGGATCTATGTACCCAAATTGCGTGAAAATGTAATCAGATGTCAATTCTAGTATAAAATATTTGTCCAATGAATGCCCGTTTATCATCTGCATTTCTTCTTGGTGTAGCAATTTTAGTGGCCAGTAGTGTAGCTGTAAAAGGCTGCTAGCAAAAATCTCAATAAGTTTTTCACCATTATTTTAGTTCAATTTTTTACACAATACTCTAACAAATGTTTGGAGAGTTATGTGCTACAAAGGTTTTTATTATTTATTTTATATAATAACTGCAAAGGGCATTAGTAAGTAATGCAACACTTTTTTCCTTAAATTGGATTGGTTTTATTCAGGATTCCTATACACCATATTATTCCCCACTGTTTTGGCTACAAAACCCTGTTTTTGAACATAAGCTCCATTCAGTGCAATGGCCTTATGTCATGTTACTGGAAGGACTTGCATACTCACATTGTACCACTCTATTGGTCAACATGAGAGCCACTGTCTTGCTGCATCAATAAGGTCATCCACATACTGCTTCCCACAGTGTGTGTCCTTCATTGGGCCAAACAGATTGAAGTCAGAGGATGCAGAATCTGGGCTGCAGGGTGTATGAGGAAGGACAGTCCAATGAAGTTTTGTGAGTTCCTCTTCGGTGCACAGATTTGTGTGGGACCTTGCATTGTGCTGGAGAAGTAGTAGTTCATTTGCTTTTATGTTGATCACCTCAAATAAGAGTGTCTACACATTCCAACACTGCACAAGTCACAGCTGTGTGAGGCCAGCCGGTACCTGGGAGATCAGACAGTGATGATCAAAGACACCTCGTCCAATGATTCACTGTGCTTTTCTCACTGCCAGGTCTCCATAGACATCCTGCAAGTGCCTGTGAGTATCTCTGATTCTTTGGTTTCCCACCAAAAGAAGCTCAATGACAGCTCTTTGCTTGGGAACACCTCAATTACAGATGACATCTTGAAGGCTATATATAATGCTGCCATCTATCAGAACTTAATAAAGCCTTAGTGGCTCAAGCAGTAATATTCCACAATGTGCCATGACAAATTCTATATATTTTCAACTGAAATTGGCTCAGAAAAAAGTATTGCATTACTTATTGAGTGCCCCACGTATATAAAGGGACAAGGTCGCTAGCAAAAATCTCGAAAAGTTATTGACCGATTTATTTCAAATTGTAACGTGGCACTCTACTGAACATTAAGACAGACATAGGCAATATATTTTTTAAATATATATGTAAAGTGGAAACATTGCTGCAAAAATTCCTGAAAAGGTCTTGACCAGTTTACTTTGAACTTTTACATGATACTGTAATAGACTTTCAGAAGCAAGAAAGCTGCATATTTTTTAAATGATATATGGGTTTCCTGTAAAAACTGACTCTGATAAAAAAAAATCCTGTGCTGTGGTCTGCTGTGAAAATGTGCAGTTTTGTTTTATTACTCAACGTCAAATTGTTTTTCTCATATATAGTCTTTCTCATTATATGCATGGTGGAGAAAAATTGTGTCATGAAATTTTAATCCTGGATAGCTGATGGCAGTAGGAACAATAATTACTAATGTTGTATAGGTCAACAATGCACAATTTGTAAACTTACTCAATGATAAAATGAATGTGTATTATCTGAGATAAAGCACTGTTTAATTAAACAATAATAAAATAAATTTTCATTACATCAATCTGTTGCCACAGACAATTGTCACCCCACAATAATGGCCCACTCGAGGCGTTAAACTGCACAGCTGCATTAGATCTCTGCCAACTGCTTATCCAATTACTAATTATCTCATAGACAACTGCCTCATTATGGGATTATGCTGCTAGCTCATAATGCCTGTCATTTTCTTGGACAGATCGTAATTTTTTCCCCACCTAGTTCGCTGTTTATTGTATGTTACTGCTGTTCACTTGGGCATATGACAACACACCTCATCTCTGTGTTAGCTGAAGCAATAATGAAGGAATAGGTATGGGCTCACAGTTGTAAAACAACAGTGGAACAGTACAAGACAATGTTATTTGCAGTTGGCACTCTTTATACATAGGCACAGCTGCTCAAGAGTTAAAGTGGACGGGTAAATATCACCCATTAGAAACTTCTCCTCAACATTACGAAATACTTCATATACTTGTCTCCCAGCAGCACTGCTTTCCCAGGCTCCTTGTCACTCTGTTAATAACTTATTCATTATTTCTAACTTGCCGTGTATATTCCTGTGCAATCACGTTAACTGTCTTTCTGTCTCTTTTGCTTAGTCATTGCACTGCACCTCTGTAGCATACCATTAATCCAATGGCCGGTCCCAATATCCATTGACCATATCCTAATAGATAAGAAGAGCATCTCTCAGCGTCAGTCGATATGCTCCAGTTAATCTTTGAGGTATACTTCTTTGTGCTCTTCATGTTACGTGGCCCATTGTTGTTGCCCTTCAAATGTGAGTGCATGTGCCTGCTCCATATCCTGTGATCCCTGGTAATATATATTAATGATCTATTCTTATTAGTTGCAAAGAGATTCTAAATTTAATTTGTGCTGTATCAACAATCTTTTGCATAATTGTAGCTGCTTTATTACTGATTTGTTTTTCACGTGGTAAAAAATTTTACCTTTCATCAAGAATGGTTCCTAGATACACACTGGTAACTACTCTATGTATTGATTAATTACTACTTTTTATTGTAGGCTTTCTTGTGACTGATAAGTGTCCTTTTAACAATACGTGAATTCTTTTATGCATCGCCTCTTTTCATTTATTTAGCTAACACCAATCACAAGAACTTTGCATTGAATTTGTTCCTCTTTTCTAAATTTGTGTCACAGATGTCCAGTAAGGGTTCTCACCCTATATCCCAGACTATTGAACTAAGTACTGAGACTTGCGGACAACCTTTAGCAAAGGCCTTCTGTATGCTTTTGACTGGGCACATAAGTCTCACATACCGCTCCCTGTTAGTAATTCCTTGGAGTGTCATACAGGGTGGTAGGTCATCCCAATTCCCACAGTTGTGTGAATGAGGCTGTCTGCCACAGGTTGTCCAAACACATTTGTGATGTTGACCATTATTTTCATTGCATGCACTTCATTTGAGACCTGAAGGAAGCTAATTGCTTGGTTTATGGAATCTTTGGTCGAACACCCTTTTCTGAATCTCTATTGATCATGGTTTGTACCCCTTAACTGTCTTAGTTCTGTGAGCCTCTTCCATTAAAGGCGCTTATATATTTTTGTCAAGTTCTTTATAGGGCAACTCAGATCTTTGTTTCCACTTTTTTAGGAATTATAACTTCAGCTGTTACCTATGATTCTGGAATTCATCCATGCTGCAAGCAATTGTTGTTTATACTAGTCAGTTATTGTGTTACCTTATCTTCCAAGCATGAAATGCCTCAACTGATAAACCATCCTGTCCAGAGATTTTCTTCTTTTCAACTGTCTGATAACTTCTCTTGTTTCATCCAGAGCAAATGAAATAACTGCAGTATAGTTATTGTACTTGTCACTTGTCTTTTTATTATTATTATTATTAGTATTATTATTATTATTATCTTCATCCTGTACTCTCTTGTTTGGTAATAACACTTGTGTCAACAGTTCAGCAGACTATGGCCAGGCTCTGGTACATTGCTTCACTATCTCCATTCAGAGTTGACAGCAGTGTCGGCACCCTTCTTTTGATTGTCATTATATTATTGGAGATCTAAGGCCAGCTCATCATTAATGTACTGTTTTCACCAATCATTTCTCTCTCTCTCTCTCTCTCTCTCTCTCTCTGTGTGTGTGTGTGTGTGTGTGTGTGTGTGTGTGTGTGTGTGTGTGTGTGTGTGTGTTGCAGGTAAACATTAAACACAGTTTTTTTTTGCCCATTGCTAAATGATGAAAGATGAAACAAAAAGCTGATTGATATAAAATGATCAAAAACGTATAGACAATTTACAGCACTTCACACATGGAAACAACATAACACAATGCTCCTGTTATGTTGCCAAATGACTGACAGTAAGTGTGAAGTTGTGGCAGAACCCGTAGCCATGCCTCCCCATCAAAATCAGCATTTGCTACACGGTTGGCTGAGGTAGACATGGCTGTAAGAGAATGTTTGAAAAATGCTTTGTTGAACATATAGGTTTAAAATTAAAAAGAAAAATATCCTTGCCATCATAAAATTTCACAAACCTTGGACATTTTTTCCATCCCAGACATTACCTCAGACAGCACTAAAAAACCAGGACTGTCTGGGCTGACCCTGGATATATGGTAAGCTTATAGATAACACAGAGTAGGGAGTCTGATAAAAAATGTAACACAAATAAATACTAATGATGATAATTAAACAGCTGTCATTCCATGTAACACTTTCACACTATATCTTTTCTCCTTTTTTCTTTTCTGTAAAAACTTACTCCCAAAGCAACGCAGTGTATATACTAATATCTTACCCTCTTTCTGAGCTCAACTTCTTACTATTTAAAGAGGGATGCCAACTCTGTTTTTCAGGCTAGCAAATGAAAAGTTTCAGTACACAAAATGGTTGTGACATCAGCTGATAGTGTGCGTGTGCAATTGTTGGGAGTGAGAAATGAATAAACAGTGCAGCTTTAGCCTTTTACATTATTAAATAACTTGTCTATAAAACAGTATTGTACACTAGTGGTAGCAATGTTTTAAACAAAGTAGCCTTGTATTTGGAAGGGCAGCACCACCAATCTTCATCTAGCCATCCTAATTTAAGTTTTCCCTAAATTACTTCAGGCAATTGCCAATATGGTTGCAACTATAAAGCCATGGCTGGCTACCAATCCCATCCTTATCATATTAGACCTGTAAGTATGTAAATGTCTGTATATGTGAATTACATTATTTTTCCTGTTATTAAATTGTAGTGCCACAACACCAAAAGATGTATATAACAACAACTACAACTACTATTACTACTACTTGAATTGAATCCTGGCATATCTTTTCACCTTTCCTCACACTCTCAAATACACCTCGTCCTATTCAGACTGTGTCATGCGCATTGGTCAAATTCTTCTGTAATGTCTGCACATAGTTGATGAGTTGGACATACACCAATGCCTTCTACTTCCTTTTTTGCCTGCTATGGCTTGCATACAACTTAAGACCAATGGTGTTTTTTTCTTCCGTTCTTGCCAGTATGTCTTCATTTTCTCACCAACTGCTCGTCTCTGCTCATCTGTCCACACTCTCTTGGGTCGAGGTTTTGGCTCATCTTCATAGTTTGTGTTTTCTATGAATAGCCTGAAGTGATTCCTGTCATGTATTATTTCTTCTGTAACACCTATTTTGTTGGCATCTTTCTTTACTTCTTCTATCCATCCTACAGTTTTTCTCAGCTTACTAACATAATTAAAAATTTTCTTTGTAATCTGTTTTTCTTCCATTCTTTTTAAATGCCCATAAAATGTTAGCCATCTATCCTCATTGTATCTGTGATCTTTTCTATATTTTTGTATAAGTCTTCATTTCTCCTTTTAATACACCTATTTTCCTTGTTTTTCTCATGACCTAGAATTTTTCTTAATATTTCTCTCTCTCTTTTTTCTAGTTCTCTTAATTCATCTTTCTTATTCAATGTTAGGCACTGTGATCCATATGTTGCTTGTGTCCTAATAACTGAATTATAATGTCTAATCTTCATATGTATGGATATTCATTTCTTATTGTAGTAGTTTTGTGTTAAGTTATATGCAAATGTTGTGTTATCCAGTCCATTGGCTTGGATCTTTTCCCCCAGGTATTTGAATCTATCAACTCTTTTAATTTTTCCATACTTCATTTCAAGAACTTTTCTGTATTATGTTTGTGTTCTATACACTCGGTTTTTTCCTAGGATATTTTTAGCCCAGTCTCTTCAGTAATTTCATGTAACAGATCAAGCATAACTGTTGCATCTGTTCGGTTTTCAGTTACCAATGCCATATCATCTGCAAAGGCTAAACATTTCACTCCAAATTTGTTCTTTCCTTGGCCTATGCTTATACCCTTTGTGCCTCCATTTTTTAATGTGCTTTCCCATGTTTTTACTATTTTATCTAAAACCAAGTTAAAGAGAATTGGGGACAGTCCATCTCCTTGTTGAACTCCTGTTTTGATTTTGAATGGTTCATAAATTTCGCCTTGAAACTTAATTCTTGATGTTGTATCTGTGAGCGTTTGTTCAACAAGTCTTCTGGAGTTTTCATCTATCCCTGATTCATAAAGTATCTGGAACAGTGTTTGTCTGTCAACTGAGTTGTAGGCCTTCTTGAAGTCCATGAAAATAACTACTGTATTTTTATTTTGTATAGCTCTCACTCTCAAAATTGTTTTTAAATTAAGAATTTGTTCTGCAGATGATCTACCTTTTCTAAATCCTTCTTGATAATCTCCTATATTAGGCCCTTGCTTGTTCCTCTATTCTATTTAAAAGTGCTTTAGAAAGTATTTTGTATGTCACTGTTAACAATGATATGCCCCTTTAGTTGTTGGTCCCCTGTAATTGTTGGTGTCTGTTTTATCTCTCTTTTTTATGGAGAGGATGGATCAATGCTTGTTTCTAGTCATTGGGTGTGATTCTTTTTGTCCAAATGTCTTTAATTACTTTGTGAATTTTGTGCCATGTGGATAAGCCCCCTAGTTTCCACATTTCTGCTACCATCCCATCCTCTCCTGATGCTTTGTTATTCTTCAATGCTTTGATAACCTTTTCTATTTCTTCTAGGTGGTTCCGATGGTGGATTTTCATGTTGTGGTTTTTGAAACTGTAATCTGTCATTAGGCTCTTAACAATTTAATAGATTTTCAAAGTATTTAGCTAAAATTTGGCAGTTCTCTTTATTGCTTAAAACCATGTTTCCATTTTTATCTTTAAAATGTAAACTTGGTGACTGGAAGCCCTTGAAAACTTCTCTGAAAGTCTTATAGAAGTCTCTAGTTGTGTTTCTTTAAAAGTCTGAATCCATTTCTTCTAATCTGTCTTTGTCATACTTTATTTTTACTGATCTGATGATTTTTACTTTTTTCCTTTCTTCTTTAAACTATTCCCAGTATTCATGTTTCTTATTACTGTTCTATTTTTTCCATGCCTTTAGTCAATTATCAATTGCTTCATCACACAGCTCATTCCACCATCTGGGTCTTGGTATTCTTTGTGGTTGTCCCATTTCTTTAACTGACTCTAGCATTGTTTCTTTAATTTCTTCCCAAACATCCTTTTTTATTTTTATTTATTTATTTAGTATATCACAGAATTTGTCCTGAATTTGCATGAGAAATTTAGTGTATACTCTTGGAAATCTTCTTGGTTTTGGTTTAGGTTTGTTCAGTTGGAACATGGTCTTTATTTCAGTCAGATAATGGTCTGAGTCTATGTTTAGGCCCTTCCTCACTCTGACTTCCAAGATTTCCTTGTAGTTGCGAGTCGTTATTGCCACATGGTCTAATTGATATTCACCTTGATTTGGATTAGGTGATACCCACATTTTTTTCTTTCTTGCAAGTTTCCTGAAAAATGTCGACATTAGTTTTAGATTAAATTGTTTACAAAAATCTATGAGTCTTTCCCCATTTCTGTTGGTTCTTACATGTGCTGGATAATCTCCAACTACTGATTTAAATTTTATTTCTTTGCCAACTTGTGCATTAAAGTCACCGACTAAAATTTCTATATGTTCTTTTGGTAATATGGATGTTTTGTGTTCTAGCATTTCCCAAAAATCTTCCACTTTGGCAACATTTGTTCTGTTATGTTGGTTGATACATGCATAAGCATTTATAATAGTGTAATGTTTATTGCCTGACTTGAACATCAGAAATGAAATTCGTTCTGATGGAGAGCTAAATTAGTTATTGATTCTCTAAGTTGCTGTTTAATGATAAATGATGTCCCTAATATAGTCGTATTATTGGAATATTTAATGACTGGTTTTCCTTTGTAGATCCTGTATCCACCTGACTCAAATGCATTTTCATCCAGATACCTTGTTTCTTGAAATGCTAATATAACTATGTTGTGTTGATTGAGAGTGTCTGTTAGGTGTTTTAGTTTTCCAACTTTCATAAGTGTGTTGATGTTCAGAGTCCTCAGTAGGTGTTTTTTCTTGGGTCTTATCTTTGAAGTAGTACTGGGAAGCTCCAACTCTTCTTTACATGATGTTCTAGGCTCTCCAGAATCGAAAGGCCTAGTTGCACCACCATGAATAGCGATGGAAGATTGGTTACTTCCTGGAGTAGTTTTCCTTTTGAAATTCACCATCATGTCGTAGGTTAAAGTTAAGTTTGGGGAAAGATAGATGAACCTTTCCATGATAAAAATTCAAGCATTTAGCTTTGAATTATAAGTGAGGCCGCCACTAACATGTGGGACAGACGCCTTTTGTAGCCGCCCACTGTGGGAACAGACTCTACAGTCTGGTGCTTTTATACAAAAGCCTGCCTCTTCCGCCAGTTCTGCCATTCTGATTATCTTCATCACCACCTTCACTGGCATTGAGGTCTTCACCATTTCCCTGGCAAGGGACCCTCATGAGGTACCATCACGTGGGCCAGGTGAACAAAGGTTTTTTAATGAGGTGTTACTCCTCCCCTCCTCCTTTTTCAACCAGGCTTGGGACCGGCTTTGGCAGAGTTACACCAATGCCTTTAAATGTCCCCATAACCAGAAATATGATGGATCCAGTTCCATTGAATGAGAGGCCATTCTAAAAGGCTTCCATGATCAATCCATCACCCGTGTAACATCGTGGTGAGGTACTGTCATACAACCTGTAGAAAATGGGGTGATGCCCCATCGTGCGCAAATCATTGTCTTCCTGCAAGGGTAATGTCCGCCAATAGCACTGGTAATCCATTACTCAGAAATCAGTGGTACAGAGCACCTGTTAATCTGTTTGGTAAAGTGTATGGACCTATGAATCTATCACTGACAACGCATACCCTACACTGATGATAAAGTGATCTTCAAAGATTTCTATCTGCTCACGTTTGTATTGTGGTAATTTACTAGGCCCTCTCTTGTGAATCCAGCCTTGTGTGCAAATAAAATGCTACACATTATTCATCACAATTAGTCCTAAACAAAAACATATTTCAACAGGTATTGATTTCCACACATGTAATTATAGCAATATTTCTACTAGTTTTAACTGACAGCACTTCCTGTAGGAATATGTGACACTTTTTTTAAAGCACCTTGTTTCTAAACATCATATAGTCTGAGTTTGGACTGGGTAGTATCTGTAGAAAACCTTTCATTTTCTCCAGTTCCAATCCTAATATATTCACTTTAGCAGCTTACCATTCATATCCAAGTCCCCATCCCCTGTTGTGCTTCACATGGTACTATGTTGTATTGTTGCAATTTGATCATGGTTACAAGTTTCATTGGAATTTCATGTTAAGTTACAATTGTCCTCAGCTTTTATATCTTCTTGTCAGTTAGGTGTCTGACAGCTTACACCCCTACACAAGCCCTTCAGAATTAGGAAACATTCTGTTTCCGGCATATTTTGTTTCTGAACTGAGTCAGTTTCTTAATGCCATGCCATCTTCATCTCCCATGGGGTTTTTCTCAAATACTTTTAACCATTAGGTGGAGTTTTTTTTTGTTATTTTTTTCTTTCTTCTAGTGTACTTTTTCGTCAAACTGATTGTTATATAGTTAACTTTCTTCCTCTATGTCACATACCTTATCCAGTCCCTTTGTTTTCTTGACCTACGTTCTGTTCCTATGTGAATCTCATTTACATCTTGTAACCTATCAGTTTAACATTTTGGTTCATATTCTGACTTTATATGGCATATGCCCAGTAAGAAGTATATTATCTCTCTCACTGTTACATAGTCCCTATGTAACAATGCCCAAAAGGTCTCTCAGTCTTTTCTTGGTGTGTGGCACAGTTTACCTCTCTTCTTACACAGAATGTACACTACAAGTACAAACTTCTTACAACCCACATTTTTTGTGCCCCCTGCTCTCCACAGTGTGAGCATATTCATGTGTTTCTTTAAAGTGTTTAGCTGTGTGTCTGTAATCTCTGAATGGATCTGAAGCTTATACATTCTCTCTACGGGTAGCAGAGTTGATCTCTACCATGTGATGTGATGCTGGCTCCTCTTTGGTTCCTGTGTAGAATTTGGCTTTAATCTGCTGGTCAAAACATTATCTTTTTCAATCATTTTCTAATTTTAATAAATTTTGTTAATTCTCTTGTATACAGGGGATTGCAGGAACAGATGTTGCCAAGGAAGCCTCTGATATCATTCTGACAGACGACAACTTCAGAAGCATTGTGAAGGCCGTAATGTGGGGGCGGAACGTTTACGACAGCATTTCCAAGTTCCTGCAGTTCCAGCTCACTATAAACATTGTTGCTGTCGTTCTGGCCTTCACTGGTGCCTGCGTCATTCAAGCAAGCCCTCTCAAGGTGAAAACATCACACACAAGTCTTTTACAGCTTTCAGATACTGAATCTTCAAACTGTAACTGCATAGGTTTTGGCAGCCTGAGACAGTTAATATAAAACCGTCTGTATGCAGAGCCACTTCTTGTTATAAAATAACTGTTACTAGATAGGTAAAACTTACAAAGGGAGGATAGTATGACAACATGGAAACTTCTATTTTCCAAAATACAACTCTGTAAATAATGCATGTGTTAACATACTTTATCTGAACAAAAGTATCTGAACAAACCTATGTAATCATTTTAATTGAATCAACTGTGGGTTCTTGATGAAACATTGTATATTAACTAAACAAACACTGTTTTTTGCCTTGTTTCACAATTTTATTATTAATGTTATTGCACAACCTAGGTTTCAGGTTATAAGCCCATTTTCAAGTATATTACTGACTCCCAAAGGTGATAATGCAAAGATAAACATGATGATAAGGTAAAGATATAATCTCAAATTCTTACAATGTTGATTCATAGCTTAATGTACAATTATGTCAATGACCAACCTTTAAAAAATTACACACATTATTACACATTCAGCAATTACACTACAATGACCAGACTGAAGTTATGCCTTAGCCAAGAGCTCTTTAACTATGATGGACTGGGGCCCAAAGTTTTGCTTCTATCCTAGGGTTGTGATCTCATCTAAAAGAGGTAAATATTTGAATTGGGTTGCTTATTTAATAATAGGTGTGAGGATACACATATTTCTAAAATTTCTAATTGGTTGAGTTTGGCCCCCTTTTCATCTGTGTGTAGGACTTGAACATCTGTTGTGTATTTGTGGCTATTGTTCAGGCAATGTTCTGCAAAGGCTGGAATCAGGCGTCTTCTATCTCCAGCTTCTGTAGTGTTCTTTAAGCCTAGCACAGATTGACCTCCCTGTCTGTCCAATGTAGCAAGACTGACACTCACAGCATGTGATTTTATAAACCCCACTTTTTGTGATAGCTGGTTGTTTGTCTTTTGCATTGAACAAGAAACTACCTATTGTCCCTATTGTCTGAGGGACATAGAAACATGTTTGTGATCTCATCTAAAAGAGGTGAATAACTGAATTGGGTTTGCTCATTTAATAATAGGTGTGGGAATATACACATCTGTCTTTTAATTTCTAAAACATGTTGTTTCTATGTCCCTCAGACAATAGGTAGTTTCTTGTTGAATGTAAAAGACAAAAAACCAGCCATCACAAAAAGTGGGGTTTATAAAATCACATGCTGTGAGTGTCAGTCTTGCTACATTGGACAGACAGGGAGGTCAATCTGTACCAGGCTTAAAGAACACCACAGAAGCTAGAGATTGAAGAGGCCTGATTCCAGCCTTTGCAGAACATTGCCTGAACAATAACCACAAATACACAATAGATGTACATTTCCTACACACAGATGGAAAGGGGGCCAAACTCGACCAATTAGAAATTTTAGAAATTAAAAGACAGATGTGTGTATCCCCACACCTATTATTAAATGAGCAAACCCAATTCAGTTATTCACCTCTTTTAGATGAGATCACAACCCCAGGATTGAAGCAAAACTTTGGGCTCCAGTCCATCGTAGTTAAAAAGCTCTTGGCTGAGGCATAACTTTAGTCTAGTCATTGTAGTGTAATTGCTGAATGTGTTAGAATGTATGTAATTTGCTAAAGATTGGTCATTGACATAATTGTACATTAAGCTATGGATTGATACCTTAAGAAGTTGAGATTATATCTTTCACTTGTCATCATGATTATCTGTGCATTATCATCTTTGGGAATCAGTAATGTAATTGAAAATGGGCTTATAACCCAAAATCTATGATGTGCAATAACATTAATAATAAAATTGTGAAACAAGGCCAAAAACAGTGTTTGTTTAGTTAATCCTATGCAGTGTGGCACTGACCATTAGACCTTGTGACATCAGTCAGTAATGTCAGTCGAGAAGTGGTAACAGCAGACTAGGTCAGTGAGGATAGTTCAGTGACTTCAAATGTGGACATTACTGGATGTTACATGAGTATCAGATTCATCAGGGATATATCGACACTTCTGAAGTTGCCCATGTCACTGTTGATGATGTCATTGTAAAGTGTAAATGTGAAGGAACAACCACAGCTGAATCAAGACCAGATGGACCTTGTGTACAGGCAGATGGAGACTGTCGAACATTGCGGAGTGTTATCATAGAAAATCACATGAAATCTGTAGAAAGAATCATTTGTGAGCTCCAAAGTGCTACGAGTAGTTCGTCTAGCACAATGACTGTATGTAGATAGTTAAAAACAACGGAGTACAGAGGTCAAGCAGCTTCTCATAATTCACACATTTCTGTAATCGGTGCTAAGCTATGCTTGAGATGGAGTGAAGAGGAGTGCCACAAGACAGTAACTGGTGGAAACAATTAATTGTGATGAATTGTGCTACACCCTGTGGCAATCTGATGGAAGGGTTTGGGTTTGAGAGAAGTTCCATGCGGCTTTTCACAGATGATACTGTAGTATACAGAGAAGTTGCAGCATTAGAAAATTGCAGTGAAATGCAGGAAGATATGCAGTGGATAGGCACTTGGTGCAGGGAGTGGCAACTGACCCTTAATGTAGACAAATGTAATGTATTGTGAATACATAGAAAGAAGAATCCTTTACTCTATGATTATATGACAGCGGAAGAAACACTGGTAGCAGTTACTTCTGTAAAATATCTGGGAGTATGCATATGGAATGATTTGAAGTGGAATGATCATATAAAATTAATTGTTGGTAAGGCGGGTGCGAGTTTGAGATTCATTGGGAGAGTCCTCAGAAAATGTAGTCCATCAACAAAGGAGGTGGCTTACAAAACACTCATTCGACCTATACTTGAGTGTTGGTCATCACTGTGGGATTCATACCGGGTCGAGTTGACGGAGGAGGTAGAGAAGATCCAAAGAAGAGCGGCGCGTTTTGTCACAGGGTTATTTGGTAAGCGTGATAGCATTACGGAGATGTTTAGCAAATTCAAGTGGCAGACTCTGCAAGAGAGATGCTCAGCACCACGGTGTAGCTTGCTGTCCAGGTTTCGAGAGGGTGCGTTTCTGGATGAGGTATCGAATATATTGCTTCCCCGTACTTATACCTCCCGAGGAGATCACGAATGTAAAATTAGAGAGTTTCGAGCGCGCACGTAGGCTTTCCAACAGTCGTTCTTCCCGCGAACCGTACGCGACTGGAACAGGAAAGGGAGGTGATGACAGTGGCACATAAAGTGCCCTCCGCCACACACCGTTGGGTGGCTTGCAGAGTATAAATGTAGATGTAGATGTAGACTACAGAATGTTGTTTGCCATCATGTGTAGTGTTAACAGTGATGTATAGAAGAGGTGGTGTTAAGGTTTGGGGGTAGTTTTTGTGGTTAGGGTGTGATCCTGTTATTATGCTTAAGAAAATGCTAAATATGAAATATATGAACAAATTTTATGGTATAGTGTACTGCATACAGTAAAGGAACAATTTGGAGATAATGACTGTTTTCATCAGCTCAACATTGCACCCTGTAATAAAACAGAATCTGTGGGGCAGTGGTTTGTGGACAGCAACATTCCTGAAATGTAATGACCTGCCCAGAGTCCCAATCTGAACCAAATGGAACACTTTTTGGATTTATTAGAACAGTGACTTCAATCCAGACCCCAACATTCACACCACTGCCATCTCTGGTTTCAGCTCTTGAGGAATAATGGGCTGCCATCACTCAACAGACATTCAGATGCCCCACAAAGTATCCCCAGCAGAGTCAAAGCCATTATAAAGACAAAATGTGGATACACCCCATATTAATGTCCAATAATGTGTGTCCAGATACATTTTCTGCTTGTGTCTGTGTATGTGCGGATGGATATGTGTGTGTGTGCGAGTGTATACCTGTCCTTTTTTCCCCCTAAGGTAAGTCTTTCCGCTCCCGGGATTGGAATGACTCCTTACCCTCTCCCTTAAAACCCACATCCTTTCGTCTTTCCCTCTCCTTCCCTCTTTCCTGATGAAGCAACCGTTGGTTGTGAAAGCTTGAATTTTGTGTGTATGTTTGTGTTTGTTTGTGTGTTTATCGACCTGCCAGCATTTTTGTTTGATGTATATTAAGTTTTTCTTCTCTTGCCGTACATATAAAAGGTCATTCAGTTACAAAATTCTAATAGCATTTATAATAAAAAATATATACAGATTTATGTATCATTTTATGTGTTGTTTTAAAGCCCGAGTGTGCCATACTGCTACAAAAAATGTGGCCAGAGTCAAACATGAAATTTAATCCAGTCTCACAGTGTACATCTTCAATGAGAGGATAGCTGGCATGTAAGCTGTAAGGGGGTAGACTAAATACAGTACTGGCTCTCTGTCATGCTGTGGGTACCTTTATCCTAGTCTAGAGACCACAGGATAAATAAATAAATAAACCACATGCTGTGGCATGGTGAGAGAGGGCATATCTCCAGCCCGTCAGTTTGTGGTCCCTGCCTTCTGTGCATATGTGATGCCGCCAGTTGTAAGAGGGACTAAATAGTCTTCTCATCATCTGCGTCACTGCCTGCAGCAGTGATAGTATAGACTAAACATTCCATATTACATGTGTCCAATTTTTCTAGTGTACTGGTGTACAATTGATAGAAAGTAACCTTAACAGATACAGAATGTGTTACGCAAAGGTAAAGGATTAAGTCTCGATTTGATTCTCATATATTCCACCTTCACCTTCTTTGTAAATGTACAAGAACATACTGTACAGCAATGCCTCCAAACTTTTTATGTAAAAACTCAAAACTTTTTGGATAAAACAAACGTTATTAACATTCATCTTTATCCTTCATGTCTACATATTTGCAGCCCTCGGCTACTAGAGGGCACTGAATTGAAGCATGTAACATTGTGGTGTGTTATATAACTGTGCCTGTGCGTGTGAGAAACAGTGTACAGTAATCACGTTTCAAATTCAAAGACTTCTCCCAAAGAAAGCAGGTGTTGACAGATGTGAAAATTACCGAACTATCAGTTTAATAAGTCACAGCTGCAAAATACTAATGCAAATTCTTTACAGACAAATGGAAAAACTGGTAGAAGCGGACCTCGGGGAACATCAGTTTGGATTCCGTAGAAATGTTGGAACACGTGAGGCATTACTGACCTTACGACTTATCTTAGAAGAAAGATTAAGAAAAGGCAAACCTACGTTTCTAGCATTTGTAGACTTAGAGAAAGCTTTTGACAATGTTCACTGGAATACTCTCTTTCACATTCTAAAGGTGGCAGGGGTAAAATACAGGGAGCGAAAGGCTATTTACAATTTGTACAGAAACCAGATGGCAGTTATAAGAGTTGAGGGGTATGAAAGGGAAGCAGTGGTTGGGAAAGGAGTGAGTCAGGGTTGTAACCTCTCCCCGATGTTATTCAATCTGTATATAGAGCAAGCAGTAAAGGAAACAAAAGAAAAATTTGGAGTAGGTATTAAAATTCATGGAGAAGAAGTAAACACTTTGAGGTTCGCCGATGACATTGTAATTCTGTCAGAGACAGCAAAGGACTTGGAAGAGCAGTTGAACGGAATGGACAGTGTCTGAAAGGAGGATATTAGATGAACATCAACAAAAGCAAAACGAGGATAATGGAATGTAGTCAAAATAAATCGGGTGATGCTGAGGGAATTAGATTAGGAAATGAGACACTTAAAGTAGTAAAGGAGTTTTGCTATTTAGGGAGTAAATTAACTGATGATGGTCAAAGTAGAGAGTATATAAAATGTAGACTGGCAATGGCAAGGAAATAGTTTCTGAAGAAGAGAAATTTGTTAACATCAAGTATAGATTTAAGTGTCAGGAAGTCGTTTCTGAAAGTATTTGTATGGAGTGTAGCCATGTATAGAAGTGAAACATGGACGATAACTAGTATGGACAAGAAGAGAATAGAAGCTTTTGAAATGTGGTGCTACAGAAGAATGCTGAAGATAAGGTGGGTAGATCACGTAAATAATGAGGAGGTATTGAATAGGATTGGGGAGAAGAGAAGTTTGTGGCACAACTTGACCAGAAGAAGGGATCGGTTGGTAGGACATGTTTTGAGGCATCAAGGGATCACAAGTTTAGCATTGGAGGGCAGCTTGGAGGGTAAAAATCATAGAGGGAGACCAAGAAATGAATACACTAAGCAGATTCAGAAGGATGTAGGTTGCAGTAGGAGATGGGAGATGAAGAAGCTTGCACAGGATAGAGTAGCATGGAGAGCTGCATCAAACCAGTCTCAGGACTGAAGACCACAACAACAACAACAATCCACACGTGAGGCACTCTTCCCTTCAGCATAACAACAGCAGACCACACACACGACCTGCAACATCTGCAACAATCCGAGGTCTCAGTTCACGTCATCAAACATCCACCGTACAGTACCAACTTGACCCCATCTGACTTTCATCTGTTTCCAGAATGTAACAAACTCCTTCAAGAACTTTGTTTTGATAGTGAAGAAGTTGTGCAAGCAGAGGTGAGGTTGTGTTTCCACCAACAAAGTAAAACATTCTACAGTGATAATATCAACAAACTGGTCCATAATTGGGAGAAATATGTTCATTGCTAGGGTGACTCTGTTCAGAAATAAATATGTAGACATGAAGAATACAAAAGTAGAATATTAATAACATTCCTTTTCTTTAAAAAACTTTAAGAGTTTTCACATAAAAAATTCAGAGGCATTACTTTTCAGCATGCCATTGTTTGGTTTGATACGATAAATGATAAGTTGATTGGCACTATTGTGTTACTACATTGTCATACAAGGCACTGTTATCTAGACTTACTTGGAAATGAGATTTCAGCATTACTGGGTGACATTCCTTTGTCTACTACTATAGCTCTGCTCTTCCATTATGACAGGGCCACAGCACATTCTAGTCATTGGGTGACATGTCATCTAAACCTAAAATTGCCCAGAAGATAGAGCAGCAGAAATGGCCAAGTGACTATTTCATGAAATATGTAACTCAAAAAATTCCTCACCTGAAGTAAGCGCATACTATAAAAAGTACTCCAAAATATTAAGATAAGTAATAAAATCAGCAAAAATAATGCATAATGATGCATTTATAATTCAGCTAATAAATCAAAGGCTGTGTGGAGTGTTATAAAAAATACTCTGAAGAATACAGGCAATCTTGCAAAAATATAACACTATCACATAAAAATAAAAAAGTAACAATCCCCTTAGAAGTAGCCAACACATTTAACTACTTTTTCACATGTGTTGCTGATAATACCTTACAACCAAACTTTAAGAGCACCCATGCAAATGAATATAAAATAAGTGCATGCAGAGGTTCAATGTACATCAGTTCTGTTTCCCAAGATGAAGTAGCTAAAGCAATAAAAGGACTAAAAAATTCCAACTCTGCAGGCATTCATGGTATACCTGCAACAATATTAAAGAAGAGTGCATCAAACCTAATTGAAAAACTCATGCACTTATTTGACTGCTCACTTCAGGCAGGCACTTTCCCTGATGTATTGAAAACATCAAAAGTTATTCCTATATATAAAAAAAGGTAATAAAGATAATGTAAATAATTACAGACCCATCACAATTTCCTCCTGCATCTCTAAAGTATTAGAAAAAGCTATATATGATGAACTTACAAAATTTATAATTAAAAACAGCATCCTATGTAATGAACAACATGAATTCAGAAATTAGAGGTCAACAACAACTGCTATTTTGAGTGCATCAATTCCATCCTAAAGCTGATGGACAAAAAACAGGAATCAATAGGAGCATTTATTGACTTGTCAAAACTTTTGACATGGTGGATCATTAAATTCTGCTATCAGAGCTTGAAAGATATGGTATTCGAGGATTGTCCTTCCTGACTAATTGTAAGCAGACAGTGTGCATCAAGCATACAGATACTGAACTAAAAACTCTAGCTGAACACTTATCTGACTGTTGTTGTTGTTGTTGTTGTGGTCTTCAGTCCAGAGCCTGGTTTGATGCAGATCTCCATGCTACTCTATCCTGTGCAAGATTCTTCATCTCCCAGTACCTACTGCAACCTACATCCTTCTGAATCTGCTTAGTGTATTCATTTCTTGGTCTCCCTCTATGATTTTTACCCTCCACACAGCCCTCCAGTACTAAATTGGTGCTCCCTTGATGCCTCAGAACATGTCCTACCAACCAATCCCTTTTTCTAGTCAAGGTGTGCCACAAATTTCTCTTCTCCCTAATTCTGTTCAGTACCTCCTCATTAGTTATGTGATCTACCCATCTAATCTTCAGCATCCTTCTGTAGCACCACATTTTGAAAGCTTCTATTCTCTTCTTGTCTAAACTATTTATCGTCCATGTTTCACTTCCATACAAGGCAACACTCCATACAAATACTTTCAGAAACGACTTCCTGATACTTAAATCTATACTCAATGTTAACAAATTTCTCTTCTTCAGAAACATTTTTCTTGCCATTGCCAGTCTACATTTAATATCCTCTCTACTTTGGCCATCATCAGTTATTTTTCTTCGCAAATAGCAAAACTCATTTACTACTTTAAGCATCTCATTTCCTAATCTAATACCCTCAGCATCACCCAATTTAATTCAACTTCATTCCATTATCCATGTTTTGCTTGTATCCTACTTTCAAGACACTGTCCATTCCGTTCAACTGCTCTTCCAGGTCCTTTGTTGTCTCTGACAGAATTACAATGTCATCGGCAAACCTCAAAGTTTTATTTCTTCTCCATGGATTTTAATTCTTACTCCAATTTTTTTTCTTTTGTTTCCTTTACTGCTTGCTTAATATAAAGATTGAATAACATAGGGGATAGGCTACAGCCCTGTCTCACCCCCTTCCCAACCACCTTTCATGCCCCTCGACTCTAATAACTGCCATCTGGTTTCTGTGCAAATTGTAAATAGCCGTTCGCTCCCCTGCCACCTTCAGAATTTGAAAGAGAGTATTCCAGTCAACATTGTCAAAAGCTTTCTCTAAGTCTACAAATGCTAGAAATGTTGGTTTGCCTTTCCTTAATCTATTTTCTAAGATAATTTGTAGGGTCAGTATTGCCTCACATGTTCCAACATATCTACGTAATCCAAACTGATCTTCCCTGAGGTCAACTTCTAACAGGTTTTCCATTCGTCTGTAAAGAATTCGTGTTAGTATTTTGCAGCTGTGGCTTATTAAACTGATAGTTCTGTAATTTTCACATCTGTCAACACCTGCTTTCTTTGGGATTGGAATTATTATATTCTTCTTGAAGTCTGAGGGTATTTTGCCTGCCTCATACATCTTGCTCACTAGATGGTAGAGTTTTGTCAGGGCTGGCTCTCCCAAGGCTATCAGTAATTCTAATGGAATGTTGTCTACTCCTGGGGCCTTGTTTTGGCTTACGTCTTTCAGTACTCTGTCAAACTCTTCACACAGTCTCATATCTCCCATTTCATCTTCATCTGCATTATCTTCCATTTCCATAATTTTGTCCTTAAGTACATCAACCTTGTACAAATCCTCTAAATACTCCTTACACCTTTCTGCTTTCCCTTCTTTGCTTAGAACTGACTATAAACAAATTAAATGAGGTGTACCCCAAGGGCCCCTTCTGTTCCTTCTGTACATAAATGATCTAAACTTAAATTTTGATACACATAAAACAATCATATTTGCAGATGACACCACGATTCTACTAAAAGGAGACAGCAATGAACAGTTACAGCAGACAGTAAATGTGGTCAAAAAACAACTTTGCAGCTGGATACAGAATAATCAACTTGTAATAAACAGTAAAAGAACCATTGCACTATAATTCCACAATGTTCCTAACAAGGACATGTTTATCCCCTCAAGCTCTATCAGTTATGAACCAGTTGGTAACAGCGCTGAAACCAAATTCTTAGGACTTCGGCTGCAGAGCAACATCACATGGAATAAGCATACTGAACCTCTCAATGCAGAACTGAGCAAAGCTTATTGCCTCCTTTGCTCACTAAAATCATGCTGTAGTGAGAAAACAGTTGTGAATGCATATCATGCCTACTTTCATTCTTGTCTTAGGCATGTGGTCACCTTCTGGGGAAACTCTAAAACAGTTAATATCACTTTTAAACTACAAAAAAGGACCATTAGAATCTTGTTTGGGTGCAAGCCTAGAGGCTCTTGGAAACCTCTGTTTCAGAAATCTGGTGTTCTTCCATTACCATGTGTATACATTATGGAAACTCTTTTATTCTTTAAAATAAATGTAATAGGTAAGGACTGCACACGGTAAAAAAACTGTGATATACATGATCAGTTTACCAGACAAAATAGAAACTTACATATAACTCAAATCAGCACAGCCCTGTGCCAAAAAGGTACTTTTCACATGGGAGTTAAGTTTTGCAACAAATTTCTTGAAAACATAGAAGCTATTACTGAGGTCAATACCATCGGAAAATCTCTAAAGTCATATTTACAGCATCACCGCTTTTACTCCGTTGAAGAATATTTAAATTTATGAGATGTGTTATATCAATACTTAAGTATAAAGTGCATTATTGTAACCTTAAATACATATGACTAGAAATGACTTTCAGCTGTATATTTATAACTTGACTTGTCCAATCTCTTATGCACAAGCTGCTTTGTAGACAACAGGACCAATAAATACAAATACAGATACTTGGCCACCAGAATCCCAAACCTTACCCCTTTAGATTTTTGTTGACTGTTCAAAGCCAAAGTCTACAAGCAAAATGTAAACACGAGAGACAAATTGTTAAACTCAAGAATTGAATTGATCGTTCAGGTTACGAGTTGTGCTGCCTTCAAAACATCACAGGAAAACTCCATGTGATGTTGTCAAAGGATATTAGAAGTTCACTGAAGTCAGTGGTGGAATTCATGAAAATCAACTTTGAACTTAATAATCATTTGCATTTGCTTAGTGTCATCTGTTTTTGTTTGGGTTGCATTCTATCAGCCATACCAGACTTTTGATTTTAATTAGTGTAAGCTGCCACCTTCTAAAATATTTATTATTCCTCGTGAAAAACCCTGTATTTTGTTTCTAGCAAATGTTTAGCTTTTTGCCAAATAAAACCTCATTTATGACTCTTGTTCATCTGCTGGTCATAATCATTGTGTCATGTGGTATTGTTTGTCCAACAAATTGTGCTCTTGTAGTGTGTAGATTCATTAACTTTCAAACATTGGTTGTCTACACATGCTGTTTTTTACAGATAAGTGACCTTAATGGGTGGTAGAGGAGACACATTTTCGTATTTCAATCATTTTTATTTTGTTTTAGACAATCAAGCTGGAGGTAATTCATTAAAATAGTCAAATACAAAATATTACCAGTTGATATTTTTCTGTCCTCTGCCAAAGGCATTTTATTGTGTACACTATTTAATCAAAAGAATCTGGACAACACTACATAAAGGAGAATTGACCACTAGACACCACAGGCTGTTGAGAGCATTGTGTTGTCAGTAGAAAAGCATTATCACCAGAATAGGTTGATCAGCACTGAAACTTATGCTCTCCGAGAGCCAACTGCTGCTGACTCACACCATAACAATAACTGGTCTCCACCGTATTGTCAACAAGCAAAGATTAACTTGTACTTGTAACTGTGGCTACAACAAGCTCAAATAAAAAGCGTCATATACATATTGCTCGCTGCAACAGGTAGAAGATGTTGTTTGTCAGTGCTGCACATTTCAGTGATTTTTGATCGAGATGAACTTATACTGCAGTATTTTTCTTCGACATACCAGTGTAGAAGTGTGCACAGAATCAGCTAAGTGAAAAATCCGTGCAATATGCACATTTATGTATAAATAAAATTTTTCCTTGCGTGAGACTACGTGTACAAGATAGAGTGCCCATATGAAGTACTAGATTAGCATATTTTAATGTCCGCAGTGCTTGTGCATAATTTGGCATTGTCTGTATCACTACCCATTTTTATTGTGAAATTTTGAAGGTTCGCAAGTGCAGCAAAAAACTGGTACTGTTATCGTCAGTTTTGGCCTAAACTAAATTGTGCTCTTTTAAAATTTTTGAGGACAGTAGGTGTATTCTTGTTCAGAACAATCGTTCTGAAATTTCATTTTACAATTGTGTGAGAAACAGGTTAGTTTGAGAATTTTTGGACACCACAAAACATTTTCATAAGTTACTGGCATGAGTGTTTTGGATATGTAATTTATTTCATAGCAAATAGCGATTTTGGTTCACAGCTTAGCGAAAGATTACATTGCCCTTGAATTTCATTGTATATTAACGAAAATAAACGTGACTTTGTGACAATTTTGGAAGCTACCATTGTCCTTTGCATAATCTATGATCAATTTGTAGCAAATTGGTGTTAGTGAATTAGTTACTGTAGCAGATTTCCTAGATAATGTATTGTGTTACATCTAGATTTCGATTAAAGAGAGGTGGCCCTATATATTACCTGCATTTATCATAAATTATCTCTGTTTTTGAGTCGCTAAAAACTATGATTAACTTCAAAACGTTTTAGGAAACTAGTAGTTTTTGCCACAAGTTTTTGTGTTGCATTAATAGAAATCTAGATTTGTGTATTTGCTTCAATTATTATAGGAAATTGCCAACTTTTTAGCTCAACAGATTAAAAAATAATCAGCAGGCTTAAAATTATTTGTTCACTGCATTATAATGTATTGCACTAGCCAAAATCAGCTCCACTGTGAATGCCGTTGTCAAACATGGGATGAGTTTGTTGATGTTTCTGAGCAGCTGGAAATTTCCTCGACTACTGTCGAATTATTGGCAGTTGCTGTGAATCAGTGTGCTGGAAGAGGTTCCAAGAGTTGTGTACCTGTGATACCTATAGCAGAGGTATCTCAAGTAGACCTACTACCCTCTCCCATGGTTCTTGTCTCCTTTGCAGAAAGTACATGATCTGTCATTGCTTGTCCACTTGACTGTGGGTTACATGTCAATGTTAGATCTAGGCATCCTGTACAGGTTGAATGGGGACCAGGGAGGGCTCAGGGTGTTGCACTAATCCCCCTGACCAACAACTTAAACTGAAACTGAGCCAGAGTGACTCACTTCATCTGTGTTGGTGAAGGCAAATGCAACTAATGATGGCACGCTTCAGGGAAATGGCATCAAGGGACAGAAAAGGACACCAGATGCACTCAGTCTGTATGCCTGGGGGCCTCATTCAACCTGTTGAAGAGGCTATTCCAGCAGCCATTGAGGCAACAGGGTGAAACCACTGCAGTTTTTGGTGCAGATTGAAACAAATGATGTCTGTCATCTGGGCTCTGAGCTCAACCTTGGGTCAGTTCAGTGACAGGCAGAGAAGGTTGAGAAGACCAGCCTTGCATGTGGAGTTTCAGTGAAATTCACAATTTGTAGCATTGTGCCCAAAACTGATTGTGGCCTTTCGTTCTGACTTGAATGGAAGGACTGAACCAGAGATTTCGAAGGTTCTGTGACAAACTAGGCTGTGACTTCCTGAACTTGTGCCTTAGGGTTGAGAACAGTAGGGCCTTCCTAAATAGGGCAGGTGTGCACTACACATCAGAGTCAGCTATTCAGGTAGCTTACTGTGTGTGGAGGGTACACAACAGTTTCTTAGATTAGACAGCTTTTCATTCAATCCAGAAAACAAGCCCAGGAGTACCAGTGTAAGAGCAAAAGAAATTCCTCCCTCAGGTGAGAGTATTAAAATCCTAATGTTAAGCTGTTGAAACATTCACAACAAAGTGCCAGAGTTTGATGTGCTCATCAAAAACAGTGAAGCCCACATAATACTAATACCAGGTACAGAAAGCTGTTTGAAACCTGAAATTTATAGCAATTAGATTTTTGGGAAAAATTTAAGTTTATATTGAAATGATAGGCAAATGGGAGATGGAGGTGGTGTATTTGTTGCAGTATACAAGAAACTGAAATCCCCTGAAATACAAACTGAAGCTGCCTGTGAGATTATTTCAGCAAGTCTCAGTATCAGGGATGGGCGTAAAATGATAGTTGGACCCTTCTATTGCCCACCAGACTTAACTCCTGGTGTAAACAAAAGCTTTAGAGAAAACCTCAGTTCACTTGTACATAAGTTCCACAATCATACTGTAATCATTGGTGGAGACTTTAATCATCCAACAATTAATTGGGAAAATTACAGTTTTGTTAGTGGTGGACATGATAGAACATCATGTGAAACTTTACTAAATGCCTTCTCTGAAAACTAGCTAGAACAGACAGTTACGAATCCCGCTTATGATGGATATATGCCAAACCAAATGGCAACAAAAAGACCTGACCTCTTTGAGGATGTCCACATCGAAACTAGTATCAGTGACCATGACACAGCTGTGGCAAAAATTATTACCAAAGTACAAACAACAACTAAAACATTCAGAAAGACATACGTATTCAGCAAACTAGATAAAAAATCAGTAGTGTCATATCTCAATGAGGAACTTTAAACTTTCAGCACAGATCAGGAGTATGTAGAGGAACTCTGGCTCAAGTTTAAAAGAATAGTTGACCAATCAGTGGATAGATATGTACCAAGTAGAGCAGTTCATAATGGGCGGGAACATCCATGGCATTCAGTCACTGTAAAGAAACTTCTAAAGGAACAGAGATTAGTGTATAATAGGTGTAAAACAAAGTGTAGGACCATATATAGAGAGATGCTGTATGAATATAATAGAGGGAAACATTCCACGTGGGAAAAATATATCTAAAAAGAAAGATGATGAGACTTACCAAACAAAAGCGCTGGCAGGTCGATAGACACACAAACAAACTCAAACATACACACACAATTCTAGCTTTCGCAACCAACGGTTGCCTCGTCAGGAAAGAGGGAAGGAGAGGGAAAGACAAAAGGATTTGGGTTTTAAGGGAGAGGGTAAGGAGTCATTCCAATCCCGGGAGCGGAAAGACTTACCTTAGGGGGAAAAAAGGACAGGTATACACTCGCACACACACACATATCCATCCGCATAACCGCTCCCGGGATTGGAATGACTCCTTACCCTCTCCCTTAAAACCCAAATCCTTTTGTCTTTCCCTCTCCTTCCCTCTTTCCTGACGAGGCAACCGTTGGTTGCGAAAGCTAGAATTTTGTGTGTATGTTTGTGTTTGTTTGTGTGTCTATCGACCTGAGATGCTGTATGAAACGCATTTGGCTGTCAAGAGAGCAATGCCTAATGCCTTTGATGACTACAGTAGCAGAATACTGTCATATGATCTTTCACAGAACCCAAAGAAATTCTGGTAGTATGTAAAGACTGCTTGTTATTGGCACCAAAGTTAGTGTCCAGTCCCTAGCAAATAAGACAGGAACTGAAACTGAGTGTAGCAAAGCAAAAGACAAAATGCTTAACTCTGTTTTCAAATGTTCCTTTACAAAAGAAAACCCAGGAGAAATACCCCAATTTAATCCTTGTGCCACTGAAACGATGAATGAAACAAGTGGTGTTGAGAAACAGCTGAAGTTAAAATTGAACAAAGTTCCAGGCTTCAATGGAATCCCTATCAGATTCTGTACTGAATTTGTAGCTGAATTAGCCCCTCTTCTAACTGTGAACAAAAGACCATACCCAATTCTTGGAAAAAGGCTCAAGTTCTCAATGCCAAGCAAGCACGGGTTTTTAAAACACTGATTATGTGAAACCCAGTTTGCACATTTCTCACAGAATATATTGAAAGCTTTGGATCATGACAGCCAGGTAGGTACAATATTTCTTGATTTACAAAAAGCGTTTGCATTTTCCACATAACATACTGAAAGCTTTGGATCGTAGCAATCAGGTGGATACAATATGTCTTGATTTCCAAAATGCATTTTCTGTGTACCTCATCTATGCTTATTGTCAAAAGTGTGATGATATGGGGTATCAAGTGAAACTTGTGACTGGATTGAGGACTTTTTGATAGGGAGGACACAGACTGTTGTTTTGAATGGAGAGTCATCGTCAGATGCAGAAGTAATTTAGGATGTGCTCCAGGGAAGTGTGTTGAGACCCTTGCTTTTCATGCTGTATATTAATGACCTTGTAGACAACATTCATTGTAAAATCTGGCTTTTTGCAGATGATGCAGTCATGTATAATGAAATGCTACCTGAAAGAAGTTGCATGAATACTCAGTCAGATCTTTATAGGATTTCAGTCAGATCTTTATAAGATTTCGACATAGTGCAGAGATTGGCAACTTGCTCTAAATGTTCAGAAATGTAAAATTGTACCCTTCACAAAATGAAAGAACGTATTACCCTATGACTGTAATATCAATGAGTTGCTGGTGGAATTGGCCAACTCGTACAAATACCTGGGTGCAACACTTTGTAGGGGTATGAAATGGAATGATCACATAGGTTCAGTTATGGATAAAGCAGGTGGTAGACTTGTGTTTATTGGTAGAATTCTGGGGAAGTACAATCAGTCTACAACAGAGATTGCTTAGAAATCATTCGTGTGACCAGTTCTACAATATAGTTCAACTGTGTGGGATCCATACCACATAGGACTAACAGGGGATATTGCACGTATACAGAAAAAGGCAGCACAAATGGTCACAAGTTTGTTTAATTTGTGGGAGAGAGTCACAGAGATACTGAAGCAACTGAACTGGAAGACTCTTGAAGATAGACATAAACTATCCTGGGAAAGTCTATTATCAAAGTCTCAAGAACTGCCATTAAATGATTATTCTAGGAATATAGTACAACCCCCTATGTATTGCTCACATAGGGATAATTAGGATAAGGTAAGAATATTTACTGCATGCACAAAGGCTTTCATACAATCATTCTTCCCTCACTCAATATGTGAGAGGAACAGGAAGAAATTGTAATAACTGATACAGTGGGATGTACTCTCTGTCATGCACCTCACGGTGATTTGCATAGTATAGATGTAGATGTAGGTACATTGCCATGTGTGGACACTGTAGCCCCACATATTCCTGGATCTCAAAAATTAATTTTGCCTGGAAATTTATGGCAACGTTAAGTTTCAGTGTGAAGTTGACCATGTAAGAAGAGCCCCAGAACAGGAAAGAGTAGAAGGGAATAAAATGTAACCTTAAGTAAAGAAATATTGAAGTTACTGATATTCAAAGAGTGTTGCTACACCACAACATTAACCAGAGAAAGTATTTTTAACATCATCAAAACAATCCACTTTTTGATCTGAAGGATCTGTAAAGAAAGATAAAAACCTTAAGTCATAAACGGTCAGTTTCTGTAATGGACAATATACTGCCATTGTTGTGCAAATTAACATTTTTCTATCTTTAATTCCTAACTGAACTCATCAATTTTGAAGTTCATCATTAAAGTAGTTAATGAAGTATTCAATTTTTAATTAGTCAGTGAAGTAAACAATTTCATAAGATCAACCAATAAAGCTCTGATAAACAGAACAGTAATAATCATTAATAAAATCTAACATCCTTGCTGTCATCATAACCAGATAAATAAGTAATCAAAGTGACATCCACTATTGTTTGTAATTAATGGATTTAAGAAGAAAAGAAAAGGAAGAAAAGAAAGAAGACGACAAATGTTATTTTAGTGACGTGCAATGCATAAAACAAACACATGAATACATAAATACTGTTGGATACATACTTCAGGATCACTTCACTTTAATGGATCATGCTGCAACAGAAAGTAAATGTAATCATGATATGCACACAGTACAGTTCAAAATAGTGCAATGGTGAACTTGAAGTACATTCACATTCTAATAATTCCTAAACAAATTAAGTTTGAAAACCATCACATGAGATATCACCTCATAGCACTTGCAAAAAATAAAACTTCATAAATTCACTGATATTAATATCTTACTAACAGTTCATAGCTCGACCATCCAGCCCAAGCCTGATGGCCCCATCTTTCTTAATGACTGGACGTTTTGAATTACCGTGTGCACTACCTGATCTCTTAATTATGTCATTGTTCACCATGCCTTTTTTTCCCCTCTCCTACAGCCTCTCTTCTAGCTGTTGGTATCAAATACAATTTTATTTTAAATGGTTCATGTGGCTGCACTATAATATGATGTTTACATCCCTTCATAAGTCCTGGTTTACTTGAAAGTACTTTGGCATGAAAAAGTAAAACTTCTTGTAATTCTTTTTGATAAGAAGTGGGCAAGTTACCTAAGTCATCTACTTTCTCCTGAATTTCTGATATGACATCTTGAACTACTTCTTGCTTTTTTCTGAACACATTATCTCTCATATATACTGGCGCTTCAATTCAATCATCTATTTTCTTCTGAATCACTTTAATCCCTAATCCAGTGGACATGTTCTCCTTTCCTTGTACTAAACTGGTGAAATTAACCTCCATTTCATCATCCCAATCAAAAATATTTAAACATCCTCTTTCATAATTAATCTTGTATCTTCTTTCTGTCAGCCAATCATTGCCAAAAAGCCAACCCACAGTCAAAGAATCAAGAATCAGCACAACCACTTTGAAATGTATGTCTAAAATCTTGCATCTAATGAATGTCTGTCCAGTAACAGCATGACTTCTTTGCCCAGTTGCTGTAATGATATGCACACTATTGACAGGGAAGATAGGTACCCCCTCCATTTCATGAAGCTGTTCCCACAAACCTTTAGAGATTGCTGTAGTATCAGAATCTAAAATTCCTGTAACTTTTCCGACCACTTACACGAAGTTAAATCCCTGGATTCAACAGCTCATGTACATCGTGTGTATCTTCTCTCAGTGCTTTAGCACTGATATCTTCAGTTTCACATTAAATCATTCGTATTCTCCTATTTGACCCATTAGACTGTTCAGACATTGTGGAGCGGGTCTTATCCAAAACTACTTCTAGTTTAACGGAGGTCACGCGTGGTGTCGATGTCTGTCATCCGTATCTCTCAGTGGCGAATGATCTTGAACTCTGCCATCATCTACAGTCTGCTGGTTATGCCTGCCAAAATCATTTTCTCTCCTCTCGTAGTTTCGAATTTGGTAATTATTATGCTAGTAATTTCTCAAATTTACATCTCCTCGTGTGTCATTGTGTCATCGTTGATTGTCACATTGTTGGTCCCACAATTGATGTCTGTAATTATCTAGCAGCAGTGCATCATTTTGTTGAAACTGTCAATCACACTGAGTCAAATTTTGCTCTGATCGCCTCAGTGTTCCTTCATAATCTATTTCCTCTAAATGGTCAACAACTCATAATAACTCATCAAAATCATCAAACGTTCGCAGCACTACCTGCTTCCTTGCTTTCCATGGTAAATCCTTTATCAGAATTATGAGAATTATGAGATTATCCTCAGTCTATTATTCTTTTCCTGTCCAACATTGCTTGGATGTCGGGGTGCTGCTAAAAATGTCTAATTCAGTCACCATACATAGATACTGGCAATCAGGCTCCGCATCCAAAGATTGTTCCAGAATGCGACACCCTTGTCATTGGTCTCCATGCATAACAACCCTGTTGGTATTCATCCAGGCACCCTATATTAGGTTGCAGTCTCCTTACTTTTCCATCAAACTTGCTGTACAGCTAACCTCATTAAATAATTCCTCCAGAGGTACTATGAAGACTGTTTCAAGTCAGAACATCAGTTGTTGAGGGGTCATGAATTATAATTTATTCAAGCACTCAGTAAACATAAACACATTCAGCATTTCAATCTACATGCGACAATTTTTCTACTGATCACTTTCACACTAAAATTTAAGCAGTGACTGATTGTAGTATGGACAAGCTATAAAAGAATTGAAAATGGCTATTAAGCAGTAACGACAAATACACTGTGATGGTTATCGACTGCAAGAGTCGACCGCCTCATCTTTGAGAACGAATTTCTTTGAAAACTGTTAATCTCAGTGTGTTCCGAACTCTGTATTCGAGCGGATGTGTTTGTACTGACATGATCAGAATGAAATTAATTCATTATAAACAAGCGAATACTTAATGTTGGGTTTGATATTACTGTACATAACATCTCGATTCCTACAGCACTATCCCAGCATGCCTCACTCCATCCTGTCCAATAGCCCAATTACAACTAACCTGTACCACAACAATAACTAAATAAAATTATAAACAGCCGACCAGTTGCAATGGATAAAGAAGTCTTTACCTAGGTTTCAACAAATTTAAATTTGTCTTCTTCAGAAGGTGGCCTAAGGACAATGAACATCATAGCTTACATTAAAAGGTATGAAACTTAAGTCAAGAATAGAGTTTAACACATATTAGAGAGCTCTTGTATTACAAAAATATGAGAAGGACACCTGGTACTTACAATTTTACATTAATATGGACTGATTCTATTCTTGACTTAAGTTTCATACCTTTTAATGTAAGCTATGATGTTCATTGTCCTTAGGCCACCTTCTGAAGAAGACAAATTTAAATTTGTTGAAACCTAGGTAAAGACTTCTTTATCCATTGCAACTGGTTGGCTGTTTATAATTTTATTATGTGGAACCGTTGCTGTCGTGCAGCTATGTTTAAAATACAACAATAACTGTTGTCCAATTTATTGTCAACAAGTAAAGATTAACTAATATGCATAGCCAGGGCAACAACACACACAATGGACTTCATACAGCAAATACATTGCTATGTGAGAACACTGTACCCTCACAAGTGGATGATTGGAAATAAGGGATTTGGAGTGACAAATCATTCTATACCCTGTGGCAACCAACATCTCCCTCTGCATCTATACAGTACAAACCACCGTGAGGTGTGTAGCAGAGGGTACCCATTGTACCTGTTCCATTCTTATACATAATGTGGGAAGAATGATTGTTTGAATGCATCTGTGCATGTGGTTATTATTCTAATCTTACCCTCATGATCCCTGTGTGAGTAGGGGGTTGTAGTACATACCTAGAGTAATCACTTAAATCTGATTCTTGAAACTTTGTTAATAGATTTTCTCAGGATAATTTACATCTGTCTTCAAGAGTCTGCCATTTCAGTTCCCTCAGTATCTCTGTGACACTCTCCTATGGATTAAACAAACCTGTGACTGTTTGGGTTGCCCTTCTGTGTATACATTCAATATCCCTTGTTAGTCATATGTGGTATGGGTCCCACACACATGAACAGTATTCTAAGATGGATTGTATGAGTGATTTTTAAGAAATATCTTCTGTAGACTGATTGCCCCTTCCCAGTATTCTACCAATAAACCAATGTCTACCAGCTGCTTTATCCACAACTGAACCTATGTGGTCATTCCATTTCGTATCTCTACAAAGTTTTACACCCAGGTATATATATGGGTTGGCCGATTCCAGCAGTGACTTAATGATGTTATAGTCATAGGACACTACATTTTCTTGTTTTGTGAAGTGCACAGTTTTACATTTCTGAACATTTAAAGCAAGATGCCAGTCTCTGCACCATGTTGAAATCTTATCGAGGTGTGACTAAATATTTATGCAGCTTCTCTCACACAGTGTTTCATTATATGTAACTGCATCACTTGCAGACAGCCAGATTTTACTATTAATATTGTCCTCAAGGTCATTAATATACAGCATGAAAAGCAAGGGTCCCAACACACTTCCCTGGGGCACCCCTGAAGTTACTTCTACATTTAACGATTACTCTCCATCCAAGATAACATGCTGTGTCCTCCCTACCAAAAAGGCCTCATTCCAGTCACAAATTTCACATGATACCCCATGTGATCGTACTTTTGGCTACAATCATAGGTGTGATACTGAGTCAAGTGATTTTCAGAAGTCAAGGAACACTGCATCTACCTGGTTGCCTCAATCCAGGGCTTTCAGTATGTAATCTGAGAAAAGTGCGAATTGAGTTTCACATGATCGATGTTTTCTAAAACCATGCCGGTTGGCATGGAAAGCAAGAGTCCCAACACACTTTCCTGTGTCAAAGATTCTGGGTGGTAGTTTTGTGAATCACTTCTACTACCCCTCTTGTAGACAGGTGTGACCTGTGCCTTTTTCCAAAAACTGGGCATGGTTTTTCTGTTCAAGGGATCTATGTTAGATTATAGTGAGAAGAGGGGCTAACTCAGCTGAAAAATCAGTACAGAATCTGACAGGGATTCTATCGGGGCCTGGTGCTCTGTTCAGTTTTAATGATTTCAGCTGTTTCTCAACACCACTGACACTAACACTTATTTAATTCATCTCTTCAGTGGTACGAGGATTAATTTGGATAGTTATCCTGGGTTTTCCATTGCAAAAGAACATTTGCAAATGGAGTTAAGCATTTCAGCTTTTGCTTTGCTACCCTCAATTTCAGTTCCCATCTCATTTGCTAGTGGCTGGACACTAACTTCGGTGCCTTTACGTACGACCGGATCTGACAATGACAGTCCAACTGGAGGGTTTGGGATTGGCAGATGCCTGGAGAATATTACCTATCATCCTGAGTAGTGCCAGCAGTAAAATACAGAGGAGGTGGTGTTTCAGTATAGGAGTTTGCGTACAGCAGAGGAATAGTTTAAAAATGATAATTGATTGTATCAGCATGACAGTGCACCCTGTCATAAAGTAGCATCAATGGTATGCCTGCTCATTCAAAGTGTCCACAGCAGAGTTCAAGGTGTCATAAAAGTAAAGTATGGAACACATCACATTTCAATGTTCACTAATAGGTGTCTGGAAACCTTTGCTCAGATAGTACACATCATGAAATGGTTTAAGATACGATCAAGTTTTATGAAATTAAAGGTGTTACAATCAATTTACACAAGATCTGTCATTTAGCAAAGTCACTCAGTAGTAAGTGCATTTCAGATTTACTTGAAATGCTCAGCTGACCAAATTTCTGTGTTCCAGTACAGTCGCCTCTCTGTCCTGTATGCAGCATGCAGTAGCCTGAACATTTTGAATGTTTGTGTGGTGCCTCTGAAGCCAGACTGTCAACTCATTTCAGGCTGTGCAGATGCTGTGGGTCAATCTGATAATGGACACGTTAGCGTCACTGGCACTTGCCACAGATATTCCCACTGTGGAGCTCCTCAAAAGGAAGCCTTATGGGCGCACAAAGCCTCTCGTTTCCCGACGTATGATGAAACAGATTGAATCCCAAGTGGTGTACCAGCTTTCAGTAACTCTTGCACTCCTTTTTGTAGGTAAGCATGTCAAATTTCGGATCTTAAGTACTTCTTAAGTTGTACTGTTTGTAAAAGTATCATTGAGTAGTTTTTTAGTAGAGTCTCGTAGTACACAAAGTAGATTAGTAATCTGAAAATATTTCCTGTAGTTACTTTCATTCTGAATTTTCAGTCTTTTGGCTCAACTTGCGCTTTTGATACTGCCCGTCGACACTGAGTTGTGATGTGGTGTTGTGGTGAGTGACATCGTACACAGGCAGAGTGACACTTTGTTTCGTGTGGGGCTATACTGTTTGTTGAAGGTATAGTGAATTGTGATGGTGTGAACACATTATTAAATATACAAGTTTAACATATTAAACAGGAGGTGATAAGCTTACATTCCTAATCAGTCAGATTCTAAATATTATCTTTGGTTGTCCTAGTAATGAACGTAAACAGTAAATACAATGAATGTGAACTTGGAATTTCTTATGAATAGGTCATCCTTTCAACACTTTTTCTCAAATGTGAGCAAATGTGTAATGTAATAAAGTCAATATTACTTGGTCAGTAATAATATTACTATTACTCAAATAAGAAAAACTTGAGTTTTAACAATTACAAAACATGTATATTTGTAGAAGTTCAACTACAAATGAAAACTGAATCCTTTGATTTTAAGTGTAAGGAAATCAATATTAATAACTGAAAATAATGTACCAAGATATACCAGAATTAGTTTAGGTGGGGTGGAGAACGCAGTCCAGAGCAAAATAATGAAGTAAATCACCACCATGTGGGCCACCTTGGTGTGTACCATCTCACATCTAAATCATATCAAGTGTAATTAGTTACCAAAATTTTAGCTTTAAGTTTTGATTGGGGTTTTCATTTGAGCTACGTAGGTCTAAGTGATATTTATTTATCTTAAATGTTTGATACTTTATTGTATCATGTTCATCTGCTTGTTTTGATTTGTGTATTTTCAGGATTTTGTGATTGTTATTTTGGATTTTAGTTTGTCTGCATTCAAAACCTCCAACTTTCCACAATTGTCATGTTAGGTTCAATATTAGTTATATAGAATTTGTAAAATTATGTAATTGATTATTATATTTTTATGCCATGGATACTTGTGATTATGATTTCTGGTTGCCATTTTGATTTTGTGTTTGTTTTGCTTCTTGGGGTTCATGATGACACTGTCAGTCAAAGTCAGTGGTTGGTATCAAAGTGTCCAGTTTGTTCTATCTTTTACTATTCTTGTACTAATCTCCTCTTCTCATTGTAACTGGCATACACATCTTCTGCAATGGACCTTTCACATCTTACTCTTTATCCTTCACTACAATCTGCCCTTATATTGCCCATTCTGGTGCCAAGTTATCTGGGTGTTCGTCGTCACGCATCTCCTTCAGCTAACTAATAGGTTTGTTCAAGGTAAATAAAAATATAAACAACACAACATTATACTCCTCTCACTTGCATTTATTGCTTTAATTCTACAATGGACAGCTTGTATGTGGTAATTTTAACAGTTAATATACCACAACTAGCATTTCGGTGACATAACCTTAACAGAGTTTTTCAAATGGTAGCACAGATAATGAACACAGTAACTTTACACTATAATTACTAAGCACTGACTGACTAATAACATATTGTGACATAGATGTTCACATTTTGGCTACTTGCTGGGGACCCACTGTGGTTTTGTGCACAATACTTATTTACAGATGTGCATATTACAGAAAATTACAAATTGCTAAAATACTGACTACTACATTTTAAATATAACATAGAAGACATGAAAATTAAAAGGGAGATAGATACAGTAGCCATTGAAGTAACTTTGTTTAAATACTAGCTGTTCAACAAGAAAAAGACAAAAATTATTAGTACTATTTTATTGAGGAGTAGTTGAATGTGTGCAAAGAGTCCAAGTTTTGATAAAGGGAAATTTACTAATTTAAGTAATTAATGAATTAACAAGTTATTTTCCTAAAAACATATATTGTTGGAAACAGAACTGTCTCCATTGGTAAAATTCTTCCATAGATTCCTTTCTTTGGCTTCAGCTATTCTTTTTAGCATAAGGATCATACTGAAGGTTGTGAGCTGTTGCAGTTTCAGAAAAGTAATAACACTGACTGCACCGTTGTCACCCACAGATTTTACACTGTGTGTTGAAATATTGTGGTTGGATTCACTTCTGCCAGGTGAACCCGTACTGTATTTACAAAATGGCTATCACCAGTATTTCATTTTGTCAGTGTGCTGCCTCTGAACATTAAGCAGAAACAGAATGAACTATCTGAACAAACTGACTTCCTCCTTACAAGTGTGCTGGTGCATCTCACTGACAGGAATGTCATGCAGAAAATTAGTTTTCTGAGTTTGAAAGGGAACAGAACTGCAATGATCTGTGCTGGGTGGATAGAAGTGTACACCAGCAATACGCCATCATATGACTCAGTGGTTAGGTGTTGCAGACATTTTCTCTGGAGCCAAATGTGTCTGAATGACAAAGAACAAAGTGACAGACTATCTCCCTGTAAGAAAATGGGAATAGTGAGAGATCTAGCATAACACAATCTAGACAATAGTGAAAAAAGTGAAAATCAGTCACAGATCAGTTTTCAACATGTGGCACAGCATTTTGAATTTGACAAAGGGTACCACCCACTGCATTCAGTGACTGCTTGTGTCCATACGAATCGCATGCCAGACATAGGTGGCAGTGAAAATTCTGTACCTTGGTTCTAAAAGGGCCAGTGTCAATATTTGTCAAAACTGGTTTTATTGGTGTTCGCCATGTAGTTTCATGTGCTCTTCATAATGTTAAAATGGCCAATGTCTAAGCCACATCAGATGAGAGATACTGGAGTTTTAAGATGTAAGCCCCAAAGTGTTTTATCAAGTTTTCAATCAGCATAAAAGGGCCAATCTTGGCTTTGGCCCTCCCTCTTATTTTACATTTGTTGTAAGAAGGGCCAATGTTGACACTGCCCTTTTTTTGCTGACAGATGATTTAAACAATTGAAACAGTGCTGTGACATTGGACTTAAATCTGGTGGGAATACACAATAATAAGAGTTGTTCCTTTAACAATTCCCCTAAACATTGTTAGTGAGGAGTCTAGACAGTCTTGGTGGACACAAACATTGTGTTTCCGTGAGGCAATAAGGAAGAGCTTGAGGAACAAATATCACCACTGAAGTCATCACTTTGCCTTGAAGATAAGTGTATGAAAATAAACTGGTATCAGCAGCATTTAACCCTAATTTTTCCAACACAAGACCATAAATCAACTGGTATCTCTACTTAATGCCAATCTAAAATATTATCAACCACGTATTAAATTTATTTCATGTTTATTTTCTTTAAGGTCATCCCAGTACTAGTACAGAAGGAAATGTATGTTCATCGTTCTTGGCAGATGTGATTTCAAGTTCTGATGAAGATGTATTTGAAGATTCTGATGAATATGTTCCAAGTGGTGGCCAAAGTAGTGATGAAAGCAATGATGGAAGCAATATAGCTGTACGAAAGACAGTTAAAATATCTTCAAGGCTTGAAGAAATTGATCTAATTAAACAGCAGCTGGGCAATGAAACAACAAAGTTCAAATGGTTCAAATGGCTCTGAGCACTATGGGACTCAACAGCTGTGGTCATAAGTCCCCTAGAACTTAGAACTACTTAAACCTAACTAACCTAAGGACATCACACACATCCATGCCCGAGGCAGGATTCGAACCTGCGACCGTAGCGGTCGTGCGGTTCCAGACTGTAGTGCCTTTAACCGCTCGGCCACTCCGGCCGGCAAACAACAAAGTTCAGTGGAAGGGGGAGGAAGAAATGTGATCCCCAGTATTCATCCAGAAAAAGAAAGTGAAACAAAAAATTAGGGGAGAAAAATCAGCGGAAAGAATTTAAAACTGGAGGAGAGAAATATGTGATGTTAAAAGGAAACATTATACCTGCTAAAGCTCTGAAATCATGATGCAAATACCAGAAAAATTGCAGAGGAAAGGTAAATAATGACAAAAGAGAGAAAATGTTCATAGAATATTACAAATTGTCCCCAGAAGCTCAAAATCAGTTCATAGCTAATCACGTGTCTGAGGAAAAGAAACGTGAAGCGTTTAAAGAACAAACCTGAAGGAACTGCAAGCAGGTGAAAATATTCCAGGAAGTACTTTCTTTACAGTCCTTCTTTGCAGACTAAGATAGAAGTATGTCAGAATATGTTCCTTAGTACATTTTCTTTAACACCAAAGAAGATAAGAATAATTGTGGAGAAGAGGCGGGGCTCTGAAGGAGGAGTGTGTTCTGAAGATGGACGTGGTAAACTTTCTAATCATCCAAAAGCTCCATTTGACAACATTGATTTAATAAAGGAACACATTAACATGTTTCCTTCCTATGAAAGCCATTATTTTCGACCACATTCTTCTAAAAAATGTGTAACTCCGGACTTGAGTATTTCACTAATGTACTGGCTCTATCAAGAATTTTGCCAAACCAAAGATATGAAGCCAAGCGTGTTAGCGAAGAGTTTTGTAACCTGTTTCAACCTTAGCTTCCACAACCCGAAGACTTACACTTGTGCAAAATATGTCAAATGCATAATGTTACTCATGAATTGTACTGATGATGCTGAACATTGTAAGGTTGAAGTGGAACGACAGCAACATTTGGATTTAGCCCAGGCTGCTTACGATCAGAAAGACAGTGATAAAAATAAAGATGAGCAGAATTCCAATGTAGCAACCCTGACCTTTGATTTGCAGAAATGTCTAGCCACTCCTTTTCTACGCTGTGGTGTGGCATTTTACAAAAGACAACCTTGGACCTTCAACTTGACCGTCTATGTAAAGAGACATAAAGAATGTTCTCCAGTATGTTACATTTGGAATGAAACAGTGGCAGGTAGAGGTGGCCAAGAAATAGCTTCTTATCTGTATGATTTGTAGAGGACAAGAGGTTATTTTTAGACGAGGGGTTATTTTTAGAAAATATGGAGCGAAATTGTGATTTAGTGTGTTTCAGTGTGCAATGCGCCAGCCTCACAGCAAACAGCGGATGAAGGCTGGCCGGCACGTTATGCAGGTGACACAGTTTTGCAAGGAGCATCGGCATGTGTGTACATGCGCGGCAGCCATCATAACGCAGCATTAGCAGAATTACGCAGGCGTGGGCCGCGTGTGGCACAGTTGCTTTAGCCAACTCATCGAGAACATTCTAATAAACACACCGGTGCGTAACCGGTGGATTCAGCAGCAATCTGCACTGTTTAAGGGCATCAGAGGTGGGCGCCGGCATTCGGTTCGACCGATTGGGTGTTCAGTCGCAGTCACGTCGTTGTCATCAGTGACGCTGTCCCCGAGGACTGGCCGGCGGGGGGCGTTGCCCACTGCTGCACCGGCAACTCCCGGTGTTGTCACAAGTCGCCACGTCTGCAGGAGGTGTGCTGGGCTGTGCCTCGTGCTGCTAACCTCCTACCGCCTGCGCAGCCGCTGACCGAGCACGGCGTCGCATTGCCCGGGCTGTGTGCATCAGCATGTCTCCACCACGACACGAGCAGTGGGGCTGAGCTACCGGAATATGTATAGGAAGAACCAAAATAAAGAGGAAGATTGCTAAAAACAGCCACCTTCTTCTACCCATCCACGCCCTACAACCCCGACCACGTCACCCGCTCCGGTCATCCTATGACAAGTGGTGTCAGTCGGGCAACCTGCGCATCACACACTCCTGTTACAATTAATGACAGTAGTGGTGTTCTCCCTGGATTTGGAGGAAATTGTGGCTGGTAATCGATGAGGATATGTGGCACCAGAGAAGGGCAACAATAGATCAGCAACTCCTGCAACATGACAAATAAGTGCCGATGTTTCGTTGGTTGGTTTGTCTGAACCTGTGGCATAGTCTGTCTTCCCTTCCTGTTCTTCTTTCTGGGGTTACTGTAGTCTTGATTTGATATCTGGTAGTGATGGAGCAGTCTGTGTCAGCAGCTACTTGAGTGAGTGTCGGAATTAGAGATAGAGCTTGCTCGGTCTAAAGAAGCGAGCAAGGAACGATTTGCTGTTAATGCACTAACGCTGCATCTTTGGTCACCCCTTTCTCAGGAAAAGCTGGGGAGGATGTTATGGTTTTTTTTAGAACCTTAGCAAGGCCACTAAATTGGGAAATTGGGGTGTAGAAACACTTTTGCATGTGGCTAAATTTGAAAGTAACTGGGGATGCCAGAGCGTATGTTACATGCCAGGAAGAATTAAGGGATGCTCACACATTTGAAGTATTCAAAAAAGGGTTGCTGGAAAGGTATTGGAGGAAAAATACATCTAAATATTATTGGGAACAATTGAATAGAATGTATCAAAGGAATGGGGAATCAATAGAACATTTTGTAGATCGAATTCGAAAAATTAATGTTAATACCTATGAGCTTACGGATTCCGATAGGGTTAATGAAGCCATTCTGCAGGAAGCTGAGCAGAGGGCACTAGACGCATTTTTGCGGGGGACACAGTTTTGCAACGAGCATCAGTATGTGTGTACGTGTGCGGCAGCCATCAGAACGCAGTATTAGCAGAGTTACGCAGGCGCGGGCCGCATGCAGCGCGGTTGCGTTAGCCATCTCATCGAGAACCTTCCAATAAACACACCGCTGCGTAAGTGGTGGATTCAGCAGCGGTCTGCACTGTTTAAGAGCATCAGAGGTGGGCGTCGGCATTCGGTTCGACCGATTGGGCATTCAGTCGCTGTCACGTCGTCGTCATCAGTGACGCTGTCCCCGAGGACTGGCCGGCAGGGGCATTGCCCACTGCTGCACCAGCGACCCCCGGCGTTGTCATGAAGTGCTGCATCTGCAGGAGGCGCACTGGGCAGGGCCTCTTGCTGCTAACCTCCTACTGCCTGCGCAGCCGCTGACCGAGCACAGCATCACGTTCCCCGGACTGCGTACATCAGCACGTCTCCACCACAACATGAGCAGTGGGGCTGAGCTACCGGAAAATGTATTGGAAGAATCAAAATAAAGAGGAAGATTGCTAAAAACAGCCACCTTCTTCTACCCAGCCACGGCCTACAACCCCGACCACGTCACCCGCTCCACTCATCCTATTACAGATTATTTGAAGAAACTCACCAATGAAATTGTTAAGGTACACCTGTAGATCGATTTTTGTACGAGACAAAACAGAAATATTTTTATTACCATCGTGTTTCTGAGAGTAGCAGAAGAATCCATTATTCAGGAAAGACATTTGGAAATCAACCATAACTTTCTTGAAGCTGGACATACTCACTTGGAAGCTGACTCAATTCATGGAGCCACTGAGAAGACAAAGAAACCAACAACTGTTGAAGTAGAACTGCCAAGAGACTGGACCAAATTAATATGCATAGTTCTGCGAAAGCCACCCGTAACTGCAATAGAGCTGGAACAAAAGGACTTCTACGACTTTAAAGACTCGATGAGAAGTCATTATCTGCACAAGAAAATTAACACAGAAGGGAATCATATTGTTTTGAACAAGATAAAATGAATGCAGTATCATTCAGGTATGCCAGTAATTGTCTCCTACAAACACAGTTATACCTCAGAAGAACCATTCAAGATGATAGAACTGAACAGAAAGAAAACTTTATGCTTGGCTATGCCAAAACTTGCACCTGTTTGTGATGTCATCATAAGCAATTCAGAAAAGAAATTAAAGGACTTAAGGGGTCTCCTTCCATACATCAGTGTAAGTGATCTCCTTCCATACAGCAATGTAAGCAGTCATCCATTCTACATGCAGTTCATCAATCACCTGAGAGCCAATGCAGTCAGACGAAAGAGATAAACAGATATCTCACGAAGGGGAGGATGAGGATGGTGATGATGACAGAAATGAGTGATATATTTTTCTCTCCCCTTTTAGAGTATCAACCATAGTGTATGCAAATTACTTGTCTGATATTAAGAAATGTGAATAAACAGTTTCTCCCCTAATTACAAGACCAAACAGTGTTTTCACAATTTATGGTGATAAAATGTGATTTTTGGAAAATGTAACAGTTGCTATCAGTTATTAAATTATTGAGGAATGAATAAAGTGATTAAATTAATGAGTACAATGTAACATTTATCTTAAAATTACCTGTTTCTGGTTATTCAGTGTACCTGAACCTGATGTCCAAAAGGCTAATGTCAAATAATTTAAGAGAGTTCATGGTGACAAACTGCCTATTGGCATCTGTCTCGGGTTTCTTGGCCGACGTTCATCTGATAATTTTACTGACATTTCACCAGCATGAATGGCTGGCATTGTCAAAACTTCACCCTCCATTGCCGGTGGTCAACTGGAGCCGAGCTCGCGGCCGCCGACTACTTTCTTGTTGAAACTGTTTGCGTGTTTTTGTATTTCTACAGCTTCTCTGAACAAGGGCATGTGATAGTGCTTCTCTACAGCCAGAATGTCCATGTCGATGAATTTGATTACATGCTAGGTTTCACTCAGTGCATGCTCTGCCACAGCTGATTTCTCCACCTGCCCCAACCTGCAAAGTCGCTTATGCTCTTTGATCCTGGTGTTAATTGATCATCCAGTCATCACAACACAGACTTTTCCACATGTGTACAGTATATATTATATTCCCAACATTGCAAGTGGGTCCCTTTTCTCCTTTGCTGTTCTAAGACACTCTTTGATCTTCCTTGTTGGATTGAAAATCGTCTTTATGCCACGTTTGCACAATATATGGCCGATTCTGTCCGTCGCTCTGGGAATGTATGGCAGAAAGGCTGTACCCGACATTTCTTTTTCTGATTCCTTACTTCGCCGAGTGTTTGTCTCTGTTGCATTTCTAATATAATTTGTGGAGTACCCATTGCTTCTCAGAACTCTTTCCAGGTGTTGCATTTCTCATCTGAGGTGCTGCAGTGCACATATTTGTCCTGCTCGCATCACGAGCGTATTAATCATGCCTCTTTTCTGGCTCAGGTGGTGGTCTGATAATTTGTGCAGATATCAGTCCATGTGTGTCGGTTTTCGATACACACTGTGTCCCAGGTTTTCACCATCCCTTGTGACCAGCACATCTAGAAATGGCAGTTTCTTGTCCTCTTCTACTTCCATGGTAAATTTTATGTTGGCATGGAGGCTGTTCAAGTGTCTTAGGAAGTCACCAAGCTGTTCTTCACCATGGCTCCACACCATGAAAGTATCATCTACATATCTGTACCACACCTTAGGTTTGCAAGCCGTCAAGTCCAGTGCCTGTACTTCGAATTGTTCCATGAAGAAGTTGGCCACCACTGGACAAAGAGGACTACCAATGGCGACGCCTTCCAGCTGTTCGTAGAAATCGCCATTCCACATGAAATAGCTCATGGTGAGTCATGCATGGAAGAGCTTTTTGATGTTTTGCGGGAAAATAGAACCGATGAGCTCCAGAGCATCACTGAGTGGCACTTTCGTAAACAACAAAACAACATCAAAGCTGACCAGGATGTCGTTTGGTGCAAGTTTCAGTTTCTTCAGCTTCTCAATGAAATGTCCTGAGTCCTTTATGTATGTGTCGGTCTTCCCCACATGTGGCTGGAGCAGAGAGGCCAAGTGTTTTGCTAGTTTATACATCGGTGAGCCAGGAGCGCTAACAGTCGGTCTCAGTGGAACGTTGTTCTTATGGATCTTGGGTAATCCACTTTCTGCCATGCATTCCCAGAGTGACGGACAGAATTGGCCATATATTGCGCAAACATGGCATAAAGACAATTTTCAAACTGACAAGGAAGATCAAAGAGTGTCTTAGATTGACAATGGAGGAAAGGGACCCACTTGCAATGTTGGGAATACACTGTATACTGTGCACATGTTCAAAAGTTTATATCGGAATGACTGTACAGTCAATTAACACCAGGATCAAAGAACATAAGCGACATTGCAGGTTGGGGCAGGTGGAGAAATCGGCCATGGCAGAGCACGCACTGAGTGAGACTGACCACGTAATCAAATTCACCGACACAGAAGTTCTGGCTGTAGAGAAGCACTATCGCATGCCCTTGTTCAGAGAAGCTGTAGAAATACAAAAACACGCGAACAGTTTCAACAAGAAAGAGGAAAGCCTTAAGGTAAACAGATCCTGGCTTCCCATACTGCAGCGAATGACCATCGCAGGTAGCAACAAGAGAACAGCACCGGAAATGACCGCAGAGAATCCCTCAGATGTTGGCGTGTCAGGTACATACAGTCTGCGGCCGCGAGATAGGCTCCAGTTCACCACCGGCAATGAAGGGTGGAGCTTTGACAATGCCAGCCGCTCGTGCTGGTGAAACGTCAGTAAAATCATTAGATGAACGTCGGCCGAAGAACCCGAGACAGAAGCCAATAGGAAGTTTGTCAACAAGTGGCCACAAAAGCCTTAACAATTTTGTAGAGTTCATGGTGTTAAAAAAGGCCCATGTCCTCGTAAGTCCTTTTTATTTTGAAGTTGAAAATTCTAGACATTTATTATTTGAAAATAAGCTTTAGTTTGATTTACTATAATGATAGTAACAAATAGCCTCAAATGTATTGTTAATAGTTGTCAGAAAAGGACAGAAAATATTCAGTAGCTTATAACTTAAAACTAAGATTCTTGACATTGGCCCTTTTAGAACCAAGCCACAGAATTTTGCAACTTTATCAGGCAAATCCAGATTACTTGTTTTTCAGCCTAATCAACATGGGTGAGTGCTGTATGTATCACAGTGATGTCAAGACAGAGAAGCAAAGTGACCACTGAAAACATATGCTTTAACCACCATCAAATAAAGGGATAGACTCACCATGTTGAGCAAGACAATTTTTGGAACTGCCACTGTTCGGTGGTAACAGATATAACTACAAGGGAAAAATTATCACAGGAGGATAGTACTGAACCCCAGAAAAGTTCATTACATGAATTGTGAATTTTTAAAGTTTGATACCTTCTGCAGACAGGCAGTAGAGGTCAGTCTGGCCATTGTGCTAATCAAGTATGCCACTGGACAGTATTGCTGACACTGTGATAAAACAATCCACAGAGACGGGGTTTGCAACACCAGTCAGCATTCATGCACACAGTGTGACCAAGAGTGAAGTAATATTTGCTAACTTGGACTCTCAAATGTTGCAAATTTAACTGGGCCTAGCAACATGAGCTCTCTGCGAGTGAGGTAGCAAAAGCTGAAAGGACACCTGCTTGTCACCCTCCAGACAACTTTGTCGGAATCATAGCTATAATGGTATAAACAATTGAGCTTAGGGGCTCAAAGGATTCATTCATGCTGCCATTCTGTCTGCATCTTGAACTGGAAAGAATGACAGGCTTTTGAGTTTCAGAGAAACTATGATGTAGATCAGCTGACTGCCTGCCTGCTGACTGACTCATAGAGTTCAAGCAAGGTGTGCCTACTTGTGGCATAGCAGCTGCAGGACTTGATAAACTTGACTGATACAGGGAGCTATTGTGCAGCCAGCATCAGTCCTCTGAAGGACTTCAGCCAAAAGACTGCAAGCTGTCTACGATCTGGCTGGGGGAGGCACACCCTCACAGCCTCCTAACCACCTAGACACTATCGTCCTGGTCGATCCCTGGAGAGGGGGGGGGGGGGGGGCGGCGGGGGGGAATGGGCATTGCTGCTTGCTGCTCAGCAACAGACATCTGGTGTTAGCTGCTGCACCAGAGTGCACAACATGGGGACGTGAGTAAGCCTAGGGGTGCATAATCGGCAAGAATGAATGACCTGGGTGGGCCACACTCATTCTTCACCACAGGTGACACATTCAGCATTGTCTGTCATTGGACTGCTTGGCATCATCATAGCTGCCCCACCTGACAATACTACTACTGTTTAACTGTACGCCCTGGTGTAAATCTGCCCTCTCCCTCACCATTTCTCTCACCCATCCTGATGTATAGCTGCCCAGAATAGGCCAAGTCATTGCAATGCTATTGAAATTGTCTGACAGGCTGTTGAAATGAAGAGTCACGGAGAGCTGTCCGACATGGCGATTTTGGTCCATAGCAGTGGCCCAGCTCATTGGGCACAGCACACAGTGACGGATGCTGCTGCTTCTTCCTGCTAACAGATTTTGCCTCAGGTGCCCCAGCCACCCTCCCCAATCCCCTGATGTAGCACCCTGTGACATTTGTGTTTTCTTGGATGAAGAAACCGTAGTCTGACAGGCATTTTCAAATTGGCAACAACATTGCCGTAGCTGGCAACATGGTGTAATTTGCTGTTTGCTCACTGCTCCCCCTCCACACACTCATTTAGTTCCCAGCTAAGATGGTATCGCTGTTCCCTCTCCAAACCTTTCGTATTGCTGTGCTCGAGCAACTGTGAAACACAGACTGCAGTACCTTGGGTGCAGGTCATATATAACAACAGCATCCAATAAAAAGAAAGGTCACAATCATGATTCAGTACAGGCCTCAAACTTCTGCTTGTCCCATGCTCTACTGATGTCTCTTGACACTCCACAACAGATCTTGGCACTGTAATCTATTCTCACAATTACTGTCAGTTTAATATGAACAATTTCATTTGTTAGACACTTCATTCTGGATTTATTTTCTTCTTGCTTCATCTGAATGTCACCATCAGGTTCTAAAGCTGATTCAAAGCTGGTAATGTTTTTACCCAGTATTCGAATACATGAATAGCGACCGAATTTCTCATTTGCAACCCAGTTAGTAAATCATTACAGTCTCTCATAATCAAATAAAATATTAATCAGACTTCAGAATCAAGTAATGCTTCTGAAGGATAACATTTCCACTTCTGGAAGCTATCTTTACCTTAAAAGCAGAATTAATGTTTGCGAAGTATCTGTACATGAATGAGAGCTTCTATTGAAAACCTGTTCAAATGAAAAATGGAAATGTCGTGTGGCTAGGGCCTCCCATCGGGTAGACCGTTCGCCTGGTGCAGGTCTTTCGATTTGACGCCACTTCGGCGACCTGCGCGTCGATGGGGATGAAATGATGATGATTAGAACAACACAACACCCAGTCCCTGAGCGGAGAAAATCTCCGACCCAGCCGGGAATCGAACCCGAGCCCTTAGGATCGACAGTCTGTCACGCTGACCACTCAGCTACCGGGGTGGACACCTGTTCAAATAGAACAAGGGTTTCAAAGATGATAGAATTTAGTACTATTTCCTCCTATGTTTCACAAAATTGTCAAATTTTAAGCGCAGCAGTAGATTGTTGTAGGGGTAAATTTTTTAAAAATATATCTGCACCTGACCTCAATATCCAAAGATTCCTCTGTAGATGAAAGAGGACCCCTACTTACTCTATTAAACAATGTAAAAATGTTAACCTCATTAGCAATAGTTTAATCTGCGAATAAAGGATGACCTCTCCCTTTCTTATTGCTGCTACTGTCCACAGTGGTGGGATCTTTTCAGAAGGTTTGAATGGAGTTCTTTGTGTCTAGGGGTCTGATTCTTGAAGCTGAAGTTCTCACATTTTAGGTTCTCATGGTTCAATTGATCTAAATAATTTTGAAGAATATCTTTACAGAATTTTTATTTTCATAGTAATTTATTGTCTCACGTTTTACTTTATGACACTGTCTTTTTAATTTTCACATTAACAAAGCTGAAATTACATTGTTTGTCCAAAATACAAAAATACAGCCAATTAAATCAGAGGCATGCTTACCACTACTTCACTCTGCGGTAATAACAATATTCAGGGTGTACAGTTTTTATTGACAAATGAATTTCTATTAGTTTAGATTATTATTTTATAAATGAATCCAGAAATAAACATAATAAACAGTACTAGATTGCATAATTAATAATAGAAATTTTAAGTGTGCCAAATATTTTGTTTGTAAAAAAAACCTGAACATTCAGAGCTGGTACATATTGATTGTAACAATAAAAACAGAGTAATTCCTTTTCATAAATTTTAGCTTGAAATATAACATATTGTGTATAAAATTATAAAAATGATATGAAAATTTTCAGAAAAACAGGTGAGATAATATTCATCTGTCCAAAATTTGAAAAATGTTTCTAGTATTGACTACTACTGTTGAGTAAAAGTAATGCTAGAGGAGGATGACCCTTTACAATATCCCCATCACAAAATATGGAAACAATGTGTTTACAATATTCTGTGACCAACTATAAGGTTTACCAGATGGTGTACAAAATGATGCCAAAAGATAAAATACAGATGTCTAGAAGTATGTGATATATAACATATTATGGAAAACATAAAATAATTGTCTACTATACAATTCATAATCTATACATATATGAGAACATGGCATTCAGATTTTCAGATCTATGAAATATACTGTTACAAGACAAATGATACAAGGTCAAAACTACAACATTAAAACACTAAACTATAGAAATAAGTGCAGAGTCAACATAAATTACTAGAGATGTAAATTGCAAGTTTACATGTATAAAGTCACATCTTCAAAATCATTGAACAAAAAGAAAATTCAGAGCCTAAGTGTACAACGAGTGAGGCGATTCGAAAAAACTTACAAAGAGTACAGACCAGAAGAATATACTCAATCATAAATAGGAATATAGCACAAAATCAATCAGTCACATAAACCAGAATATGTAAGGATATGTTGACTCATGAAAGGATAAAATCATGAAAAAATATAAGGGCCTAAGCTTGCGATGTGGGCACCGACCCATGACTCCAAACCACACCGGGTACACACCAGCAGAAATGTTTTGACACAGCAAAATGAGTAAAGTCCATAATCATACAATTTTAAGTTCAGTCACATGTAATGAGTAATTATAGAAAGCATCTAGCCTCAATCAGTAACTGCACACTGTCCTTGAGTACACACACACAATTACGACGACCAGGGGTACCCAAAACCTGGTTAAGCATGAGATTGCCCAAAATTCAAGTTCCAGTGAGATACAATAATGAAGTACTCAGGATAAATATGGGTAATCAGAGTCATAAATAGCTTTGAATGATGACATAGTTGAGTAACTTGAGGTCCAAAATCAGTGTGTGAAATGTATAAATCTTATTATACTGTCTGTACTCGTAAATGTCTTCCACACTATTTGCTAATTTTTCATACAAACTAGCCACATGCATAGAAGCCTTGAAGATTCATTTACAATTGATAAAAAAATTCATACTGAGTGTTGAGATAAGGAATTTCATTGAATTGTATGACTACTAACATAATACTGCTTAATTTTATCATATGCTGATAATTATTTACAACATGGTTCATTGAATGCACTCTTGAACTTCTTTAAGTTTTCACGTAACAAATCATCAGTCATAGAACATCAACCTTTCAAAGCAATGTTTAAAGTTACAAAATATATCGGGACCTACATTTATGTGGAATAACATTGTCCATGGCAGTGATGACTTTCTAAACAAATAGTTCCACAAATTCTTCATATAGGATGATTTCGTGGCTAACAATTTACAAATTTCAGTCACAACTTTGATGTAGTTGACAGATGAGTACATTACCCAGCACCTAAGATTTAAGTCAACTGGACCAGCAAGGGTGCAGCCATACAGGAATGTGGGAATGGATTCCACCCACATCTTTCAGTTTCCTCCCTAGATTTCTCATCACATGCTCCAACAGATAGGTAACTTCCTGTCTAGCTTTCACATCAAATCCTGAAACATTGTTTTGTGTACGGAGTGTTCTGTCCAATACCTCCCTGACATCACACAGCATATGCTCTGCCCATCCATATTGAAAAAACAAGTATACAGAGTTTACATCAGAATGGATTAAAAAGTGTTCACATATAAAACATTAATAAACAGAGCTAAATGCAATGAAAAAATTAACTGGTAAGGTGATATACATGGATATACTAATTTTTATAGTAAATATGAATAAAATGAGTCTTCACTCCATTTATCACAACACCCATGACTTTACCCAAATAATTCATGAGAAATTCAACACCAATAGTATTCTAAGATAAGAAAATTTTGTACTGGATATTTAATGGCATAGTGCCATTTCAAAATTGTAAAAGGATCTATTCATTTAGTCTCATGGCATATATGTATCAGATTGTAAAGCACAAATCTGCTACAAAACAGAATTAAAGAGTTGTATGAACCTGCAAATATAGTGTGGCATAGTTAGGGATACAGCAAAGGAAACACTCATGGGAAACCCAGGGGACAAGAAGATCTAGTTTGGAAAGGAATGTGCAGATGCCCTGGAAAGGAGAAAGGAAGCCAGGAACAAATGGCTGAAGGGGACAAATCTGGCACAGGCCAAAGCACAATTTGAGGAGGTCCAAAAGACTACACAAGCAATTCTGAGAAGAGCAAAGAGGAAATACATAAGGAATATCATCACTGAAGCAGAGACAGACTTCAGAGGACAAAAGATGACGGAAATGTTTCTGAGGGTGAAGTACCTCCGCAAAGGTCACCAGGCCAAGCAGAAATTTGTCAAAGATTCACATGATCATATCCTGATGAACGATAGGGACATAGCTGAGAGATGGAAAGAGTACTTTCGACAGCTGCTAAATTGTGATGAACCCGAACTGCAGTTTGATTTTCAGTACCCAATTACAGCCGATGCAGACTATCCCCCACCTACCCTGGATGAGATAAAAACCAGAATCAGACACCTTAAATAGAATAAGAGTCCAGGTGAAGATGGAATACAGGCTGAAATGATCCTGGCAGGAGGAGAGAAACTTGCAGAAAAAATACACTGACTGATACAGGCAATATGGACCAAAGAAGAACTACCAGGAGAATGGAAAACAGCTCTGATTTGTCCAATATACATAAGAAGGGCGACAAACTGAAATGTGACAACTATCGAGGAATTGCCCTGCTTAACACCTGCTATAAGATCCTGTCCAATTGCCTCCTGTCCAATTGCCTCATACATAGAATTCAGCCAGTGGCAGAATCGGTGATTGGGGAGTACCTGGGAGGTTTCCGGCCAGGATGGTCAACAGTAGATCACATCTTCAGTCTCCGGCAGCTCACTGAGAAACTGGGTGAATATGGTAAAGATTTGCATATTTTATTCATTGATTTTAAGAAGGCCTATGATTGCATACATCGCAAGAGCCTGCTCAACTGTTTAAGGGAGTTTGGCATAGCAGAGAAACTCACCAATCTGATAAAGATCTGTCTGAACGAAACACATGCAAAGGTGAAGATGGGAAATCGCATAACTGAGGAATTTGAAATTGTGACAGGACTCAGGCAAGGAGATGGGTTGTCCCCTATCCTGTTCAACTTTGCCCTCGAGAAGATCGTACGTGATACCTTCCAAGAGAACGAAGGGATTGAAATCGAAGGAAGGAGACTGGCATACTTAGCCTATGCAGATGACATCTGTTTACTCTCTAGGTTGGAAGAGGAGTTGGAGCAAATGACCAAAGCACTAAAGGAGGCTGCCAGCAAATTAAACATAAACGAAGCTAAGACAGAGTACCTCGTTATGACATGTGGTCATTGTCAGACTGCTGATCATCTACAATCACTGCAGGTTGGGGACCATTCCTACAAGAGAGTGCAAGAATTCAAATACCTAGGGGCACGTTTCACTGAGAACTCGTCATGTGAAGCAGAGATCAATGCCAGAATACAAGCAGGAAACCGATCTTACCACAGCCTAGCACAACTGCTTTGGTCCAAATCTCTCTCCAGTCAGTTCAAGATTCGACTGTACAAAACCCTGATCCAGCCTGTTGTTCTATATGGCTGTGAGACATGGAGTATCCGGAAACAGGACTTCCATAAGCTCCTTGTTTTTGAGAGAAAAGTGCTTCAGAAGATCTTCGGTCTGGTTCTGGATGCAGATACAGGGGAATGGAGGACCAGATACAACCAAGAGCTTGAGGAACCATACCAGCAGCCCAACATAGCAGGAACTGTCAAAGCCAAACGAATGCAGTGGGCCAGCCATGTGGCCCGGATGGAGGATCACAGATGGCCTTGGAAGCTCCTGGATTTCACACCTACATGAAAGAGACCACCAGGGAGACCCAAGAAGCATTGGAGGGATGGTCTCCATGAAGTTTTAACACAAATGTCAATAGATATGGACGAATGGCGGATAGCAGCAATGGACAGAATACAGTGGAGGAGGAAACTTGTAGATGCGTGCGGTCCACTGGGCCTGATCACGTAGTAGTAGTAGTAGTAGTAGTAGTAGTAATAGATTTAAACTCAGTTAATAGATAAGACAGAATTTTAGAAATCATAACATCTTACATACTACATTCCTGACAAACAAAACAGAATTATATAGTTGTATGAATCTGCAAGTATTGTGTGGCATAGATTTAAACTCAGTTAATAGATAAGACAGAACTTTAGAAATCACATCATCTTACATACTACATTCCTGACAAACAAAACAGAATTATATAGTTGTATGAATGTGCAAGTATAGTGTGGCATAGATTTAAACTCAGTTAATAGATAAGACAGAATTTTAGAAATCACATCGTCTTACATACTACATTCCTGATAAACAAAACAGAATTATATAGTTTTATGAACCTGCAAATATAGTGTATATTTCCTTCCAAACTAGGGCTCATTATGCATCCATGAGCAAATGTCTTGTCCTCTATACTAAAAGTTAAAAGTACTTGAGATTTTATCAATTTGCTATGCTTAGCAGTAGCTCCACTTATCTTTACACATACAATGGACATTTCCACAAAATTATTACTATACTTGATCTGGTCTTTAAATTTTTCATATATATCACAAAATGAACTACTTGTATCAATCAAACAGTTACCTTGCCACTGATCAATCTTAACTTGAATGTAAGGACACCAAAAATCTGAATCATCTTCTCTGCTGTCAGACATTTGATGCAAAAGGTCGCTTTCAGCTTCATCAAATGCTACCTCCACACTGTCTTGACAAGGTTTTATCAACTTTACTAGTATCATAGCATTCCTTTGTTTCTCATCTTATCAGGTAAAGATTTTAACACATTGAATAGATTCCATGACACAACTAACATCACTTGTTACAGAGGAAACACAGAACACATTACACTTCCTGCTTAGACCCTCTTTCACTTCATTCCACGAATTGGGATACATATTCTGACTAACCACGGCTAACGTTTATTTATGTTATTATAAATCTGGTCCCAAACGAACTTCAAAAAGTTTTCACCTTTATTCTCCAGGCTCACAGATACCTCACTTTTACTGTTTGGATCATTACTCTGCTTTGACTGGACTGGTATTCCATGACTCTCACTTACAGCATCACATACTTCACTTACATTACCTGTATTGTCAACATCATTCACAAATAACTCTCAAACTTCATTATTCTTAAACTCCACAAATACTTGATACTCATCATCATCATCATCATCATCATCATCATCATCATATTCCTCCAAAATTACTTCATCAACAACATTACTAATAATACAAGTCTCATCTCCATCAAAGTCACTTACCTCCATTCACTTGCAATAACCCACCCATCTCAGACTTACCAACCTCGGCTACCTCACAGCTCTCATTCACATCTACATCAAAAATACCACCTAGTTCAGATCCAACACAGTTGTGGTGCCAATGAAAGCGACACCAACATTGATATGCATTCATCTTTGGACTCTAAACTTATCTTTGGCTGTTCCGCCATGTTCAGTTCAGTTCTTTGTGATCCTTGTATGTTAAGGTTAATAAATGAACTATTGCTAAATGGGTGTGATTATTGGTGCAACCAGCCTGGTAATCCTCCTCACAGTCATCACCCGATTTACACACATCAATAACACTGTTTTTTGACCAAAAGAAGAAATCCTTAGTAAATACCACATCAAAATTCTCACTACTCTCACATTCTGGTTTGTGATTAGCATGTACATCATCATAATTAAATATAGCATCCCAAAACTTTTGATCAAAATATAAATGAGGAATCTGATATTCATTCTCTTCAATGTCAGTTACATGTGCCATATCATTAACACTATTATTATTGTCTAATTGCACATGTAACTTGGGGTGTCCTGTGCTTGTTATGTTTCCTCGCCCCAAAACTGTGGACCTTCATTGATACGAACTGCTGTTTTCCCAAGCAGTTACTTCTATGATTGTTGCTTCTATTAAAAGTCCCATGGTTATCCCCATTATTCCTATCCTGCTGATCTTCAAAATTTCTCTATATTGACACTTTGATCCTGATAGAAGTTACCATTGTCTCTGTTTCTGTAATTAGCTCCCATTGTGATTTCTATCATTATGATTATTATGGTACATACTTCTTATTACTGCCATATCCAGCCTGTCAACATATCAAAAAAATTGCTCAATGCAATAGTCAGGTCCATGTACTGAATCCCAATGCAATCTTTCTGGTAATCTCCTTTTAAGTGCATCACTCAAGGTCATTTTGTCAAATGGTTTGTAAAGGTGTGCTATTTTTTTTAAGTTGGTTCTTACAAAATTCTTTCAAAGTGCTTTCCATGTTCTTATAATTAGGACCATTCAAAAATTCACTTTTAAAAACTTAAAAAATTCTGATACATTTCCCACTGACTTAAATTTAAATCTGCCCATGACACAGCTTCGCCTTCAAGACATATTTCAAGAAATTTAATTTTTTGACTGTCATTCCTGCCTGATACAAAACTATCTCTGCTGTGGTATAGAAAATCCACTGGATGTAAATTGTCTGATGGAAAACTTTTGATAGGAGTGTTGGACCATGCAACACCATTGTTTGCATAAAGACTTTTGTTCAGACAAATTTCCTGAACTGCTGAATTTTTTTTATCCAAAGCAGTTACTTTAGTTTGTGTATTGTTTTTTACATTAAAAACTTTTTGGTTTAAACTGGCAATATTTTGTTCCATTTATTCTGCTACGCCCTTCCGTTCAACTCTGACACCATAAATATTCTTTGTTTCACTGACTCAGTTACAAACTCATTTTCCAAAACAATAATGTTATTTTCTGAAACATCAACTTTTTCATTCACATTCTTCACCTCTCTGACAACCCATTTTTTAGCTCTGAACTTGATTACTAAATTGATCCATCTGATTTCGTACCCTGTCCAACTTGCTATTGTTATCTGTCTTCATTTCCTCTATTTTTGCCAAAATTAACTGCAAAATATCATTTTTTTTTTTTTTTTTGTAGCTTTACTAAGTACAACTTTACTTGGTTCAGACATGTCCTGACTGGATCCTACAGCTTTCGTTTCTACCTCACTCCTACCTTCATCACTATTCATTTTGTTTACAAGCTCACATGTCCACAAACAAATTAACTTCACAGATAGTTTGTACTTATCCTTCCTTTTTGATTCAGTCCGATGTGTCATTATTGGTAGTACATCATCACTGTTGGTATGATTTCCTTTGTTGGGCAGTCATCTTTATTTTTCTTTTTTGCTTCATGTGACTGGAAATTTATTCATACATAAATTGTAAGCAAAATTAATTGCTTTCTTTTCTGCAACAAACTTTATTATTAGTCAATTAATCTCAGACAATGCCCACACTTATAATCTATCCCTCCCTTTCATTGTTGCTACTGACCACAATGGTGGAGTCTTTTCAGAACATTTGAGAGGAGTAAGATTGACAATAAACGTTTTACTTATCTTTTCTTGTACAGTTGGTTCCAGTTCTTCATGTCTAGGGGTCTGATACCTGAAGCTGAAGTTCTCACATATTAGGTTCTCATGGTTCAATTGATCTAAATAATTTTGAAGAATGTCTTTACAGAATTTTTGTTTTCACAGTAATTTCATGTCTCACATTTTACTATATCACACTGTCTTTTGAATTTTCAAACAATGGAATTTTCATATTCACAAAGCTGAAATTAAACTGTTCATCCAAAATACAAGTTGTACAACTTTGCTTCCACTGTTTTTTCCCAACACTTGAGACTTTAATGAAACAAATTGGTTACACATGTATCATTCAAAGTATTTTCCATTTTCCCATCTTTTGGGCAGTGTATGAACCCCGCATCAAAAAAATTGTTCATCTTTTGAAGTAGTCCATGAATCGATCCAATTTATGACTTCTTCTTGAGATCAGAAGTGTTGGTCAGCCAGGCCATGCTCCATTGATCTAAACAGGTGATAGTCAGAGGGAGAAATGTCTGGAGAATATGGCCGGTGGGGTAGGACTTCCCATTGTAACGTTTCCAAGTACATTTTGACCTATTCTGCAATGTGGGGTCGATCGTTGACATGCTGCAAAATCACTTTATCGTCCTTCTCGCTGTATTGCGGCCATTTGTCTTTTAATGCTCTGCTCAAACACATTAATTGTGTTTGATAATGAGCACCTGTGATTGTTTCACTTCGTTTTAACATCTCATAGTACACGACGCTGTGCTGGAGCCATGAATATTCGTTTTGGCTGTCGACGTGGAAGCATGGCCAGAACGTCCACATGATTTTTTGCATTTAGGGTTATTGCAATGAACTCATTTTTCATCCCCGGTCACAATGCAATGCAGAAATCCCTTCCATTTTTGCCTCTGAAGTAACTGTTCACAAACACACAAACACCGTTCAACGTCTCTCGATTTCAGCTCACACGGGACCCAAGTTCCTTCTTTCTAAATCATGCCCATAGCCTTAAGATGTTTTGAAGTGACTTTCTTTGTCACTCTCACTAATTGTGCCAATTTGTCTTGAGTCTGACATGTGTTTTCACTCAGCAATGTCTCCAATTCTGCATCTTCGAGAACTTTCTCTCTTCCACCACTATGCCGGTCTACAACGTTAAAATCACCATTCTTGAAGTGTTGAAATCACTCGTGACACATTCTTTCACTAATAGCGTCCACACCTTATGTACTTATGACCATTCGATGAGACTCAGCTGCTATTTTATTCATATTGAAACAGAAGAGTAACACCTCCCGCAAATGACGAGAATCAGGCATGTAAACTTACATTTTCAATCGAGAACAACTTTATGATGCAGACACAAATCAGCTAATATTTGAATGAGGTTATGTTGACTGACGTCCAAGCTAAGTGCCTGACATCTGCAAATTGTTTTCTTTTGATTACTGTTATCACCACCTATCGGCAAATGGCGGAAGCAAAGTTGTACACCTTATACAAAAATACATTCAATCACATCAGAGGCATCCTTACTACTACTTTACTCTGCAATAACAACAATATTCCGAAGCCCACTAAATGTCAGGCATGCAGCCGTGCAAATAAAATTTCTTGCACCGATATTTTGGCCGTGTATCATCCGGCCATCCTCAGAGCGAGTCGCAAGACTGACAACGAGGTGTTGAGCACAGGCTTATATGCTCCACTGTGGCAGTACTGCACATGTGGGTCACAGATGCTGGTCAGCAGCAAAGACATATCTTACTCACGGACCACCTGTGGCAAAGGTGTACAGACATTCGATTCGGTTATTGATGTATGTTCAGCATTGTGACACCATGACAACTTCTCTGCAGTTTAATTACTCCAAGAGTTTTCGGATTCCATGCTTTGTCCAAATTAAAATCATTATCTCTATTTATTAAATTATTAGCTAATCTAATCCCTATAGCTTTCTTGAAGAAAGAATCCCAAAAGGAAGAGGTGGATGTCAAGATCTTCATACCACTGTAGTACATGGAATACTCTGTGTCAGTACAATGTTCAATCACAGCTGACTTGTTTGGTTGTAATAAGCATGTATATCTTCAATGTTTCACACATCTCTCACGAACAGTGCGTGTTGTTTGACCTGACCCACGTATGACTTCTCACAATTTTCACAAGGAATCTGATACCCACCCGCTGTACGAAGCAGAGCTGAATAAAGCTCCACTCTTCTTAGGAGGCAGGAAGATCAGCTTAACTCAGTGTTTCTTGAGAATATGGCCTATCTTTGAGGAAAGAGCACCAATGTAGGTCAGAAACACACTTGATCTGAAGGAATTACTATCTTCTTCCCCATCACATAAGTGCATTCTAGGTTTTACATTGAATGCTCTGTGAATTTTTTGTGGAGAAGACCCATTTGCTTTAAAAATGCTCTTGGCGTATGTGAGCTCTTCTTGCAAATTATCTCTATCGGATATACAGTGCGCCCTGTCCTCTAAGGTCTTAAGGACACCTACGGTCTGTGAAGGATGATGGCAGCTACTGGCATGTAGATATAGATTTGATGTGTTGGTTTACGATATACAGCATGTTCTAATGTGCCATCAACTTTACTGTGAACGACAAAATCCAAAAAGGGGAGTCAGCCATCATTTTGTATTTCCATAGTAAATTTGATACTAGCATAGATAGAATTCAAATGCTCAAGAAATTGATGTAATTCGTACATCCCATGTGGCCCTACTACAAATGTGTCATCCACGTACCTTCAGAAGGCCGTTGGTTTAAAACTTGCAGTATCCAGTGCCTTGTCCTCGAAGTCGTCCATAAATGAAAGGGGAAAGGGAGCTCCCCATAGCAAACCCCATCAATCTACTCATAAAATTCGCCTTTAAACTGAAAATAAGATGACAAAAGCACGTTGTTGTTGTGGTCTTCAGTCCTGAGACTGGTTTGATGCAGCTCTCCATGCTGCTCTATCCTGTGCAAGCTTCTTCATCTCCCAGTACCTACTGCAGCCTACATCCTTCTGAATCTGCTTAGTCTATTCACCTCTTGGTCTCCCTCTACGAATTTTACAATCCACACTGCCCTCTAGTACTAAATTGGTGATCCCTCGATGCCTCAGAACATGTCCTACCAACCGATCCCTTCTTCTAGTGAAGTTGTGCCACAAACACCTCTTCACCCCAATTCTATTCAACACCTCATCATTAGTTATGTGATCTACCCATCTAATCTTCAGCATTCTTCTGTAGCACCACATTTCGAAAGCTTCTATTCTCTTCTTGTCTAAACTATCTATCGTCCATGTTTCACTTCCATACATGGCTACACTCCATACAAATACTTTTAGAAACGACTTCCTGACACTTAAATCAATACTTGATGTTAACAAATTTCTCTTCTTCAGAAACGCTTTACTTGCCATTGCCAGTCTACATTTTATATCCTCTCTACTTTGACCATCATCAGTTATTTTGCTCCCCAAATAGCGAAACTCCTTTATTACTTTAAGTGTCTCATTTCCTAATCTAATTCCCTCAGCATCACCCTACTTAATTCGACTACATTCCATTATCCTCGTTTTGCTTTTGTTGATGTTCATCTTATACCCTCCTTTCAAGACACTGTCCATTCCGTTCAGCTGCTCTTCCAAGTCCTTTGGTGTCTCTGACAGAATTACTATGTCATCGGTGAACCTCAAAGTTTTCATTTCTTCTCCATGGATTTTAATACCTACTCTGAACTTTTCTTTTGTTTCCTTTACTGCTTGCTCAATATACAGATTGCATAACATCGGGGAGAGGCTACAACCATGTCTCATTCCCTTCCCAACCACTGCTTCCCTTTCATGTCCTTCAACTCTTATAACTGCCATCTGATTTCTGTACAAATTGCGAATAGCCTTTCACTCCCTGTATTTTACCCCTCCACCTTCAGAATTTGAAAGAGAATATTCCAGTCAACATTGTCAAAAGCTTTCTCTAAGTCTACAAATGCTAGAAACGTAGGTTTGCCTTTCCTTAATCTAGCTTCTAAGATAAGTTGTAGGGTCAGTATTGCCTCACGTGTTCCAACATTTCTACAGAATCCAAACTGATCTTCCCCGAGGTCGGTTTCTACCAGTTTTTCCATTTGTCTGTAAAGAATTTGCATTAGTATTTTGCAGCTGTGACTTATTAAACTGATAGTTCGGTAATTTTCACATCTGTCAACACCTGCTCTCTTTGGGATTGGAATTATTATATTCTTCTTGAAGTCTGAGGGAATTTTGCCTGTCTCATACATCTTGCTGACCAGATGGTAGAGTTTTGTCAGGACTGGCTCTCCCAAGGCTGTCAGTAGTTCTAATGGAATGTTGTCTACTCCCGGGGCCTTATTTCAACTTAGGCATGTTCAATTAGCACATGTTCAAATGAGGCTGTGATATTCTTATCAAAATGCTGGGTGATAAGAGATAAAGAGTCTTTTAAAGGTATCTTGATGTACTATGATACCATGTCAGAGCTAATAAGCACATACATACTATTTAGCTTGACATTGCTAAGTCTCTGAATAAATCTTTCTTAAAAGACATCATAGTCGCCATTGACTGTATAAAATATTTATTGTTACAATTGCAATTTCGGCCTTATGGCCATTTTCAAGTAACACTGCAAAGTTACATTCTGTCAGAATATAAAACTATCTGACATGAAAATGTAGCCTTTTGACTGTGAGAGTCCCACAAGATCTGATGAGTACGACACTTATTACGTTGTAAAATGTTGTTAAATATATACGATGTAATAAGTGTCGCACTCATCAGATCTTGTGGGACTCTCACAGTCAAAAGGCTACATTTTCATGTCAGATAGTTTTATATTCTGACAGAATGTAACTTTGCAGTGTTACTTGAAAATGGCCATAAGGCCGAAATTGCAATTGTAACAATAAATATTTTATACAGTCAAT